>NC_046662.1:99527275-99540982 GCF_010883055.1 Belonocnema kinseyi
CGAGGGTTAGCGTTCGCAGATGATAAGGTTGCTACGGCAGAGTCTATCGAAGACCTACAAAGAATGTTGAATAAACTAAATGCAAGCATGAAGAGCATGGGCATTTCATGCCGAATATTTTGCCGTTGAAATGATATCAATATTCAAATTTTTTGTTGAGATATGAAAAAATTCGATTTTTAGAGTGAACTTCGAGGGTCTGTTTCACCCCTTAGAATCGTTTTTCCGCCGATAAAAAAATTGCTTATTTCTTACTTCTTCGTACCCTCAAACATATTGAAATTTCAAGAAAATTGGAGGCGGACACCTTGTAAGGGTTCCTTGTTAGTGTCCCTTCCTCCTTTTCGTTTCCAACATGTTTATGTAAAGGTTGGGGATTAGCTTTACGTTCATATCCAGTTTTCTAGAGATAGGCAGATGGATTTCGCAACGACTATTGCGAAATGTGCTTTAGCTCTGGATGTTTCAAGCAACACAGAGTATGCATACGTACCACAAAGTGTGCATGCGTAACATAAAGCCTTCGTAAAAAGGGATAATGCTGATCGGCACTGTTTGCCGACCCACTGTTGGCTGCTATGCGCGTTCGACTGTTTTTAACTGCATCTACAACTTTTCGGTGGTTTCTTAGTGTCATTGTTGTTTCTACTAGCAGCTAGGAAAAGGATTCGTCCATTTTTGTCCAACCCTACATGTGAGTATAAGGCTGCATACTCTGGCAGACCGCGTGGGATTCCGGAGTCAACGTTTACGACACATCACCCAGGTGCCATTCAGCTTTCGTCACGTCTTTTTACACCTCCATTTGAGCGGGTTTTTAAGAGATCATCCGTAGACAATTTTCAGCAATTAGGATTAAGATAGGATCTTCGGGCAATGGGACTTCTGTGAAAAGACATGTACAAACAACGCGGCTCAAGGAAAGGCGTAGCAGGATGTCGGGAGAAGCTGCTCATCGATAGATGTGTTTGCAAAGAGGCAGTATCCTACCAACGCTATCTATCGATCTGTTCGATTGACTACCGGAAAGTTTTCGATTCAACCTTACATGGAATTATCATCTATATGTTGAAAAGTTTAAACGTTCATCCATACATCGTGAGGTGCATAGAAAGATTTATGCCGCATGGAAAAACCAGATGACTACGCCATTCCGAAGATTATATATAAATACACTTGGGAGATTGGAATGGAGTTCGGGCTAGAAGAATGCGCCAATGCTGATTTGAAGCGGGGAAAACTTAATGGCATCACCGAAGACTTTGGGATCGCTCTAGGGTGCGCTATACGACACTTTAGCGCTGGAGAAACCTGTACCTACCTGGGCGTGCCACAGAGCGGCACTCAGGACGTAACATCTATAAGGGATACTTTCCAATGCAGATACAAACGTCTCAGCCGACGGATTTGGTATTCCGAACATACATACTTTTTCATTTAGAGGGGTTTTATAAAAGAAGTGCGATCTCAGATCCCTCGATATCGGGTCACGACAGGTTATGCACATAAAGAAAAGCATATACCTTAAGTAAGGTCAAGGAATACGACATCTTAAATATCTTTACAGCAGGATTATTTCTGGTACATCACATGTTTTTGAAGAGGGACAAGACTCGCTTTTTAAAATTGTTAAGAAACACGTAAGGCCTGCGCCAAGAAAGCACAGAAGAACTTCCTCAAGCAGCTCCTCGATAAAAAGACGCACGGCATCTTTCACAGAAATGTGAAGGAACGGTCGATGTCATATGACATGCGTTAAGACGCTATCATTTGCACTTTATCATACTGTAGCCATATTTTGAGCCAATACATTCCCGATGATAGTTGCAGAGCGTATCTGGCACACCTCGAGCATCTAGGACACATACTATCTAGATGTCCAACTCATGCGGGAGCGACGTACGAACAAAGACACAATGCTGTACTAATAATAAAAAACCTGGAACTTCATATTCTCTACAATTGTTTCTATCGCGTACTCAAGGCCTGATACAGATCTCCTTGACTTTGTGAAATGAGTCAGTGAGTTGCGATAGTTAGACCCATAATATTCTGTTAAGCTAGTCGTCCTTATCATTGGTGTTCTTGTACGTGACAAGCTCTGACTGGTTAATAGCCTGAAATTCACCCCTGCGTGTCAATGAAAGGCTAAGGCACTTGCAGGGAAAATGCAGAAGGCGATCGTCCTTGGGTCGCTCCGTGTCCTTAAGTTGCACGAAACTTTTGCCGGATCGCCGTATTGAGTATCGCAGACCTTAACCACTTATCTCTCGGTTGTAAGACATATAAACATAATGTCGATGCATCTATTCAATTTAAGCCTATATGCTGACAGCGTGATTATTATTATATTCTTTGTTTAAATTTTACTCGACACTGCGATGTTTGAAATTTCTTGCGATGATGTTTTAGGTACAAAATTATGATCATGCTGTAGTTTGAAGTTTGTCTTTTGCCGCTGTTATAAGTAAACAGCGGCTTGCTTCCTGATGGCCGAGAAACCGCCTTTTCGGAGCTGTTACGAGTACTCTATTGACTCCTAAATGTTTAAGACGCTCAGTGCATCTTGCGTGCACATTGCCTGTAGCCGAAATCACAACGGGATGAATAGATGCATGATTCACATTCCTCCATATGGTCTTTACTTCATGCCTTAACTCGCTATACTTGTGGATCTTGGTTGTATAGGTTGACTGCAAATTTCGGTTAAGCGGACAAGCAATGTCGATGATGTAGACTCTTCCACCTTTTTTTCTCGCATTACGTTGTCAGTTCGATTGGCCCGGATATAATGATCCGTTTGGATAGTAACATCCCAATAGAAGATGTAATCTTCGCTTCTGAAACGGGCATTGGAATGTATCTATAGAAAGGCATCCATTATTTTAAGAGGCCTCGGTTTAGGGCAAGTTGTTGATGTATAATGCAGGCTACATCATTATGTCTGTAAGCATATTCTCTTTGAGCCATTACGCGACAGCCATCAATAATGTGCTCGATGGATTCGTTGGTATCTCCACATAATCGGCACCGGTCAATCATGTCTTGATGTAACAAGTGTGTGCGATAATTTCTGGTGCTGACAACCTTGTCCTGTATCGCAATGACGAATCCTTCCGTCTTTGGATACAGAACACCCTTTTTTAGCCAAATATTAGATAACTCACTATCCACTTCATTTTGATCTAACATATCGGGGTGCTCACCATGGATGGCTTTTGCCTCCATTGTATTTCTAATTCCTCCATGGTTTCTACCCTGATATTTAAAGCCCCACCTGCGGATAAATTTAAGGGCGTGTAGTCAAGATTCGCTTGACACATGGTACTGTAAAGCGCAACATTCCGCTCGCTGTTAAAATAGTCGCGCAACTGTATAACTTGTGACTCACAAAGTTTTTGTACATCTACAACGCCCCTACTGCCTGAATGTTGTGGTAGAACTACCCTTTCAATCGCTGAATTTTTGTGGTGCATTAAGTGCTCCGTCATTTCTACGCAAATAATTCTCTTTAGCTTTTCAAGGTCGGTGTTAGACCATTTTATGAGCCCGAATGGCATGGCTTAGAAAATCAATAATGCGTGGGTAGATTTTGTAAAGTTTTAAGACTTCAAGCAAATAGTCTTGGGGCACGGAAGGAAACGCTTGCTTGTAGTCAATGTATGCCATGTGTAAGTTCCTTTGATGCTTCCGAGCTTGAGTCATGGCAACAGCGTCGATAGTGACTAGATCTTTACAGCCTCGCGAGTTTCTACATCTTTTTTTTTCTTCTGTAAAAATGTCATTCTCGTCGCAATGATAATATACCTTATGTGCAGTGATAGCTGTAAGACATTTATAAATTGTTGTAAAACAGGCTACTAGTCGAAAGTTAGACGGATGTTGAGCGTCTGGTTTTTTTTGGTAACATATACGTAGTATCCCGAAGCACAAAGCCTGGCATCAGATCTGCGTGTTCAATGATCTTCTGAAAACACCTTGCCAACGCAGAATACACACTCGTCAGGTACTCGTACCAGAAGTTGGGCAAATCTCCGGACCTAGAGCTTTCCATTTACTTGCCTTTTTCAAGATCGCTGAAACATCTAAAGCTGTTTTGTTTTTCAGTTGCATTTTAGGGCTATTGCTTGCCTTTGCTTCCTCCAGTTTAAATCACGCAGTGTCCAAATTGCATCTGTTCATTTTTCCCCAAACACCCGTCCAGTAGTTAGACATATCTTCCAATTGAGGGACTTCGGTGCCTTGCTGGTTATTTGGCTTTACTCTCGGTTCACGATAGAACCTTCTTTCATCTGTCTGAAAGTTTTGATTTTGTTGCCTTTCTGCACTACTTTTCTTGTACTGACGTACTCTGACAGTAAGAACATCAAGTCTCTGTCGTTGAGAGTCTAAAATTTCATCCAATATTCCTGGTGTTAATGTCTCGATGTGCCGAGGGGGGATGATTTTAGTAACATGGTTTATCAGCTTTCTGGTTCTATTTTCTTTTTTATATTGAGTTCATCGACCCAATTTGCACCTCCCTTTGCTGACATCCATGTCCAACTTGATCTTCCATGGTCGATCTCGACCCCTCGCTGAGACAAAAATTGCATTTGCAGGCCTAGTTTTCCGGCCCAACGTTCTAACGGTTGCCACAGCTGCACACTATACAAGTGTTTGCAGCTCTAACGCAGTTTGTGCTATGTTCAAATACTTAGGTAAAACCTTGTTGTCGAGATGTGCTATTAGTGCACGCAGATCATTTATGATGTTCATTTTTGGCATTTTTATAATGCAATCAAGTGATCCGACGAGAGCAATGTGCCCCGACACATTGGACAATGTCTGGTTTTTATCCCGTCATTCACGAACTGGGTTGCAGTCAAGAACACGATGGGGCTCCCGACAGCTTAAGATGGGTTTCGAACCACCAGAACCTTGGTAAGGGTACATAGATAAGTTTCCAGCGGTACCGGCTCAGGGATCGAATCCCGGACCATTAAGTCATTTCTCTTTCGGGGATTTTTAATTATTTACTACTTACTATACATTCAAATTTTATACCATTTTAAAAATATGTAGTAGTCAAAGTAATATAAATAGGTACGCACTTTCGATTTTTTAAATGTCCCGCCAAAAATATTTTATTTATTAACCGTAGAAATTAGATGCCACAAAATTTTATAATATTATTTTAAAATATTATAAATTAAATTAGTGTTAAATTCTTTGAACTCCCAATGACTTGAAAATGTACCTATTTTTTACGTTTCGGTTTCGTATCTTCTAATGTTATAATTGGCAAAATGAATGTTTCATAATAACAAAATAGCATACTAATAGAGTGAAGTTAAATCTGTTAAGAAATCGAAAAATAGTCGTGCTGGATATTAAATTAATCACTAATAGACAAAAAAGTATAACATGGAATTACATCTCGACTTTAACTATTCATTAAAGAACGTTATTTAGCAATAACATGTCAGAGTGAAAAAATAACGCTCCCACGAGCATGTCCGCTCCACTAGTGCCTAACTGCCGCTAAGTGCTGAGGAAAATGAGAAACCGTATCAAGACATTCTGGTGGAGGAAGTTTCTGTCAACCCATCAGCGCACGGTTCGTATTTTGACCTTATATTTAAAGTTGGAAGAGCCGATTGCGGAGTGTTTGGTGGAAGGGCGCACAATACTCCTGCCGAAAATAGGCAACTTAGCTGACCCGAAGAATTACAGGCTAATCACTTGTCTGAACACACTGTATTAGATATTCACCTTATCCTAAATGATAGGATTGCTCGGGCAATTGAACCTGTGTGGCACGAAATATACAAACAACGCGGCTCAAAGAAAGGTGAAGCGGGATGTCGGGAGAACCTACCATCGATAGAGGTGTCTGCAAAGATGCAGCATTCTACCAGCGTGACCTATCGATGGCCTGGATTGATCACCGGAAAGTTCTCGATTCGACCTCCCATAGACTTATCATCTGTCTTTTGGAAAGCTTAAAGTTTCATCCGCAAATCGTGAGGTGCATAAAGAGATTGATGCCTCTTTGGAATACCAGATTTACTGTCTGATCTGGAAAGAATCGTGTAACAACTAACAAGGTCACCTTTCAGAGAGGTGCCTTTCAGGGCGACACCTTGAGCCCACTTCTCTTTTTCCTCACACTATTGCCACTTTCTCTAGCACTCCGCCATTACGACGCGTACTCTTGAGGCAAACCTGCAGATCGAAAGTACAAGGTCACTTATGTATTTTACATGGACGGTCTTACGATCTATGTGAAAGACAAAGAGCAAATACATCTAGCTTTAGGGATTTCGAACCATCCGGCAAATTTGGTCTTCCGAACTGTTGGCGAGGAGCAAAGTATCTGCAACGAACATGCTTGCCGTCCCAGAAATAGTCTATTCATTTGGAGTGGTTCCATGGACGAAGAACGAGCTTAGATCTCTTGATATCGGGACATGAAAGGTTATGCACATGAACAAAAGCATGCATCTTAAGTCTTCTGTTCGGCGACTGTACATCGCCCGCCGTCAAGGTGGTGGCGGAATATTGAGTGTTGAATGTCTTCACAATAGGATTATTCTGGGTACAGCACATAGAGTCGCAACTGGAAGAGACCCTCTTCTTAAAATGGTTAGGAATCACGAAGAAGTGGGCAAAGGAGCGTTTCTGTACAAATCAGCGGAGGAGGCTGCTGAAACACTTGGACTTAACTTCAGTATTAGGGGTGAGCAAAATGCATAAAATCTTATCTATCTCGAGTACTCACTCCTGAAAGCCCGGATTAGGAAAGCACAAGAGAAAAACTTGCGTGAACAGCTCCTCGACAAGAGGATGCACGATATCTGCCACAAAAATTTGGAGGTTCAGTCAATGTCGTGTGACCTAACTTTTGCTTTCCTTAAAACACCCGGATTGAAGTCTGGTAAGGAGGGTTTCATTTTGGCATGCCAAGACGGTGTCATTTCCAACTCAACATACCGTCGCCATATTTTGACCCAAGACATTCCCAATGATAGCTGCAGGGCGTGATATGCACACCCCGAGCATTTAGCTCACATACTATCGGGTTGTTCAACTTATGCGGGAACAACCTACATCCAAGGGCACAATGCGGCACTAAGAGTTCTTTATTATCATCTCTGTCACTCTTACGGCATTAACCTTAATATCGCTCCTCTAAATGCTCCTAGGGAAATCGAGTCAATGATCGAGAATGAGAAGTGCCGCATATACTGGAACTTTATATTCTCGACAATTGTTTATGTTGTACACTCGAGGCCTGCCATGGTTCTTCTTGACTTCGAGAAGCGAACCATGTTCGTTATCTAATTTTCGGCATTAGCTGACAAAAACATCATAGCCAAGGAGAATGAAAAGAAAGAGAGGTTAACCAACTCCTTTATAAGAGAGATGCAACGATTGTACCGGGAATATTCTGTTAAACTAATCGTCCTTATCATCGGTGCTCTTGGAGGTTCCAAGCTTTCACTGGTTAATAGTCTGAAAAGCATCCCTGCGTGTCAACAATATGCTGAAACACTTGCGGGAAAAATGCAGAAGTCGGTCGCCCTTGGGTCGCTCTGTGTTCTCAGGTTGCACGAAACTTTTGCCGGATCGTCGTATTGATTCCGTTACAGACAGTAGCCACCTATTTCACGGTCGTGAGACGTGGTTGTGGCTGAAATTTTACCTCGATTTCGCTGGGAACGGGTGCAGTTTTTCCTATTAGCACCCGCTCCCGGAGAAATCCTGCGGTTGTCCGTATAACAACCTTTGAATATATATAGTATATAGTGTATATATAATAAATGTAATATAATAGGTGTATATATATGTATTCCTCGTCTTAGACGGCATCACTACAGAAATAAACCAAAATTAAATCAGAAACAAGCTGAAAAAGCAGATAATTTTATTTAGATTTTCTGGAATTCAGCAGTACTTTAACTTACTGTGAGCATAAAACTTTGTTCTATGATGCACAGGAAATAAGCTAATTTACCAAACCGAAAATTAAATAAAATGTTTGAAAAATTCGTCACTTAACTGAAAAGGATTCCAAAAAAAAGTTTCTACGTCTAAAACTATGCAGCGATAAATAAAAAAACTTTATTCATCGTCAGTTGGCATTAAACTTGACAAAAAAAGTCTCGAAAAAAGTTTTTGCTTGATTAAATGATCTCCACGTTTCGAGACCAATGAATCCGAAAATCAGGTTTTCAATTTGGCGTCTCTCTGCCTGTCCGTCCGTAAACACGATAACTCTCGAAAAAATTAACAAATCAAATCCATCTTTGACACACTTTTTTTAGGTTCTAAAAGAAAGGACGAGTTCGTGAACCAGTCATTTTTGATAAAAATTCAAAAAGTGAGCGCATTTTGTAAATTTTTGAGACCACTTTTTTCAGAATTTGAAAATTCTATGCACGGATATTTATAGTATTAAAAAGAACAAACAATTTTTCCTAATGATTTTTTTCGATAAAAAGAAAATTCTCAGAGTTATAGCGTTTTCAAAATTTTTTTAATCAACCAAAAATCAAAATTTGAAGCCGAAAAACGCACGATATGAAAAAAGTCAAGAAAAGAGAAACATTTATTTTTGAAAGCCCTACAAGATTATCATAACCAATTTTCGGATTTTCTTAAAAAATCGAAAATTCAAATTTTGATTGCACAAAAAATAATGGAAAATAAAAAATTCCATTTTGTGACAAAGTATGTAGGATACGAAAAAAGATGAATTAACAAAAAATGTTATCTCAAAAAAGATCTAAAATTTCCTTAAGAATCACTTCTTGGTAGGACTTGTTCTTTTTGTTTTATTCGCGAAAAATAACGTTGAAAAAAGTAAAATAAAAAAAATGTGTGGAAAAACGACGAAAGTTACGAGAAAAAAAAATCCAACAAAACCTATTTACAAATGTCTGTCGGAAATGGAGCGCGCAGCGCGAGTGTCACGATGAGAATGTGTACCTCAAAGCCTACAGAGCTTTGAGAAACTTAATCTTTTACTATACTTAATTAAGTAGACAATTCAAAATATGAAGAAGCATATAAATACTGCCATCTAAAAGAGATCTTTTTGATAAAGTTTTTTTAAAGCATTCCAAATGCAACGAAGAAATATCCGAGCGCGAAGCGCGAGATTCAACCGTCGCGCGCCCTAGGCGCCCTCAAACTTGCAATCCCATAGGAAGGGGGTATGTATGCAGAATATGTCAAAATCGCTAAAAAAAAGGTAAAATTACCAATATTTGAACGCTTGAAGCGTAAACAAAAAAATAACGGCATGTTTCTTGGATTCAAGCTAAAGAAATTTCAGGTTCAACATATTCAACTTTTTTCAAAATGTGTGCATAGAACTCAAGAAAAAAAACATGTTTTTTGGTTATTTTATAAAAGTTCTAAATTGCGCAAAAAATTTAAAATTATTATTTTCACTCCGCCCTACTATGTAGCACTACAAAAATTTTTGTACACACTCGATGTATATATTTTTTTAATCAATTCATGCGATTTTTTTTTAACCAACAAGTAATAAGTAAAGTTTACTCATATAAAAACCTTTAATTTTGCGCCCAAAAAAGTTCCGACGTTATTAATAATGATTGACTTTACCCTTCCTTTTAGATTGTAAAAAACTTGTAAAAGACACGAGTTTTTGTTCAATTGTACTTTTTTGTTGCATTTTACATGAAACTTCTAATAATAAAAAAAATTATGTTCTACCATAAACAGTTCTGAGATTATGATGTTTTCTATACATCTTGTCCTCAATACACCCTAAATTAAAGTTGTATGAAAATACATTAAATAAGATTAAATCATCTTTAAATATAAAAAAAAACTGATTCTAGCTCTTACAGATCATCAGTTATAACCTCTTATCGCAGGCTGCTCTTT
The DNA here is from genome assembly GCF_010883055.1 of Belonocnema kinseyi. Classification (NCBI taxonomy): domain Eukaryota; kingdom Metazoa; phylum Arthropoda; class Insecta; order Hymenoptera; family Cynipidae; genus Belonocnema; species Belonocnema kinseyi. Next base: position 99,537,179 of record NC_046662.1, read on the forward strand.
GTGGAATTCTTTTTACAATTTGAATAATCGAATTATCGTAACTGTTTTGTTCCCCTAAAACAATTCAATGAATTTCTCATTCACTAATTTCATGTAAAAACACATTTCTTGTACAAATACAACAGAAATATATAAAGAAACCGTAAAAAATGTATAAATTTCCTCTAAATGACGATTAAATACCTTGACTTTGGACAGTTTTCTTTTCCAAGCGAAAGCATTAAAGAAAATACCAAAAAGTACTGATTCTGTACATGCAAAACAAGTTCAAAATAAAAAATTTTTTAACCCTTAAATGACAATCCTCCAAAAATTAACGTAGTTGACACTTGAGGTCTTTTGGAACCCAGCGTTTTAAACTGTTTTGAAAAGTTTGATTTTCAATATTTTGGTTTTAAAAATGTTGTAGTTATTCTTTAGCATCTCTTCTAAAGTATCAATCGGTGTATTAAGTTTATTTTATTTGTAACACTTCGAAAAACAATGAAATTTACGAAGGAATCGAAAAATTCACGGTTTTTACAAATAAGAGGTGTAATTTTTTAAATTTTTAATATTTTTGGTTACAAATTTTTTTTGTATATATGAAATAGTACTCTTTAAAAAAAATTCAAGTGTATAAGCCGAACTTTAAAAAAAGGTATTTATTTTAAGAAAAAACTGGGAAAAAACGTGGTTTAAAATGATACATCGAATTTGCCTGTTCTGCCAGTTTCATCAATAGGAAAACAACATTTTTTAAATATTACTTTTACATATTTTTATTTAAAAAAAATAATAACCGGAATCAGTCGGATGATAATTATCGTCTCAATGGTTATCTTTCTCGCCTGAAGACTGTCTATCAATTACTTCTTCATCGACGTCGTCTTCTTGAAACTGATCTCTGACGCTGCGGCTTCGTAAATTATAGGCCATACTTATTTCACTATTTATTAAAAAAAACACGTAATTCACAATTGAATTTTTTCCACTATATAATATAATACTTACGATTAATATTCACCATCTATGAAAAATACACTTAAATAAATTTTCACTTTTTTTTCATAAAAATTTACATTGCTGACACACCGGGTACTATGGACTCCAGACTATTTTTGAAGCGCTCTCCAGAGCAGCTAACGCTACACTGACCTGCTGCTTCGTTTCTAGGATACAGCTTGACATCTCAACTAACGCTAGATGGAGTGGTAGAGCCCAATTCCGCATGCATAATAGTTTTATATTCATTCAAAACTGGTCTGGGGTCAAATGGACCCCCAGTGTCATTTAAGGGTTAATATCCAGGATGTATAGAGGACTAGATATATTTCGTGAAGAAAAAAATTTAAAGTTTCATGACTTCAGTGTCATAGCTTCAGAACTATTTATGCTAGAACATTATTTTTTTAAATTGCTCAGTTGTGAATTTTTTTGCCTGTTATAAGTTTTACGTAAAATGTACTAAAAACGTAGAATTTAACAAAAACTCATCTCTTTTACACATCTTTCAAAATCTAAAAGGGAAGAGTAGGTCCATCAATGTTAATGACATGCACGCAGAAAAAAGAACCTTACATTTGACTGAAAACCAAGTTAAATCTACCGATCTTCCAAGCACGTATATGGACAACTCGACAGTTCCGTAAACCTTACAATTGTAGGTAAATAAGTATGACTATCATTGATGGTTACTATTACCGAATCTCAAGTGGTGCTGACCTGCGGATCAGTAGATTTTCCCGACCCAGTCGCTATTCTGTACAGTTCCTGGATGCTGCAATTACGAATTATCATGTTACTTTAACGAATAATATGAAGAGATCTAAATTATGTTATCGGCGTAGACTACAATTAAGACAGCCCTATAAATTGTGAAAAAGTATTGCTAAAAAATAATTAATAAATAAGAACACGGTTATTTCTTATAAATATTTTCGGATATACTTATAATTAATCGGTATTAGTAAGGTATAATGCTTAAAATACAATTAAAATTTCGCACGCAATGGGGGGGGGGGGGATTCAAACGCATGAACCTAAGCACGCAAGTAAATAGTCTTAACCACTACACTATTACAAGAGTGGCGATCTGTAAAATAATTTTGAAATGCATTTGTAACTGAGGGTAGTGACCTCAGGAACGACTTCTAAATACGCGACTATGCCATAGCGACACACAACAAAAATTCTAGCATTTACCTCCTATCTATATATCAGCTGAAGCAGTCACGGAACATAAATACGTGTTGCTCCAATAAACTCTCAAATGTACGCGATCTGTTAATAAGTTGTGCCATCCAAAATTGTGTTATTTTTATAAAACCCCTTCCTTGCAAAGTGCTAATAAGCCGGCCCGAGTCGAAATATAAGCCCTATTTTAACACTCTTCACGCTAATATTTGTAGGGACGAAGGTTGTAAAAGTAGAGGGTATTCCCATACGATTTTTGCCCCTACTTTAGCGCTTTCATGTGCACAAAATTCTCAAATATTCCATTTGGGGCGTCAAAATTGAGGCTTAGTTTTTGCTTCTGAAAAGTAGAGCACAAAGAATACATAGTGACATTTGCGTAATGTTTCAAGTTATTGTGCACGCAAAAAATATCCATTGCATTTTATAGAACTAATCCTATAGTAGAGGATACGCTGGGTAGTTTAATAAAAGTTAAAATCGTCTTGGTTTTACATCGCTTTGAACTAGTGCCGAAACTATAAAGAACAGTTCTATAAAATTATAACCAATTTTTCGCCACAAAAAAATTAATCTTTTGTATTATTATATTATTACTATTATACTCTAATATTTGTTCACATGTTTAAGCCCACAATTATTTACTATTACACAATCACTACACTATTTATAATCGCACGCTATGAAAATTTTTATTCGCCGCGGGTTCGAATCCTATAAATTTCGCATTTCTAACGCCTAAAGCCTGTCGGCTAGCCTAGCTTAAAGTATGAAAAAAAATCTAAAATATAACCCACCAGCTGTGCAAGGCCGTCTGCAAATTTTGGTGACCCATTCTGTAAAATATTGCTACGCTTATAATAATACTAGTAGTTTTGCGTGCGCCACGGCGCGCGCCTATTTGTCTTTTTATGAAAAAGAATAAACCAAAACCCTTTCTTTTCTATGTTATACATATTTAATTAATGTTACAAAATATTAGTATAAAATAATAGAAGGCACCAAGGGATGAGTTCTGTACCTGAAACTGTAAATTAATCTTTTATAATAGGGTTTTAACAAATTCTATATTTTTTGGTAGAAAGTTAAATTGAACTATCTTATTCCAACTGAGCTTTTTTCATTAAAAATTAATTTAACCTAATATTGATGAATAGCATTTATTACAATTTTGTAACTCACGTTGATGATAATCATATTCTTTAAATAATGAACTTTGCATTGTGAAACCATAATTTTTATAAATCAATTTAGCCAAATTTTTGCACGCGCATTATAATAATCAATTTTCTCAAAGGTAGAAAAACACAAGCAATAAGCTTGTTGCCACTTGGTAAACTCTCCCCTGAAAATCTTTGTCAATCTCCCCAAGATAGTTCATGCGTTTAATGTCATAAAAATTTTGATACGAGGGTAGTTCAATAAGTTCTTAGAATGACCAACATATGGCGCGCGAATCGCTCCGAATCATCTGTTTTCAGTCAGCACCACTCCCGACTAGATATATGGTGCACTCACAGTCCACACCTTCTGAGTTTAAGTGTTTTTATAACCAATTGAAAAAAAAATTGTTCGTTAAGAAAAATGGAAAAAAACGAGTTCAGAGCGGTAATCAAACATTTTCATTTA
>NC_046662.1:99541082-99550163 GCF_010883055.1 Belonocnema kinseyi
CTCCAAAGAAGGCAAAGACCGTAAAGTCAGCTGGTAAGGTTATGGCTACAGTTTTTTGGGATGCACGTGGAATTATACTTATTGACTACTTGGAAACGGGTATAACAATCACTGGTGAATATTATGCATCATTATTAGAGCAGCTGAAAGAAATAATTTAAAAAAAACGACCACATTTGGCGAGAAAAAAAATTCTCTTTCATCACGACAACGCCCGAGTTTACACATGCTTCGTTTCAATGGCTAAAATTGAAGCTTGAAAAAATGGCTCGGTGGACAGAGATTTCCAGACAACGAAGACGTCATTGCCTCTGTAAGTGCTTATTTTGAGGAACTTCCGAAAAAGCACTTTTCTGAAGGATTAAAAAAACTTGAAAAGCGATTGACCAAGTGTATAGAGCTCCTAGGAGATTATGTTGAAAAATAAAAAAAAAATTACCCAAAAAAAATTGTTTTTATACTTCATTCTAAGGACTTATTGAACTACCCTCGTAATAACTGTTTCATTATTCCGATTCATATAAAACCATCACACTACTTTGTAAATAATAACGCGATATATGATTACTGTACGAATTTTGATTACAAGAGTAGATGAATCCTTACATAGTTGGAAAAAATTACATTTTTGAACTCAAATTTCTGCAAATTGTCGAATCTCGGGCTTAGTTTAGTCTCCCACTGTCCCCTGGAATTTTCACATTAAAGTTTATGAAACACATAAATATTTTCTTTAAAATTAAACTAATAATTATTATATTTTAAATTACATTCAAATTAATGGAATTATTTATTAAAAATAATACTTTAAACAAATAAATACTTGAAAGCTTATCATGTGGGATGAAGGTGTTGTGAAAAATGTGGTTTATGGAGGTAGATGGAGGGGGAAGGTGTTATAACTGTTTTTCAGAAAAATAGTCTTTTGACTTAAAAGTTTAAGGATTGGAAAAAAATTTTTTATTTTCTAACTGACAATTCTTTATTCGGAAATAAATAAATTTTTTGTGTGAAAAAGTAACTTTTCTACTTTTAGTTTAAATTCGAGTCTCTTATGGAAAATTAATCTTTATGATTGAAAATACGTTTCCTTATTTTTACAATGCATCTCTTGGCAGCATCTGCATTCGTTGAAATATCAAATATTACATTTTCTATCGAAAATCCATACTTGCAGGTCAAAAATTTAACTACTTTATTGAAAATTTACATATTTGTATATTTGTTCGAGAATTCAACTCTGGTTAAAAATTTAAATATTTTGTTGAAATTCTTTTTTTTTAATTGTTCACCACTACGCTTTCATTGAGAATTCTTTTTTTAATGCAACTTCTTTACATTTTCATCAGAGAAGGTATTAGATTTGTGTAAAATTTGAGCCACCCCCCCCCTCCAGTTTTTGTCAAATGTCCACGTTTTAAGACCCTCTGAAACCGAAAAACAGGTTTTTAAGAATTTGTCTGTCTGTATGTCTGTATGTCTGTCTGTCTGTATGTCTGCCTGTGAACACGATAACTTTCGAAAAAATTAATCTATTAGATTGCCCTTTGGCACACTCGTTTAGTGTCCTAAACTTAAGGTCAAGTTCGTTAGCCAGCCACTTTGGATGAAAATTCAAAAAGTGTGCACATTTTGAATATTTTTTAGACCACTTTTTTAAAAATTCCAAAATTCTCCGTACGGTTATTTATAGTATTCAAAAAGTTGAACAATTTATCCTAATGACTTTCTTTGAAAAATCAGAAATTACCAGAGGTAGAGCATTTTCACAATAAAAAAAAAAAAAAAATTAAAATGAACATTTTAAGCCAAACAACGCATGATACGAAAAAAAGTCAAGAAAAGAAAAACGTTGCTTTTCGAAATCCCTACAAGATCATGATAACAATTTTTTTAATTTGATCGAAAAGTTTAAAATTCCAAATTTGATCGTACCAAAAAATTTTGAAACCACATTTTTTCAAGATTTAAAAATTCTATGTACGGTTGTTCATAGTACTCAAAAACTCAAACAATTTATCCCTATGACTTTTTTCTATAAATAGAAAATCATCAGAGCTAGGGTATTTTCAAAATCCAAAAAAAAACAACTAAAATGAACATTTTAAGCCAAACAACACATGACATGAAAAAAAGTCAAAAGAAGAAAAACTTTGCTTTTTGAAGGCCCTACAAGATTATGATAACAATTTTTTTAATTTGGTCGAAAAGTTAAAAATTCCAAATTTGATCCTACGAAAAAAATAAAAAATCCACAAATTCCATTTTTTGGTTAAACCATGCAAGACACGAAAAAAACGAAAAAGCTCAAATTACACGCACTGGAAAAAACTACAAATTCAGAATGAATCACTTTTTGACACAAGTTGCGAAAAAATAAACAAACTAAATGTGTGGAAGACGGTACTCGGTATAGTAAAATGTGTAATAAAAAAATGGTTTGCCTAAATAGGATCTAAAATTTTGATTTTCACATTTCTTTGATAGGGCACGCGCTCTTTACATTCACACTATAATGAGAAGGTATTGGTTCCATATGAAAAATGACTTTCGCGGATTCCATCAAATATCGACGTTTTGAGATTTCCTCAGAAGGAACAAAAAGTTTTCAGGTTGGTATCTGTCTGACGTTGTCGTATGTATACTGGATGTCCTTGGAACGACTAATTGAATAGAAATGGGCTTTGGCACACAGGTTTAGGGGCCAAAGATTTTAAAATTCCACGTACGGCTATTTATAGCACACGAAAATGTTAACAATTTATCTTGATGTATTTTTTTGATGACAAGAAAATTATCACATTTCTTGAAATTTTCACTTTTTGAGAATCCCTAATTCCCAAAGAAACCGGTATTACGATGACATCTGTCTGTCGGCCTTGTCATTAACGTCGTTGTCGTTGTAGGCTGTAAACACAGTAACATTTGAAGTAATTATTTTATTGAATTTCCCTTCTACACATTTTGTAAGGATATGAAAAGAAAGGACGGTTTCGTTAGCCAGCTATTTTAAATAAAAATGCAATAATTTGGAGCTTTTTCAAAATTTTTAAGACCATTTTTTTAAGATTTAAAATTTTCATATAGTGCTGTTTATAGTGCACAAAAATATGAACAATTTATCTTGATGACTTTTTTTGATAAGAACAAAATTACCAGAGTTATAGCGTTTCCAAACTTTAAAAAAATAATAATAACAATAAAAACGAAAATGACTATTCTATGTCATTCAACGCACCACATGAAAAAAAGTGAACAGAAGAAAAATATTAGTTTTTAAAGACCTACACGATTATCATAACAACATTTTGAATTTTGTTAAAAAATCGAAAATTCAAATTTTTGTCGCACAAAAATGATGTATTATTACATTCTCATCATAATGAGAAGGCATTAGTTTTATGTGAAACTTTCTATCGCTATATAATCTGAATAAATATATTATAAGTTTGATACAGATGTGTTGAACATAATATAGAAAAGTTAACATTTTGGACAAAACCGAGTGCGAAGCACGAGATACGTGATGAGAATGTGTTCGATAAAGCTAAAGAAGCTTTAACAAAGGAGAATTCACAATCACCAAATTACAGTTGTCGATGTTTGGTTCGTTAACCTTAATAGGTCTGTGCACAAATGTGGGGCAAATATAAAGACCGAGCGCAAAGGGCGAGACAAATGCAGCATCGAGCGCGAAACAAATACACCTTCAAGCGCGAAACGCGAGATAAATACATCGTCGAGCGCGAAGCGCGAGAACCAACAGTCGCGCCCCCTAGGCGCGCTCAAATTTGAGAGCAGCGCGCGTAGCGCACGATGAGGATGTGCCCGCGAGACGGGCAGATTTTTTTGTTAAAGATTGATCTTTTTTTTGTTAAATTTGGCCATTCAGTTTAAAATTTATATTTATAGGTTTAGAATTTAAGTATTTGGTTAAGAGTTAAACTATTCGGCTGTAAATTCAAATCTTGTATTAAAAAGCCAAATTAAAAAAAAAGCGTTTACATTAAAAATGAAAAAATTTAATTCTTAGTTTAAAAAAATTAACGAATTTTCAACCAAAGAATTACATTTTCATCCAAAAACATAACATTTTAACAAAATAGTACAACTTTTAAATCAGTAGATAAATGTTCTACCAGAAACTAAAAAATATGATTATTTTAAAACAATAACAGCTGAATTGAACCAAAAAAGATTAATTTTCAACCAAAGAAAGAAAGAATTTTCAACGAAAGAATTAAATTTTGAACTAAAATGATGAATCTTTAGCACAAAAAATATCAATTTTTACTCAACTAGTTTAACATTTAACAAAGTAAATTGAGTCGAATGCAAACAAAAAAGATAGATTTTAAACAAAATAATTGAGTCCTTAACAAAGGAGCTTAAATAAAAGATAATTCACTACTACCAAATTACAGTTGTAGATATTTTTACCTTTAATTTTTAAAAGTTTGTGCACAACTTTGGGCGATGTACAAAGACCGAGCGCGAAGCGCGAGATGCATATATTTTCGAGCGCGAAGCTCCAGAACGAACAAAGAAAAAAGAAAAATATCTACAAAATTGTTGAGTTTTCAACCCAAAAAGGAGAGTTTTCAAAAAAATAGTTGAATTAAAAAAAAGGATACGGTTTTATTGTGTTCATGTTCAGTAAGAAACTCAAGTTCCTACCCAAAGAGTTGAGTTTTTAACCAAGAAACAATTTTCAGTCAAGACATAAAAAAATGCAACTAAATTGTTGAATATTTTCAGCAAAAGTTTCAAAAAACTGTTCCCTTATAGTTTAAAAATCAAGTAATTGGGTGACAATTCGTCTTTTTTGTAAAGCATTAATCTTATTGGTTAAAAATTAATCTTTTGAACTTATAATTTTTGTTATAACGAAAAAATAGTTCTCTTTAAATTTAATCTAAAAACAACATAATGCCATTCCTGGTCGATTCAGCGACTTGAAGTGCAGAATCTGCCTAATGTTAAATGAGTTCGATTTTCCTTGAAATAATTTTTATAACACTCTTTTTTTTAAATTAATTTTTTTAACAGAAAATTCACCTATGACATTTTTGGTAGAAAATTAAATTTTTAATTAAAGTGTGATATTTTTTAGTTAAAAATCTAACTAATTTTTTTAAAATTTATGGTTTTTGTTAGAAATTCGTCTTTTTAGTAGAAAATTAATCTTTTTGTTTGAAAATTCATCGTGCTGATTAAGGATTCAACAATTTTTCGGACAATTCTTATTTAACTTTCCATTTTTGGTTAAAAATTTATTGATATTTTTAATTACAATCTGTTTTGGTAGAGAACTCAGTATCATATATTCGTTTAAAACTTTCTAGATTTTGCAGAAAATTCATAATTTTTGGTAGAAAAGTAATATTCTTGGTTGAAATTAATATTTTTATTAAGGATTCAGTTACTTAAAAAAATTCCTTTTCAGATTGTCAAAAGACAATTCCTTTAAAAGAAATTTCGATTCTATTATTTTGGTTGAAAATTGATATTTTAAATTGAAAATTGACCTTTTTTACTTAATAATTCAATTTTTTTAATTTTTGTGTTTTGGTAGAAAATTAATCCTTTTGGTTTAAAATCGATCTCTTTTCGTTAAAAATTGAACTATTTGGAAACAAATTCATCTGTTTTCATACAGTATTTGGAAATTCAGAATTTTGTTGAAAAATCGTCATTCTTGTTAAAAAAAAACTTCCGAATCGAAATTTCAACTTTTTTTCGAGGATTCTATTATTTTGTTAAAAATTCCTTTTTTTGCGAAAAATTAATTTATTTCAGAGAAAATTCGATTATACTATTTTTGTTAGAGAATTGATATTTGAAAGTAAAAATTGATCGTTTTTAGTTGAAACTTCAACCATTTGTTTGAAAATGCACATATTTCGATGAAAATTCAGGTTTTTGGTAGGAAATTGGTCTTCTTGGTTGAAAATTTATCTTTGTGATTAAGAAAAATACTATTAAGTTGCACATTCATTTTTTTTGTTAAAAATTAAATTCTTTTAATAAAAATTCAACTATGCTACTTTCGGTGAAACATTGAAATTTTGAATTACAAATGGATATTTTTGTGTTGAAAATTCAATTATTTGTTTCAAACATCGTCTTTTTTCATATAAAATTAATCTTCTTGGTTGAAAATTTATCCGTTTGTTTGAAAGTTCATCTATGTATTATCAACTCATCTATTTTGATAAATTTCAACTAATTTGTTGAAAATTTAATTGTTTGTTGTTAAATATTAGTTTTTTTAACTAAAAAGGAATAATCCTATTTCTGGGTCTATATATTTATATTTATAATTAAAAATGTATCTTTTTTAGTTGGAAACCCCACTATTTGTTTGAAATCGATCTTTTTTATTGAGGATTCAACTATTTTATTAAAAATTTAAATCTACAATTTTAGGATGAAAAATTATTTTTATAATTGAAAATTAATTTTGTTAGTTGAAAATTCGTCTTTTTGGTAGAAAATTAATTTTATTTGTTAAAATCTTATCTTTTTTATTGACGATTCGACTATTTTCTTGATTTTTTTTTGTTTGTTAAAAATTTATGTCTTCGAGGAAAATTTGAATTATATCATTGTTGGTTGAAAACTAATCGTTTTTTGTAGAGAATTAATTTTATGGGTAAAAAATTAATCTATTTTTTATCAGTTTTAACATAGATGTCTAAATTCGATTTTTTGTTGCCTTATATGGGAAAAAAACGTCTTGCATAATTTACTATAATAAAAATTTTATCGCTAACGATTCTGCTAATTAATGTATAGAACCTGCTTGATTTTAAGTGAATTCTATCTTATTCTAAATACTTTTTATAATATTGTTTTTGGATTGAAAATTAATTACTTGAAAACAATTTAAATCTGTATAAAGTTTCTTACAATTCATAATAATAAGTTTCGTACAGATAGATTATTTGAAAAATGACAAAAAAGGAATAAAATAATAAAAAATTTAATATAATTACATATACGTCACTGAAAACAATAATTTGTAAACAACTTTTTCGATTGAAAATTGTTTCATCAAATAAAAAATTGATGAAAAAACTTTTTTGATTACATTGGTATTGTTTTCTCATCAATTGTACTTCGTTAAAATAAAATAATGTTTTTAGATTACTGCAAGATTTATCAATAGTTCTTAATAAAATTAAACAAAATTTAAATGTAAAAATAAGTAATTTGTATTTTTCATTAGTTCACAACTAATATATTAATCAAAAAATAATTATTGAAATTGTAAAACTGCGTGCCTACAAGATATTGTGTACTTTTCACAGATTTAATAAAACTCACTGATGAAGGCCACCATTGTGTGCCAAAACGTTTGGAACAACTTAATTAGTTTCAATTCACCTTACCCTAAAGCCAACAACTTACCATACATCAACAATTTCTACAAAATTCTGTTATCTATTAAAAAATTGAAAACTGCATTATTCTATTTTTGTTTACAATTTGATATTTTTTATTGAACCTTGATCTTTTTTAGTTAAAAATGGAATTCTTTGTTTGAAAATTTATGTATTTTGTTGAACTATTAAGTTGCACATTCCATTTTTTGTTAAAAATTAAATTCTCTAATTGAAAATTTAACTATCCCACTTTTGGTGGAACACTGAAATTTGGAATTAAAAATTGATATTTTTGGGTTGAAAATTCAATTATTTGTTTCAAACATAGTCTTTTTTACATTCTCATCAGAAGGTATTAGATTAACGTAAAATTTGACCCCCCCCCCAGTTTTTGTCAAATGTCCACGTTTTTTTATCAATTACTTTTTGATAGGATGCGTAGTTTTGGCTTCAATTATGAAAAGCGTCATTAACAGTGAAAAAATCTGTCCGCTGCGTGGGCACTTTTTTATCACAACTTTTGTCTTTTAATTTCTTTTTCGTCTCGTGAGTGGGGTTTCAAAAGATTTAAATTTTCATGGTTTTAATGCTATTTTTTATGATATAAATTAAAAACAGAACTAAAAAAAAATTATTATTCTGTTTGTCGTTATGTCTTTCTTTATGGCTTTCTGTCTGTCTGTGAGAACCATAACTTCTGAAAAAAATTAATCTATTAGATTGGCTTTTGTTACACTCTTTTAGAGTCCCTAGCTAAATGCCAAGTTCGTTAGTCAGACATTTTGGATAAAAATACTAAAAGTGAGCCCATTTTTAAAAATTTTGAGAATACATTTTTTCATGATTCAAAAATTCTGTGTACAGTTGTTCATAGTATTTGAAAACAAAAATGTTACTTTTTGATAGCCCTACAAGATTATCATATCTAATTTTTGAATTTTTTTGAAAAATTCAAATTTTGACACGACGAAAACTAATAAAAAATAAAAAATTGCATTTTGCGGTCAAACTATGCAAGATAGGAAAAAAATGATAAGACAAACATTGTGCACCCAAAAAATAGCTACAAATTTGTTATCAATCACGTTTTTATAGGACACGTAGTTTTTCTTTTTTTCATAAAAAAAGCATTGGAAATACAAAAATTCAATTTTAGACGCACGACATAAGCTAAGCCAAAATAAATAGATAACATTTTTTCACCGAAGGTAGAGCAAAAGAAATTTTATAAATGTTTTTTTTACATTCTCATCAGAGAAGGTATTAGATTTGTGTAAATTTTGCCCCCCCCCCCCCCCAGTTTTGATCAAATGTCCACGTTTTAGACCCCCTGAATCCGAAAACAGGTTTTTACGAATGTGTATGTCTGTATACCTGTATGCATGTCGGTATGTCTGTCTGTCTGTAAACACGATAACTTTTGAAAAAATTTATGAGAGTTATAGTATTTAAAAAATTTCAAAAAAGCACACGAAAATGAACCTTTTAAGCCAACTAACGGACAATATGAAAAAATGGCAAGAGAAGCAAAGGTTTGATTTCTAAATGTCTTAGAAGATTATCATAACGACTTTTTAAATTTTCATGAGAAATCAAAAAATAAAATTTGACAGCATAAAAAAGAATAGAAAATCCAAAAGTTACATTTTTTCATGCAAAATTTTCATAGTTTTTTAAATATTCTCAAATATAA
>NC_046662.1:99550263-99552226 GCF_010883055.1 Belonocnema kinseyi
ATATTTATATGTATATGTATATGTATATACATATATACATAATCTAGAAGTTAAAAAAAGTTAAGGCTGCTCAGTAGACCGTGTGTGTAATGCTTAAATCATAAAGAAAACATTGGAAATGAGCAAATTCAGTTTATGGAAAAACGACAAAAGTTGAAATAAAACGTTGAATAATAATTATATATATATTTCTGGGAATGATATAAAATTTTAGGGATAAACTCGAGTGCGAAGCACGAGATACGCGACGAGAATATGTTCGTTCAAGCCGAAGGAGCTTTAACAAAAGAGCATTCACAATCGCCAAATTACTGTTGAAATTTAATTGTTTGTTGTTAAATATTAATTCTTCTAACTAAAAAGAAATTATCCTATTTCTGGTTTTATATATTTATATTTTTAATTCTAAATTAATGTTTTCATTTGAAAATTCGTCTTTTAGGTAGAATATTATTTTTCTTTGTTAAAATCTTATCTTGTTTATTGAGGATTCAACTATTATCTTGATTTTTTTTTATATTTTATTTGAAATACTTTTTATAATATTGTTCTTGCATTGAAAATGCATCTTTTTCTTTAAAACTTTCACTATTTGGTGTCAAGCTTATCCGTTTTAATTAAAATTCGAAATAATCTGTAGAAAATTTCATTTTTTTATTGAATATTAACTTTTATAAACTAAAAACTGAATTGTTCTATTTTTGTTTAAGATTTTATATTTTTTATTGAACCTTCATCTTTTTAGTTAAAAATTATTTTATGGGTGAAAAATTAATCTGTTTTTTAGTATTCTTGACATAGATGTCCAAATTCGATTTTTTATCTTATATCAGAAAAAACGTCTTGAATAATTTACTATAAAAAAAGGTTAATCGCTGAGAGATTCTGCTATATAATATGTGGAACTTGCCTGATTTTAAGTAAATTCTGTTATCTTTTAAGGCCATGTGATGAGTATAACAGCTGATCAAGTCAGCCCTAAGATCGTTTTTTTTCCACCCATATTGAAAAACAAAAGTTTAAATAACGCGGAAATTTTTTTCGGGAAATGTTAATAAATATTAAAGGATTGTTTGTGGCCTTGCACAGAGTTAAAGGTAGAAAAAAGTTTATTTATGCAAATAATGATTATCGACGGGCACATTTAGGTTTTACAGCAGAAGTTTGACTTTTAACCATGGACATAGGAAACACGGGACTAGGCATGCCATCCTAACTTGGTCGAGCGGGGTTGAATCCACGGGAGGGGGGAGAATTCTATGAGTGGGGAGAGCCGCCATCTTACGATGTTCCATTTGATTATGCGCACGAGCATTTTTGCAAACAAACTGTGCATGAAAATATAAACATGTGGGCGCTGCCATGTTTATCGCGGGACATCAAAAGGTGGCAAACCTTCCCCCTCATTGCATCACCCCCGCAATGGCATGCCTAGTCCCTTGTTTCCTATGCCCATGCTTTTAACTTTCTCTGACGGTAATCATGCAATCTGTTTTACCCACAGACCCTAGAAGTTCGAAGTTGTCATGGACATAGGAAACAAGGAACTAGGCATGCCATTGCGGGGTGATGCAATGAGGGGGCAGGTCCGCCACCTTTTGATATCCCGCGACAAACATGGCAGCACCCACATGTTTATATTTTCATGCAGTTTGTCATAAAAAATGCTCGTGCGCATAATCAAATGGCACATCGTAAGATGGCATCTCACTCCACTCATGAAATTCTCCCCCCTCCCGTGGATTCAACCCTGCTCGTCCAAGTTAGGATGGCATGCCCAGTTCCGTGTTTCCTATGTCCATGGAAGTTGTCTACTCACTGCGCTAGTGCTGCTTTGACACAGCTAATACCAGACTGATACGTACGAGGGTGGATTGATAAGTTTCCGACCTGACCAAGAGATGGCGCCACTAGGCCTACCTTGAGGTGGCGTTCTATAGTACCATCCTTAGATAGCTTGTAG
>NC_046662.1:99552326-99559055 GCF_010883055.1 Belonocnema kinseyi
GTATCAGCCTTGGAGGAGATTATGTTCAGAAATAAAAAAAAAAATTCTTAAAAACGTTGTTTTTCTTGGTCAGGCCGGAAACTTATCAATCCACCCTCGTATGTCAGACCACATATGTTTATTTGCATTTCAAGTGTAAACATTAGTTTTTGCATTATTTGTGCATAATGTTCGTGAGCGATATTTGTTGTTTTTCCCCACTTTGATAAATATAAACCTCATAAGTAGCCCATTGACAACATTGCAAATTGCTTGCAGGGTTTGACGACAGCACGGTCGGTATTTCTCCAAAATAGTAATTAAAAAAAAAGCTTTTTTCACTATTCTAATTATTTAAGACCAGAGACATATTCTGGCATGCCTTCTATTAATCGCGCCAAATTTTTAACCCGATATTTCATTCTGTGTGGACGTAAGTTAGGAAAGAAAACTTCCACTGGCATTTTCTTCAAAAAAAATTTGTTCTCAAAATTTCCACCTGAACAAAGCAGAGACATGGACTTTATTACCTCCTCTTACATTTCCCAAACTTTCAGAGCGATACCGCATTTTGTTTAGACGTAAGTTGGGAAAGAAAAATTGAAGACCAGGTTTGGTCACTTGACCCTCTTGTCACATGGCCTTAAGCATTTTTTATAATATTGTTCTTGATTTGAAAATTAATTTAGTTGAAATTCTATTATTTGTTAAAAAATATTTTTTTAAATAGAAAATTAATCTTTGTGATTGAAAATTCATCTTTTTGTTAAAAATTCCAATAACCTGTAGAAAATTTCATTTTTCTGATTGAATATTAACTTTTATAAACTAAAAACTGAATTATTCTATTTCTGTTAAAATTTGATATTTTTTTTTAAACTTGATCTTTTTTAGTTAAAAATGGAATTATTTGTTTGAAAAATCGTGTATTTTGTTGAAAATTTGTGTTTTTTCTTAGAAATATAAAACTTCTCGCGTAAAAATTCATCTTTTTGGTTGAGAATTCAACTATTTTGTTTTAAGTTCCTTTTTATTTGGACAAACAATCATTTCTCGCCGACCATTATGTGATAATGAAAGTACCCGTGCATCCCTATAGTATATATCTGTGACTGGAGGTTTTAAAAATTGTGTTTTTATAAAATAAAGATTGAGTATTTGGCAAAATTGTCGGCAGATATGAAAACCCAATGCATCCATAAAACTGAACATAATTCATTCAAACCCACATTTCTTAACCCATATATTGTTTAAAAGCACATAAAACATTGGAAGCCTATACATTTTATACAGCTGTTTTGTAGTGAAGGTGAAGTGCAAGGAATTTAATGGTACTTTTCTGCTATTTGGTGAAGTTAGTGTAACATTGCTGTATTTTTAGTTATAAGTTAATGTTTTAGTTACTATTTTCATTCAATATAAACATTAACATTAAGAATTATTGCTGTGAAGCATGAAATTTGTTATAAAATTCCATTTCTGATATAAAATGCTATAGCAACTTATTGAGATTTAAAGGTTAATATTACATTTTGCAATTCAAGAGCGGACTGCTCGCAGTTAAAAAATGTATGAAAAAGCAGCAGGATGAAAAAATAAAAATCTATTTTTTATTTTAATCCTGATTAAAATAGTTTCTGTTTTTTCACCGAAAATTTTACAAATTTGAATGAAAATTTTTTTTATATTTGTATTAAAAATTTCACTAATTTTCAATGTATTTCAAAAACGGAGTATTTTTTCGTATTAAGGAAAATGAGTAAAAGCTTAACTTTCGTAAAGTTTTTGTAGTACATTTTTATAACTTTTCATAGCAAAAAAATAATATTTTATAGATTTTTCTAGATATACGGATTTTTTTACACCATTAAGCCATTTCCCTTTCGGGGTAGGCGTGACTCACTCGGTGGGGAAAGGAGAAATGTGGGGAAGGGATAGAGAATGTTCAGATTGATTCAGAATTCTCGTGTTATTTATGTAAATAACACTTACGTTCCGCAACACTGCTCCGACCCATATTGCTGATCAATCTCTCTAGCAATCACCACAAGTGAAGATCCTCACAAAGTCGTTATGTAAGGTTCCCCACTTGGGTCCATTAGTGGCCAAGGTCTTTTGTTTCAGGCGTCATTCACTCTTCTGACACTCTTTTTATTAACTATTTGCCGCCATACTTTCCTGTCCTGGCATACTTCACTAGCTTCTTTTATGTCCATGCATTTTTTCAATCAGACTCTCGTGTTTCTGTGATTTCTTATGTCTCTTCTAACTAGGGTCTCATTCACACATTCTAACCATTCTTTCTGCGGTCTACCTCTGGGCACGCTGCAATTTAGTTTACCTTGATACACTTGTTTCGTTCGTCGTTCATTTGGCCTTCTCTCAACATGCCCGAATCATCTTAACCGATTTCTTTCCCATGTGTCTACTAGTGTCTCTTCTGCACAACCTTCTTTTAGAATGATCTCGTTACTTACTTTGTCCATCAGAGTTTTCCCGCATGTGATGCGCATGAATCTCATGTCAATTGCGTTAATTTTGCTCTTATCTTTTTCTTGATAAGTCCATATCTCGCTACCGTATAGTACAGTCGGTACAAATATAGAAGTATTTATTGCCCTTTTAGCTTTATTTGATATATTTTTATTTCTGATAAGGGGACCTGCTCTACCAATAACCTTCTTACCTTTGTTTATGCGTCTATCTAATTCCTCTTCTATCTTCCCGTCCCTAGTAAATAAGCGACCAATGTATACGAACTTATCAACTTATTCAATTCTTTCATCATTTAATAAAATATTGCATAGTGTTTTCTCACTCTTTCCTTCGAACACCATAGTTTTTGTTTTATCTGCGTTAATTTTGAGATCCATGCTCTTCATGTTTGCATCTAGTTTATTCAACATTCTGTGTAAGTCTTCGATTGACTCTGCCATGACAACCTTATCATCTGCGAAAGCTAACCCACGTACCCTTACTGTTTCGAGATCCACACCTTCTTCGTCGAAGAGAGCCATTCTTAAACGCTTGTCCATAAATAATTTAATAACCATGAAGACATCACGCATCCTTGTCTAACTCCTTGTATCATATCGAAACAGTCACTCAATTTCCCATTCACCCTTACACTCGCTTTGCTAACCGTATATATTGTTTTTATAGCTTGTAGGAGCCATCCATTGACTCCATACTCCTTCAGAACTTCCTAAAGTTTACTTTTATCTACCTTGTCAAAAGCTTTTTCTAGGTGAACAAATACACAGAAAACTTTTTTTCCTACTGTCAAACTTTTTTCTGTTATTTGCCTTAAGCTAAATATTTGATCTGTACATGATCTTCCTGGCATAAACCCACTTTGGACTTCCCAAATCTTTGCTTCTGGATGATTTACATTAAAGTGGCAAAATTTATCTAATTCTGCGACGAGCAGTTTGCTCTTGTATTCTAAAATTAATTCCTAACCTCAAAATCTCAAAAAGTTATCATTGGATTTTACATTAGCAATGAACTTTGATAACAAAAATTATAACAAATTGCATGCTTGAAAGGAGTGTTACTTAATGTTAATGTTTACATTAATAACAAATAATAACTTAAACATTAACTTGTAATTGAAAATATACTAACCTTACCGATAGAAATCTCAGAGTATATGCTAAGGTTCTCAAGGCTCTAAGAAGATATATTTGATGGTTTAGATAGCTCGTTTAAATGCTTTGAAGGCCTTAAAATGTCCTGTATTGCGGCGGTATGGGTAGCAAGGTGGTGGTAAAGGAGAAGCGCTGATTCGTATTATCGACTTTGAATTTCGATTCGATTATTATTCCCAACAGTGATCCAAAAATAATTGCGCATGCTTGAAATGTGCGGCGCTCATTGGCTCTAGTTTGCGTACGTATTTAAAAATCAAGTACAGACGTGCATCGTAACTAATGAACGTCACTAAAATCCAAGCAAGCGCAGACCAAGTCAGCTCCATTGGCATCAACGAGACTTCAGATACTCGAACGAAAAATCTTGAAACGTTGCATTACTGTCTAACTCACGCTGCCTCGTGTCTCACGCGTCTAGCCAAAGAACAAGCAATCGTGACCATTTTTTCAATATTTTCCAATGCTGTCTAACCTACTGACACCTCGTGTCTCACGCATATAGCGATGAAAATCGAGCATTGTGACAATCGAAATCGACAATATCGTTTAGAGATTTTGTATTAAAAAAAAATGTACTAAGATTTTAGAAATATCACAAATTATTATTGTATATTTTATGTGCTTAAAAAAGATTTAAACTAAATCCAAAAATATTTCAAGATATTTCAAAAGATTTAAAAAAATTTCATATATATGTTTAGAAATTTAATAGATTTTAAAGGATTTTTACAAATTTCCGAAGATTTTAAAAGATTTAACAGACTTCAAAGAATTCAAGAATATTATTTATATTTTAAAATTACTTTAAAATCTTAAAACTCATTTTAATTTTACCGAAATTTCTTAGAAATTCTTCATAATTACTTAAACTCTCTTAAATTCATAAAACATCTTGAACTCTTTTGTAAATAATTCGAAATATTTAAAAATTTGATTATAAACTTAAAAATTTTTTTAATCAATAAACTCCCGTTAAATCCCTTGAAAAACTCTTTAAATACATACAAATATTGCTAAATCACATAAATATCCTTAAACCCGTTTGAATTAAAAAAAATTGAATTAAAATGCTTTGTAATATTTTTAATTCTTCTAAAATCTTTGAAAATCCTTTAAAATCACTTAAAGTCTTTTGAAATTCAATTATAAACTTTAATCTTTTTTAATTTAAAAGAATTTTTAAATCTTGTTAAATTATTTTTAAATTCATTAAAATCCTTTCAAACACTTAAACATATTTTGTAATCAGATAATAATACATAAACTCTTTTGAAATTTCTTGACATCTTTTAAAATCACTTTCAATACTTTGGAATCTTTAAAACCTTGTAGAGCGCAATTGGAGATTAAGGAATATGTCAGAATATTTGTGAATATTTCCGGATATTTCGGAATATTTTGAAATATCAAAAATATTTGAGATTATAAAGAATATTAAGAATGCCAAGAATATTGAAAGAATACGTGTATGCGAATATTGAGTGAATGTATCAGGAATATTGTAGTGATTGACCCCTCAGCATATAGAAATTAATTGGTTTAAAAATATGACATTTTGAATATAGTGGTTACAAGTAAACTGTAATCAACGCCTTTTTTTGGAGAATAACGTACGAATAACAATCATCGCTGTCCGAATACATTTGATATCAGCACGGACCTACACTTCAAATCGCAGAATTTCTCGAGAGCGAAATATATTGTTTTTTAAAGGAAATTCTATGTTTTTTCATGTTTTCAAAATTTCAGGAAAATTGATTGAATTTAGGGAAAGTTTAATTAGCAATTTAAAAATTATTAGTTTTTATGTGATATGAATTTAACACAAATAATTGCAATTTCAAAAGCTTTGATTATAAAAAAGTTTTAGGGCCGGTTCCACCAACCTCGGTTAAAAATTTAATCCTCGGTTAAAGCTAGTTAGGCATTCCATCACTTTTTAACAGCCGTTAACACGCATAAACACCGTTAAGTCTAACCGGTCAAGATTGGTAGGTTAGGGCGATTTAATCGTCCTTTAACCTTAAAAGTGCAGTATCGTTGTGAAAAATGGAGTTTTTGGAAGAAGTTCAGAGGTCGGCTGATCGTTGCAAATGCATGACAAAATAATAACGTTGAATTTAATAACGCATTAAAAGTAATTTACTGACAGTATTAAACAATCTTTGAATATTTTGAGTGATCCTTTTGACATTTTCCATTTTCTAAGCGAAAGAAAACTAGAAAAACTACTTTTAGATTAAATATCCGCAATGTTAAAATTTCGAACAAAAATCGCGAAGTGCGTTTGTTTTGATTGTAAATCGGGATAAAAAAGTAATCGGAAGCAGGACAAAGCTAACAAAATTTAATTTTTTAAACCACCAAATAATCTAAATATTATTAAATAATGGCAAATGCTATTTTAAGGGACGATATCAAACTGTAGTGCTGAGGCAACGGTGTTACATATAAAGTGTATAGGTATATGTTCATGTTTTTAGAGTTTTTTCTTTTAAAAAATATTATTTTATTGTTAATATTAACTGTGAATATTGGGCATTAGTTAATAAATAATAACAAATAATATCTTAATATATTTTCAAGTTTAAAAAAAATGAACTAAAATGATAAATTGTAAATAAATTTAATTAATTTTATTGAATTCATTTATAAAATTGCTTTTCGGCATTTACTCTTTTCATGAAATTTAATTTAAGATTTATGACAAAAAGGGAATTTTCATTATAATTGTTTTTAAATTAAACATGAACTAAAGGATCTTATTCGTAATAAGGAATCGCAACATAGGAACCAAGTTTTAAAAATAATTTCCAAACTGCTATATTATCCATTTTACATTTATTTATTCTCGTCTATCAGTGTATTTAGGTTTTCAATTATTGATCATAATTTGTTTCATCGAATCTACAAAAAAGAATGATTAATAATTGTTTACTTACAATTAAACTGTTTAATTTATGTCTGTTAAAGAATAGTTTAATGAAGATATAAATTATTTTACAGTTTTGGATGACTGTAATGTAATAAATAGAATCAAGCTTATCGTGGATGAAATTTTATAAATTTTGCATAACTTTGTAGTACCCTTTTTAAA
>NC_046662.1:99559155-99571817 GCF_010883055.1 Belonocnema kinseyi
TCATTTTCTGCCCTATCGAGGTGCTGCCCTCATCGTACTACGAAGTTGAATTCTTGTTTTCTCATTCTTCGTAAAACATGGCGGTAAAGCAGCAGAAAGATTTTTTGAGGTTAGAAAAGTTTGACATGTATGCATATCAATGCATTTTTTTTGATCTGAAGCCTGATCCAGGTTTTCGGTACAGTCTTTTTTTTTATTAAAAAGAAAAATTTCTTGAAAAATCATATTTTTAATTTTAATAAAACTATTATAGAAAGAAATTTCGAGATAACCAATTGCTGAAACATTTTTCTTTGACAAATATTTTTTTTAATTGAAATAATCAAATATTTATACCAAAGAAACAATTTTTTTAATATTTGAAGTGTTTAAACATTAATGTTTAAATTTAAAATAATTAAAATAAAATATATTTCTGGATAAGATATTTTGATTGAAAATGTATATAGTATTTTATAAATCACAAAAGTTCTTCCGAAAAACCGAAATGTTGATTAAAAAACACGTCTTTTTTTATATTAATTTGCCGGTAAAATTTTTGTATAATTTTAATTTTAAATTAAAACAAATAATTTATAACACTTTAAATAATAAACAAAAATATATTTGATACAAATATTTTATTATAGTATTTTTAATAAATAATTAATATTGATTAAGGAACAATTTTATTTGGGGCGTTTTATTATTTGGGAATTTTCAAATTCGTTAATAGTATAAACTGTTCAGGAATTTTATTAGTTTTGCAATTTTTTTATTCGGGACAGAGAGTTTTACGGAGTCGGGAATTATATTTTTCGGGTGATTAAAAATTGAAAAAATTGGGTAGGCTTTTTGACATCTAGGTATGTAAAGAAGGTAAACTTCCGAAATTTTAAAAACTAATTTGAGAACTATCTATGCTCTTTTAAGATGCCAATACAATTTACACAACACTAATTGTAAAATTTGAAAATTTTTAGGTCTTCAGCTTAAGAACTTGAATTTTAACGTTAAATATGCTTCATTTTCAGAATACAGCCTTATTGTTTGAATTTTCAGAATTTTGTGTATTAGTTATAGGTTAGGTAAAAAATAACATTATATGATTCGAAATTGTTACAACGCTAAAAACTTTAAATTTAAAATTAAAAAATGCGAAAATACATCATTTTCCATGTTCATTTGCAATCCAGCGAGCCACTTTCTTCCGCTTTTTTTGAAAGTCGATCCTCTGCTTTCAGTTTTCTTTTTAAAATATACCTTGAATTCATCGCATTTCAAATTCAATGTTTGCAGCTGCATTTAGATGTTTTTTGCTTTAAATATCAATTAATTAAAGCATATAATTATTTTTCACGATTGTAATTTATAACTTCTAAAATTGAATAATTGTATCTCAAACATGAAAAAGTTTAGACTAATTTCAAATTTATAAAGGTTCTATCATATATATTGAACTATTAAAACCTCTGACCTTTTTAAAGGTTTTTAAATCTCTTTTAAAAACTTTTTTCTAACCATTTTGATTGTGATTTCTTAATAAAAGAATAAGTGTTATTTAGTCTCTAGAACAGCAATTTTAAAAATATTTAAAGCTTTAATAGTTGAGACATTTTAAATTTGTAGTTTTCAGTGTATTGAATAATTTCAAATTTAAAGCTATTAAAATATGTCATCAGAATTTTTGAATGGAAAGTGTTCGATAATTTTAGATTGAAACATTTCAAATTATTTAGTTACAAATTAAAATCATACAACTTCAAGTTTTATTAATTTTTTGATCATTTTTCACCCCCACAAATTATTATTATTTTTTTTGTGTCAAGAAAATAACGCTTGATTTTTGTAAAAATTAACAAATATATATTAAAGGTTCACTCAAAGTCATTTTTGTTCAAAAAGCTTGTTCCTGAATAAATTGGCTCTTATTGTTTCCGATTTTGTTCTGTAAATCAGGGATTGTGTTTTTCATAGAAAACATTGAAACATGGTTTTTTCACGTTTGTAAAATTATAATTGAAGGTCACTCGGGGTAATTTTCTATGAAAAATATTGACTTACAAAGAATATTGGTCAGACAATAGAATGGATTTCTTCGCCCGAGATACAAACGTAAATTGTACTATAGTAAAAACAACTGGAAAAGTTTAGACGAAAGCCAAATTTGGTGAAGAAAACAAACCTTTGTCGACCTATAAATACTAATTTTATTCCCCGAAAGATTTTTCAAAAATCTCTTAGAAACACTTTTATTGTAACAATTTAATTGAGCAAAAATATTTTTTATAAAAATAAAAATAATGCAATTTTCACATATAATTCTTAAAATGAAAAAACTGTGTGTCAAAGCACAATCCAATCCGACTATTTTTTCGAAAGTTATCCGATATACAGACAACCACAACATCAATGACAACGACGACGTAGACGCCAGAGAGACACACCGATACCGACGTAAAAACTTGTTTTTCTCACTCATGGAGCCTCAAAACGTCGAAATTTCATGAAATTCGCGGAAGTCATTTTTCGCATAAAACTCTTCTCATTATAGATGAGAATGTGATAAAATATTCATGGGGCCTTGAAAAATTAGCGTTTTCCGCCTCTGGACTTTTTTCCATATCAAGCTTTTTTTGCTTCAAATGTCCATTTTCGTTTGGTTTTTTGGATTTTGAAAATTCTTTAACTTTGGTAAGTTTCATTTTATCAAAAAAAGTTGTCAAAGTCCAATTCAATTCTCAAAACGTTCGAGTATTAAAAATTTAACAGTGATTGATTTTACAAGATAATTCTAGATCTGTTCAAAATGATATAATTTACATATTTTAACGTTAAAATTTGAACTAATATAATTCGAAAGCCTTAGTAGTGACACAAGTGTAAACGTTCGAATTAATAGCTTTTTAAATGAACGCCTTTATTCAATTTCAAAATCTTTTTGAAGTATCATTTCAGTATAAAATATTCCATTCTTAATCTATTTAGTTTGGAAATTAAAAAAAAAAACAATTTTCAATAGTAAACAGTTTGAAAAAGAATTGTCACAATTTCAGAGTGACAAATTTAAACTTTGAATGTTACAATTATAAATGTGTTATTTTTTTATCTGTATTTCCAAGGTAAAAGTATTTCATTTTGATTCTTAAAGAACAGGATTTTACAAAAATGTTAGGAAAAATGGTAGTCAGTCTAAAAGACATTTAAAAGTTCCGAAACATTTTAAAAATAATTTAAAAAGATTTGAAATAATTTAAAAGAGAATTGATACTTTTGATGATTATAAAATGTTTTGAAATGTTGACTTTTTATTTTGAAAAATTAAATAATTTTAAGAGAAGGTATAAAAAATATGGCACCGCTGAAAAAATCCCGAAAGGGATGAACGAAAAATCCCAAAAAATGAAATCTCCAGCACCTGAATAATAATTTTATAAAAATTGCACTAAAAAATACATTAAAAAACACGTGCGCTTTGAAAGAAAAAAATGTTCTGCCTAAATTTTCTTCGTACCTACATAAGAACATTTTTGAAACAAACTTTGCAGGATTAAATTCAACAACGATTTATATAAAAATTTATTTTCATTATTTTTTTATTTAAAAAAATTCGATTTTTCAGAACTTTTGAATATTTTTTTCAAATACTATGCACATTTTCAAACAAAATTTTTCATCTAGAAATATATATTCGATTATTGTATTTTCAATAAATAAATAATATTTAATAAACAATTTTTGGAATTTTTTAAATTCATGAATTTTCTAGTTCGGATATTTTATAATTCAGCCATTTTCTTTAGGGATTTTTCAAATTCGGTAATATCTTATTGTCCGGAATTTTATTTATTTTATTTTTCGTGAATTCTCCAATTCGACTTTTATAATTTCGGGAATTTTATTCTTTGGTTATCTTTCAATTTACGAATTTTACAGTGTCGGGAATTTTATTTTTCGGGATTTTTCAGTCGCTTTGTCCGAAAAATAAAATTCCCTCATGACTGTAAAAATTCCGAAATTAAAACATTGTCGCAATATAAAACTTCCGAATTGGAAAATTCTCAACAATTTACAATCTTACAGAATTTGAAAATTGCCGACAGAAAATTTCCGAATTATACAATATCCGGGCTAGACAACTCCCTAATTTGAACAATTAAAAAATAGTTTGATAACAAATATTTTTTTAATAGAATAATAAAATACTTATACCAAAGAAAAAACTTTTTTAATGTTTAAAGTTCCTAAAAATTATTGTTAGAATTTAAAATAACAATAATTGAAAAAATGTATTTTTGAATAAAAAACGATGTTTGAAAATATGCATTGTATTTTTGTATATTACAGAAAACTCTCGCAAAAATAAAATCATTATTTAAAAAAACAAAAATAAAAGTCGCGTTACATTAGTCTGAATTGAATCCTGCAAAGTTTGATTCAATTGAAGCTCACGTGTTTTTAAATTTATGTTTGTATCAAATTTTTATACAATTATTGTTATTTTAAATTAAAAGAATAATTTATTAAAATTAAACATTAAAACAAAATTTCTCTAATAAAAATATTTGATTATTGTATTTGTAATAAATAAATAATATTGACCACAAAACTGTTTTCTCAATTTCTGCAATTCGGGAATTTTCTAGTTTGTATATTTTATCATTAGACAGCATTCGGCCTGGAGTTTTATTGTCGGGAATTTCCGAATTCGATAATATTGTAAACTGTCCAGAATTTCATTATTCTAGAATTTTTAAATTCGGGATTTTCAGGTTTCAGAATTTTATAATTTCGCGAAGTTTACAGTGTGGAAAATATTACAAACATTTTAAAAAAATGTATAAGATTGTAAAAAAGCCTGGAAGATTTTGAGGCATTTTTTTGCAGAATTTTACATAAATTTTACGACAAAATGGGAATCATTATAAATATATTTAAAAGTTCTGAAAACCTTAAAAAATAATTTTAATTATATATATTTCGAGTAGGCTGTAGTAATTATAATAATTTAAAGTTTATTTTAAAATATATTTTATGGAACATGATATTTTTTATGAATATGACAGTGAAATTCTGTTCGTCTAATTTTGTTTGTCAATACGAAACGTAATCTGGCTTGGAACGGCCGTCTTAACATCTAAAACCCGAAAGAACAATTTTCCTATCACTTGGAATTATAATTATATTTTTATAAAAGTCTAAAAAATCCATAGAAATTGCAGACCATAAAAATAAAAATAAAAAATAAATAATATTAAAGAACTATATATAGACAATATATAGAATGAAAATTAAAAGTAATAATTTTAGAAATATTGGGAAATATATGAAACCGTAATATAAATTATTCATCGACTTTTATTTGTGGTATTTATTAAAATAACCATGTTTTGCAAAGTTATAACTTATAAATATAAAAATGTTTTAATTGGCAATTTACTAAATTTACTTTCAATCCAAATGGTTCTTGTCCGAGCTAAGTAACCATTAGTGCGCCTCGAGGGGCCTACTGAGAGTTGCTTACAGCGCTCCAACTGGCTGTTGTCGATGGGTGATGATAGTCGGGGAGCGATGGGTAGAGGGGAACTGACAATTTTCCCTCCAGAAAAGTGGCATGGGCCTGCAAACGAGATTTCGCTTAAGAAAAGCTTGTGTAAATGATTTGCTGAATCAAATCGAAGGAGCATTAGGAAGAAAATTAGACGATCTCACTTTATTTTCTTCCATCTTATCACAGATGACACGAATAAAACAGAAGTATAACATGAACAAAAAACACATAAAAATTCACTTTTTTTAGGTTAGTGTGGTCACGAAAGTAGAGCGAACCTTGTTTGAATTTGGCGCGCACGGCCATATTGCTTTGCTTTTCACTCGACCGACAAGTAGCCAATCACGCGAACTGTTAAAAGTAAAATAGGAGTTGTTTTGAAACGACTATCTGGTTAGCTAACCGGGACCTCCAAAAACGTGGTGGAACGTGCGACGGGATAATCGACACTTAACTATGGCATTACATTTAACCCGCTGTCAGTTAACCAATGATTTAACTGAGGTTGGTGAAACCGGCCCTTAATATCACAATTTTTAGCGAATATAAATTTTGCCAGTTTAAAATTAAGTTCGAATTCTTTAAGTTTCGAAGTTCTGGAGTAGATTTTGTTTTTGTTTTTAATGTTTCCCATTTAAAAATATTATTTAGTTTGAAAGTTTGTTTAGTATAATTCAATTTATTCATAGATTTTATAACGATTCGCCTAATTAGCTTGAAGTTCAAATTATAATTTCGTTTTGTAATAAAAATTTTAAATCATAGAGTTTCAGAAGCTTTAACTTTGAAAGATTCAATTTAGTTTTCAATATTAAATTTTCAAACCTTGATCGCTTTGAATTTATAATTGTTCAAATTCAAAAGTTTGCAATTGCTAATTATTTAATTTTGATCGCTTCTAAGTTTAAATAATTTTCAATGATCTAATCTTAAAATATTCAATTTTTAAGATTCTGACATTGCCCTATTCTCTAAATTTTAAATCTGAAATAATTCAATTTCGTGATTCTTCAATTCCAAAGAAAATTGTGTGAAGGGAAAATCTATTTCCTCAGAATATGTGGTAACTAATCTGGAGTTATTTTTTGTGGCATAGAAAAAAGTCAATGCAAAAGATTTGTATCTTTCTTACCTTTTTCTTTTGACGTTTCTTCTCGTGTTTTTGATACCCTTTTTGGGGGGTTTTGAATCTGGGTTCTTTATAACTATCTTTAAAATCTTAGCGCTGGTTTGCATTTTTCCTTTTGCTTGCAGCCACCAGATTAGGACAAAAATCTTCCCTATTGAAGCCATATCGTTGTTATCACAATAATATGTTTTATTTAAGACCAATTAAA
Source organism: Belonocnema kinseyi (assembly GCF_010883055.1). Lineage (NCBI taxonomy): Eukaryota > Metazoa > Arthropoda > Insecta > Hymenoptera > Cynipidae > Belonocnema > Belonocnema kinseyi. Next base: position 99,566,023 of record NC_046662.1, read on the forward strand.
CTGTTGCTTTCACAAACTGTGGTGATGGAGTTTTAGAGAAAACAACAAAGTATCGGTCACGAGGGCACAGGCGTCGAACCAACGACGCCACATTTTTTGTGCGTTAAAATTTAAGAGCATTAAGGGTATACTCTTCGGTGACCACGTGACCAAAATAGTCCCCGGTTATGAACATTTTTTTGTTGTTCACTGTGCCCACACGGATTGTGATATCGTGTTTGAAATTTGACATGTTAAATAAAAAGCACTAAAGAACGTTTGTACACGTCAATATGGTTATAATTTCAAAGAAAGTTTATTTATAAGTTGATACAATAGGATATTATCATTCGAGTTATAGCACTTTGCAGATAATTTTGGTTTGATGCATTTCAGATTTTTTGATTCGCATATATTGAGCATTGACATAAATTTTGAACTAAATCGTCTAAACATTGACAAAAATCAATATAAGCAATAAAATTTGCATACAGGATTCTATATAAAGTTCCTATAAGTGACCTATATAGGATTCCATATAGGGTCACCTATATACGTCAGTATAGGAGCCACCTATAGAAAATAAAACAGCTTCCTGAATAGGACACTATATAAAATTCTATTAGTGACCTATATAGGACAGATGATGAACCGGAAGTGTTGCGCAGTAGTTTCCTATAGCAGATACAGCCTCGCAGTAGTTATTTTTGACTATGCGATTGCCTAGTAATGAGAACTTGTATAGGTTCTTATATGGATTCTAACGTAGGAAGAAGGAACCCATGCCCTCACTATAAAATCATTTAGGATTCTATAAAGGATCCTATGCAGGAAGCTGTTTCATTTCCTATAGGTGGCACATATATTGACCTATAGAGGTAACCCTATATAGGATCCCATATAGGTCACTTATAGGATACTATATAGGTCACTTATGGGATCCTATTAGTGACCTTTACAGGCACCTATATAGGTATTTGCAGTAGGGACACGCAACCTATCATTATTTTTGGAGCATTTTTAGCGATTTCTAGCGGAGAACAACAGCAACTTTGAACGTCGATAAAGTCGAGATCACGTGACTAAGTCCGTTCATTAAATTTTTGTGTAGAACGATTCTCATTTTTGCAGTCCTAAAAATAAAAGATTAATTTTAAATTGAAAACATACCGACACCAGCAATGTGCTCAAATTTATTCTTCGGAGTTTTCCAACCAACTTCCATAATTCTTGACGTCTAATTTTTGACTTTAAGTCGATCATCTGATAACTAATGTTGCCAGTAAACCGACTGGCGGGACTCAGCGTCGGACTCGCCTTGTCTTTCGCCCACGGGTGAAATTTTATATTTATTGGTTTAGTTATTAACTTTGAATTATTTCACACCAGTTGAAAAAAACCACAAGAATATTTTACCATTAAAAAATTTTAATAATATTCTGAAGATGCACATTTCTCAAACTCGAACTTAGACGGTTTTTTGAGTATGACATTCTAAGATGTTCCTTGATATTTTTGAATCAAGGTGTTTTGTGCACCGAGCCGAGTTTGACGCGGTGTTCTTCGAATCTGATTAAAGTTATATGCAGGCAGAAGCAGGTTAAACACAATAAAAATGTTGTGAGATGAGATAGATAAACGGCAATATATTTAATATAATAAACATGAGGTAAAGTATAATTTTCGAGTTATATTTTCCGATGCGTAACTTGTTACCTCCACCGAAGACAAGTAATATCTTATTTTTGATCGCAGTTAGATGGTACACGGAGCAGAGGTGTGATGGGCTAGCTGACCTTCAATAAAACAATTAAGCGGAGTCGCCGTAGCGACTTAAAGGATAAGTAAAGCAAAGCACAGTAACCTTTGAAAAAATTTCCATGAAAATCTATATAATGTCTTACCAAAAAAATATCAGAACACCCTCAGAGATATTTTTAATGATTTGTCCCAAAATGATCGTGGGATATGACAGAAATAAGATTAGAAAAGAAAACCAAGAGGTGAAAGGTCTTTTGGGTTCAAGTCAGTCGAGATACATCGGGGCATATATAATATTGGTAATTGATATATATTGATAAAAACCTTTCAGTTAAAGAATTTTAGAATATAAAATCAATTGCAATTATTTTTAAAAAAGTTGAAAGTAAGAACATATTTTGTGACGATTAGAGGGGCAAGCTCACGATTATTCGGACATTTATCATATATCCAATACAATTTTGTAAAAAAATTTCGTACATCCCTGTAAGTAATTCAGCTGGAACTGACTATTATTGAGATTCAGTTTGAGAACAAAATTCTGGCGGGATTTCAGTACCAGACTATCTTTCTAGTCTGTCCGCTGGATCTCGATAATAGCGGTTGGACGTTAAACAAGAGGCTCGTATCAGGAATTGTCTTCCGGGCGTGCTAATAGAGTGATTCACCGAGCCCTAGTCTGTGTATCGTGTTGGAGTCAAAGGGACGGGAAGAAAGCAGGGGTCGAAAGAGAAACAAGAGATGACCAGATAGAATGGAAACCATACGAGACGAATACAGCCTCGAGAGGGACAAAATTGGATGAGCGAACGTCGCACAACAAACTGATACTGTAGATACCACAGAGTTAGTATGAACTTGTTTTTGCCCTGGGCTAATATTAAAATTTAATTCCCCATTCCTATGGAAAAAAGGGTTCTCTCTATTAAAAGACGAAATCTGTTTTGAGAAATTATCCGAAAATTAATCTTTTTCGTTCCAACAAGTAATGAAATTGTAGTAAAAGATTAAAATGCTTTCATTAGTATAATTTCGAGAATTTAATGATCGCTCGATTTAATTATAGGTCGAGTTTAAACGTGTGGGGACTCCGCACAGTCTGTGCGTTTATGTAAGTTTTGTAATATTGTAATAGCAGTCTTGCGCACGCCACGGTGCGAGCCTATTTATCTTTTCATGAAAAAGAATAAATGAAAAGCCTATCTTTTCTATGTTATACATACTTAATGAATGTTAAAAAATATTAGTATAAAATAATAGAAGACACCAAGGGATGAGTTCTATATCTGAAACTATCTTTTATAATAGGATTTCAACCAATTTTATATTTTTTGGTAGAAAATGAAATTGAAGTATTTTATTCCAAATGAGCTTTTCTTACCAAAAATTAATTTACACCTAATATTGATGAATAGCACTTAATACAATTTTGTAACTCACGTTGAAGATAATCATATTCTTTAAATAATGAACTTTGGATTTTTACGCCACAATTTATAAAAATCCATTTAGCAAAATTTTTGAACGCGCATTATAATAATCAATTACCTTATAGGTAGAAAAACGTGCAGGCAGAAAAAAGCTTGTTGCCACTCTGTAAACTCTCCCCTGAAAATCTTAGTCAAGTCTCCGCAATATTAGTTCATGCGTTAAATGTCCTACAAATTTTAGTAATGACTGTTTCATTATTCCGACCTATACAAAATCATTACACTACTTTGTAAGGAATAACGCGATATATGATTACTTTACGAATTTTTATTACAAGAGTAGATAAATCTTTACAAAGTTGGAAAAAAATTAAATTATTGAACGCAAATTTAATGCGGATTGTAGAATCTCGGGCTTAGTTAAGTCTCCCACTTTCCCCTGGACTTTTTACATAACAGTTTATGAAAAACATAAATATTTTCTTTTAAATTAAACTAATAATTATAATATTTCAAATTACATTGAAATTAATTATATTTTTTATTAAAAATAACACTTTCAACAAATAATTACTTGAAAACTTATCATGTGGGGTGAAGGTGTTGTGAAAAATGTGGTTAATGGTGGTAGATGGAGGGTAAAGGTGTAATAACTGTTTTACAGAAAAATAGTCAAAAGTTTAAGAATTGAGACAAATTTTTTTATTTCCTAACTGGCAATTCTTTATTTGTTGAAAATTTGTCTTTCTAGTTGAAAAATTCATAATTTTAGTTAAAAATTCATCTCTTTGGTTAAAAATTTATTATTTTCTTGCAAATTTTTTTTTCGGAACCTTAACTATTACATTTTTGGTAAAAAATTAATTTTTTAAATTAAAGTGTGATCTTTTTTAGTTAAAAATCTAACTAATTGTTGAAAAATTTAGGGATTTTGTTAAAAATTCGTCTTTTTTAGTAGAAAATTAATCTTTTAATTTGAAAATTCATCTTGCTGATTTAGGATTCAACCATTTTTCTGAGATTTTTTATTTTTATTATTAATTTATTGAAGTGAAAATTTAACTTTTCATTTTTTATTAAAAATTTATTGATATTTTTAATTAAAATCTGTTTTTGTAGAGAACTTATGTATTTTTTTTAAATTACACTTTAAGTTGAAAATTATTTTTTTAACTAAAAACTGAACTATCCCATTTTTCGTTGAATAATAAGTTAATAATTGAAGCTTTATCTGTTTCGGTTTAAGCGAACCTTTTTCATTGAAAATTCAAGTATTTTCTTCAAATTTCTATTATTTTAAAATTAATTTTCTATAATGGTAAAATCTACTTATTTTGCTTTTGGTTAAAAAATGATATTTTTTAGATAAAAATCATATGCTTGTTTGAAACTTTCTAGATTTTGTAGAAAATTCGAAATTTTTTGTAGAAAAGTAATATTCTTAATTGAAAATTAATATTTTTCATTACGGATTCGGTCATTTAGAAAAAATTCTTTTTCAGTTTGTCAAAAACCGATTCCTTTAATAGAAATTTCGATACTACTATTTTTGGTTGAAAATTTATATTTTAAATTGAAAATTGACCTTTTTTACTCAATAATTTAATTTTTTAACTTTTCTGTTTTGGTAGAAAATTAATCCTTTTGGTTTAAAATCGATCTTTTTTCGTTTAAGATTGAACTATTTGGAAACAAATTGATCTGTTTTGTTACATTATATATAAATTTAGAATTTTGTTGAAAATTCGTCATTTTTAGTAGAAAAATAAACTTCGTAATTGAAATTTCATATTTTTTTCGAGAATTCTATTATTTTTTTTTTTTTAATTCCTTTTTTGGTGAAAAATTTATTTATTTAAGAAAAAAGTCAAATATACCATTTTTGATAGAAAAATTATATTTAAAAAAAAATGAATTTTGTTGTTGTTAAAAATTTAATTTTTTTAAAACCGTCTTTTGAAGGTAGGAAATTAATCTTCGAGGTTGTAAATTCATGTTTTTCATTGAGGGTTCAATTATTTTTTTGAAAATTCCTTCATAGCTAGTCAAAAATTAATTTATTTAAAATAAAATTGGATTATATCATTTTTGGTAAAGAATTGATATTTGAAATTAAAAATTGATCTTTTTTAGTTGAAAATTCAACTATTTGTTTGAAAATACACATATTTCGATGAAAATTCGTGTTTTTGGTAGGAAATTAGTCTTCTTGATTGAAAAATGATCTTTGTGATTAAGAACAAAATTATTAAGTTTTACATTCCTTTCTTTGTTAAAAATTAAATTGTTAAATTAAAAATTTAACTATACCACTTTTGGTGAAACATTGAAATTTTGAATTAAAGATTGATACGAGGGTAGTTCAATAAGTCCTTAGAATGAAGTATAAAAACAATTTTTTTGGGTAAATTTTTTTTATTTTTCAACATAATCTCCTTGGAGCTCTATACACTTGGTAAATCGTTTTTCAAGTTTTTTTAATCCTTCAGAAAAGTGCGTTTTCGGAAGTTCCTCAAAATAAGAACTTATAGAGGCAATGACGTCTTCGTTGTCTGGAAATCTCTGTCCACCGAGCCATTTTTCCAAGTTTGGAAATAAGAAAAAGTCACTGGGGGCTAAATCTGG
>NC_046662.1:99571917-99574511 GCF_010883055.1 Belonocnema kinseyi
TTTATCTCATATGGAGTTAAACCCTTTAAATGAAAATGTTTGATTACCGCTCTGAACTCGTTTTTTTCCATTTTTCTTAACGAACAATTTTTTTTCAATTGGCTATAAAAACACTTAAACTCAGAAGGTGTGGACTGTGAGTGCACCATATATCTAGTCGGGAGTGGTGCTGACTGAAAACAGATGATTTGGAGCGATTCGTGCGCCATATGTTGGTCATTCTAAGGACTTATTGAACTACCCTCGTATTTATGTGTTGAAAATTAAGTTATTTGTTTCAAACATCGTCTTTTTAAATTCTCATCATTGATTGAGAAAGGATTAGAATTGTTGGAAATTTGACTTCACAGTTTTCCAACGGATCTCCACGTTTCGAGACTACCTGCATGCAAAAATCAGATTTTTACTATGGCGTCTGTCTGTCTGTCCGTCCGTCCGTAAACACGATAACTCTTGAAAAAATGAATGGATCTAATCCATCTCTGACACACTCTTTCAAGGTCCTAAAATAAAGGAAGAGTTCGTTAACCAGCCATTTTTGATAAAAATTCCAAAAGTTAGCGCATTTTGAAAACTTCTGAGACCACTTTTTTCTGAATTTGAAAATTCTTTGTACAGATATTTATAGTATTGAAATGGACAAATAATATATCCTAATGACTTTTCTCGATAAAAAATTCCCAGAGTTATAGAATTTTCAACATTTTTTAAATCGACGAAAATCAAAATATTAAGCCAAAAACCTCACCATATTAAAAAAAGTCAAAAGAAAAAAAAATTTCTTTTTCAAATTCCTACAAGATTATCTTAACAAATTTGTGTATTTTCTTAAAAAATCGAAAATTCTAATTTTTGATTGCACAACAAATGATTAAAAATAAAAAAATCCATTTCGTGGACCAACTATGTAGGAAACGAAAAAAGATGAATTAACAAAAATTGTTATGCCAAAAAAATCCACAGTTTCGTTACGAATCACTTCTTGATAGGATGCCTACTTTTTGTATTATTCGTGAAAAATAACATCGAAAATAAAAAAAATAAAATAAAAATGTGTGGAAAAACGACGAAAGTTACGAGAGAAAAAAAGATTCAACAAAATCTGTTTATAAATGTCTGTCGAAAATCGAGCGCGCAGCGCGAGTGCCACGATGAGAATGTGTACTTCAAAGCCTACAGAGCTTTGAGAATCTTAATCTATACTCAAGTAGACAATTCAGAATATGAAGAAGCCCATAAATATTGGCATATGAAAGAGATCTTGTTCATAAAGTTTTATTAAGCCACTCCAAATGCAAAGAATAAATATCCGAGCGCGAAGCGCGAGATTCTTCCGTTAATAACTTTCAACTAATTTGTTGAAAATTTAATTGTTTGTTGTTAAATATTATTTCTTTCAACTAAAAAGGAATATTCCTATTTCTGGTTCTATATATTTATATTTTTAATTAAAAAGTTATCTTTTTTAGTTGAAAACTCCAATATTTGTTTGATAATTGATCTTTTTGATTGAGGATTTAACTATTTTATTAAAAATTTAACTGTACCATTTTAGAATGAAAAATTATATTTATAATTGAAAATTATTTTTTAAAGTTGAAAATCCGTCTTTTTAGTAGAAAATAAATGTTCTTTTTTAAAATTTATTACTATAAATTTTTAATTAAATTTACTATAAAAAAAATGTTATCGCTGAGAGATTCTGCTAAATAATGTATAGAACCTGCGTGATTTCAAGTGAATTCTATCTTATTCTTAATACTTTTTATTATATTGTTCTAGGATAGAAAATTAATTTAGTTGAAAACAATTAACATCTGTATAAGGTTTCTTACAATTTATAATAATAATTTTTGTAAAAACAGATTATTTGCAAATAACAAAAAAGGAATAAAGTATTAAAAAATTTAATATAATTACATATACTTCACTGAAAAAATAATTTGTAAACAACTTTTTCAATTGAAAATTGTTTCATTAAATAAAAAATTGATGACAAAACTTTTTTGACTAAATTGGTATTGTTTCCTGATCAATTGTACTTTTTTAAAATAAAATAATGTTTTAAGAGTACTGCAAGATTTATCAATAGTTCTTAATAAAAAAACTTTAATTTAAAAATAAATGATTTTCATTTTTTATTAGTTCACAACTAAGATATTAATAAAAAAATAATGCTTCCAATTGTAAAACTGCGTAGCTACAAGATATTGTGTACTTTTCACAGATTTAATAAAGCTAACTGATGAAGGCCACCATTGTGTGCCGAAATGTTTGAAACAACTTAATTAGTTTCCCAGTGGGCACAACATTTGGCGACGTCTTTACGACATCGTCACGACATATTTACGACGACTTTACGACATCCTATGTCCATGTCATTTCGCTGTCTTTACGAGGGTGGATTGATAAGTTTCCGGCCTGACCAAGAAAAACAACGTTTTTAAGAATTTTTTTTTTTATTTCTCAACATAATCTCCTCCGAGGCTGACACATTTCTCATAGCGGTGTTCTAGTCTAGTAATCCCATCTCTATAGAATGATTCGTCAAGCTCCTCAAAATACCCATTTACAGCTTCGATTACTTCTTCATT
>NC_046662.1:99574611-99579821 GCF_010883055.1 Belonocnema kinseyi
CTTTGGACAATTAAACGCTTTTTACCACTTAAAATGTGCGCGATTGTTAATATTAAATGGAGTTTATGATGCAGTAATAATAATTTTCATTTGTTTCGATTGAAGGCGATAACTATATTGAAATATCAAGAAACGCGATAAAAACAACAAACTTGACCTTCAAATGCATTACACGGATTTCAGGTAAATTCATTTTCGCGATACCACACGAAAAATTGGCTACTGTAAGTTAATATATTTCTATAACAACTAAATTTTTTCTCTAATCTCAAAATAATAACATTATACATAATCTGTCGAAAATCATAAACTTTCCAACTTAGCAATTTTGCCCAAATTCCTGATTTACGAGAACAATTTACATAAAGTAACTAAATGTGTAACTCTTCTAACTAAACGTTTTACCTAATTCAAGCGTACACTTTCTTTGAGTTTAGTATATTTTCTATTCACTCGTTCGCCTCAAGAATTTTTTTTCCGTGTAGTAGTGTTTGATCAAAACTCGAAACTCAGATTTTTCCATATTAAAAAAAACTCGGAGGTTAGTCGCTTCTCAGTGCTGTAACTTGTAAATGCATAAACATAAATGGCTGAAGTTTTGACAGGCGTTATTTGAAGGATCAAGCTCGACGAAAATGATTCACATTAGTGAATACTAATGCCATCTCTTAGAATTTTCAGGTACTTATTAGACTGCCTAGTATTTTAGTTAAAATTTTTAATAATCTGTAGAAATTTTTTTCTTTTTTTGATTGAATATTAATTGTTATGAACGAAAAACTGCATTATTCTATTTTTATTTAAAATTTGATATTTTTTATTGAACCTTGATCTTTTTTAGTTAAAAATGGAATTATTAGTTGGAAAATTCCTGTACTTGTTGAAAATTGGTGTTTTTTGTTAGAAATATAAAACTTCTCCTTTAAAAAATTCATCTTTCTGATTGAGAATTTAACTATTTTGTTGTCAGGCCTTTTTTACTTGGTCAAAAATTAATTTACGTAAGATAAAATTGGATTATACCATTTTTGGTAGAGAATTGATATTTGAAGTTAAAGATTGTTTATTTGTAGTTGAAAATTCAACCATTTGTTTGAAAATGACATATTTCGACGATAATTCGTTGTTTTGGTAATTGAAAATTCATCTTTGTAATAAAGAACAAAACTATTAAGTTGTACATTTCGTTTTTTTGTTTTGTAAAAATTAAATTATCTAACTGAAAATTTAACCATCCCACTTTTGATGGAACACTGAAATGCCATAATTTACTATAAAACAATTTTAATCGCTGAGAGATTCTGCTAAATAATGTGTTGAACCTGCCTGATTGTAAGTGAATTATATTTTATTCTAAATGCTCTTTATAATATTGTTCTTGCATTGAAAATTAATTTAATTGAAAATTCTATTATTTGTTTAAAAACAATTTTTAATGGAAAATTAATCTTTGTGATTGTGAATTCATCTTTTTGTTAAAACTTTAACTATTCGGTGTGAAGTTCATCTGTTTTAATTAAAATTTGAGATAATCTGTAGAAAATTTCATTTTTTTGATTGAATATTAACTTTTATAAACTAAAAACTGAATTATTCTATTTTTGTTTGAAATTTGATGTTTTTTATTGAAAATTGAGATTTTTTAGTTAAAAATGAAATTATTTGTTCGAAAATTCCCGTATTTTGTTGAAAATTGGTGTTTTTTGTTAGAAATATAAAACTTCTCGCTTGAAAATTCATCTTTCTAATTGAGAATTCAACTATTTTGTTGTCAGTTCTTTTTTAGTTGGTCAAAAACTAATTTCTTGCCAAACATTGGGTGATAATGAAAGGGCCCGTACATCCCTATAGTCTGTATCTGTTGGAGGTTTTCAAAATTGTGTTTTTATAAAATAAATATTGAGTATTTGGCAAAATTGTCGGTAGGTATGAAGATCCAATACATCCATAAAACTGAGCATCATTCATTCAATCCCACATTTCTTAAACCATCTATTATTTAAAAGCATGTAAAACATTGGAAGTCTATATATTTTATGCAGCTGTTTTATGGTGAACGTGAAGTGCAAGGAGTTTAATGGTACTTTTATGATATTGAGTAACGTTAGTATAACATTGGTGTATTTTTAGTTATAATTTGGTGCTTTAGTTATTATTTGTATTCAATATAAGCATTAACATTAAGTATTATTCCTGTGAAGCATGGAATTTATTATAACATTTCATTGCTGATATAAAATACGGTAGCAGCTTATTAAGATTTTGAGGTTAATATTGCATTTTGCAATGCAAGAGCGAACTGCTCGCAGTTAAAAAATTTATCAAAAAGACGTAGGATAATATATAAGAAGCTACTTTTTATTTTAATCCTGATTAAAATAGTTTCCGTCTTTTCACCAAAAATTTTACAAATTTGAATGAAATTTTTGTGAAAGTTGTATACAAAATTAATTCCGAACCTCAAAATCTCAAAAAGTTGTTATCGCATTTTACACCAGCAATGGACTTTGATAACAAAAATTATTACACTTTTCCATGCTTCAAAGGAATATTACTTAAAGTTAATGTTTATATTAATAAAAAATAATAACTTATACATTAACACTTGTAATTAAAAATATACTAAACCTACCAATAGAAATCTCAGAGTATATGCTAAAGATTCTCAAGGCTCTGAGAAGCTCTGAGAAATTCTCCGCAGGCACTCAGGTAGATATATTTAATGGTCGAAATAGCTCGTTTAAATGTTTTGAAGGTTTTAAAATGTCCTTTCCGAAATTGAAATTGAAATACGATCATAAATAACAAGCAGAGAGGCTTAAATTGAAATAAGAATTCGATCATAAATAACAAACAGAGGCCCTGTATTCGATTATTATTCCCAACAGTGATCTAAAAATACTTGTGCATGCTTGAACTGTGCGTCGCTCGTTGGCTCTAGTTTGCGTACGTATTTAAAAATCACGTACAGGCGCACACCGTAGCCAATGAATGTCACTAAAAGCCAAGCAAGCGCAGATCAAGGCAGGTCCGTTGGGATCATTAACTTCAAGAAAAAACGTGTAACGTTCCATTACTGTCTAACTCACGGATGCCTCTGTCCAAATATATTTTTGCTCTGTCGCACGCGTGTAGCTATGAAAGAAAGAGAAATCCTGACAATTTTTTCGATATTTTCCAATGCTGTCTAACCCACTAATGCCTCGTGTCGCATGCATATAGCAATGAAATCGAGTATTGTCACAATCGAAATCGACAATATCGTGTAGAGATTTTATATTAAGTAGAGTCTAAACGCACGGACTTGATAAGGGGAAGGGAAAATAGGTTTTTTTCGAAACAAGACACTACCTTGATTATTATGGAGTTTATTTTGATTTACAGGATGTCGAAATAAAAACAGAAAATAGCAAACGAGAAATATTCTAAAGTTAAAGTAATACTTCACTTCTGTTCAATTTTATTTTGTCTGACCTTTTTAACTATACCGAAAAAACGGTATTCTAACATTAAAAGCGTCATATTTTTACAGGAATATTCTAACCAAAGTGAGAAAATATTTTTAGAATGAGAATATTATTGAGGAAGAAGAAATACGCAAAGGAAAATGCGCCTTGCTCTGTTCAATAATTTCATTAATGTTTCGTGCCACGTGCTTTCAAATCAGTTACTTTTTTGTAATTTTGGGTATTGAGTGTTTCGCTTTAAAGAAAAGTGGTAAGTAAAACATACAAATAATTAAATATCGTTAATGATATAGACAAGAATATATATCCCTAAGGTAAGAGGGCCTCCAATTTACATTAAGAATATATTCTTGGCGCCTTTTTACTATATGTTGCAAATATTCTCCAACTTAGTGAGAAAGTCTTGTAATTAAAATATCGCTTTTTTATATACAAAAAAACGATGATATTAATTTAGACTGAGATTTAAAACCCCGATTTGAACGTAAAAAGGTCATTTTTTTTAAAGCAAGGATAATTTTCAGCATGACCTTGTTTTTTTGAGAAACACTTTTTTGACCGACAAATGATAATATTTGCACTCTATTTAGAACAATAACATTTAAAATTAGTATTTAAAGGGTAAGCGGTCTAAATCTGTTAACTGGCATTTTTTCGAATTTTAATTTTTTTATTTTCTAAAACATTCTTTATAATGAAACTGAAACGGAAAAATTTCTTTTAGTTTTTTTCATGCATTTTCAAAAATCGCGTTTTGGTATAGTTTTTTAGAGCATAGGTCCGCAATCTTAACATGTTTTTTCTGATCGTGTTTTATGGGAAATCGTTCATCGTAACTAAATCTACAAGCAGTGAATAGAAAAACAATTTATATCTACAATATCTACATATATTTCAATAACTTTATTACAGAAATAAATATAACAATTTTTCGGCTTACTCATTGATAAGTCGAACCTATTACACACACACACACACACACACACACATGATATTTGCGTTTATTTTTATGTTCTTTTTTTCTTTATTTTCCTGAATTAAATATCTTAACCTATTTCCAACACTTCGGGTAGGCGGGGAGACACTCTTGAGACCGATCACAGAAAAATATTGGTCAAACCTCTACCCCTTTTCGACAATTCGTGGGGGCGGAAAGGCGCCCCTGTGACTGGTCACAGAAATAATGCTGGTAGAACCTTTACCCCTATTCAACTCTTCGTGGGGACAGGAAGGCACCCCTGTAACTAGGTACATAAATAATGCTGGCCAAACCCCTACCTCTTTCCAACATTTCGTGGAGGTGAGAAGGCACGCCTGTGACTGGTCACAGAAATAATGTTTGTCAAATCTCTACCCCTTTACAACATAAAGTTTAAGCTCTATCCTTAAAATATGGTTCAAAACCGTTAAAAAAATTGTCGGCGCGGGCAATTTTTTTTCTTACTAGTACCAGTAACGACAATTTTTTATTGCCGTCACCGCAACTTTTTTTACCGGTAACGGCTTTGTATGCATAACTTTTAGAAATCCCCTCATCCCCTCCAACCCTAAATTGATTATTTCTAGAAGGGAGCTTTTCAAGTGTATCTAAAAAACGCTTCTAAACCTTTTGATAGGAAATTGTAATTTTGGTTTTAGTATTTCAACATACGAGGGTGGATTGATAAGTTTCCGGCCTGACCAAGAAAAACAACGTTTTTAAGAATTTTTTTTTTTATTTCTCAACATAATCTCCTCCAAGGC
>NC_046662.1:99579921-99587233 GCF_010883055.1 Belonocnema kinseyi
CTCTGAAACCTAAACTAACATGGCGATCGGGCTGAAACTATAGCTACAAGCTATCTAAGGATGGTACTATAGAACGCCACCTCAAAGTAGGCATAGTGGCGCCATCTCTTGGTCAGGCCGGAAACTTATCAATCCACCCTCGTACTATGTCTAAGATAGAAAATTTCAGAACTAATACGTTTTATTTAATTTTTCGAAATTGATGTACAAAAATCGAAAAATACTATATTGCACTAAAAAGCGCGAAATACGTCAAAAGACTGAAGTTAGACTTGTAGAAGTTTTTGTGCCTGGGACACGCAACTGTTGGTTCTCGCGCTTCGCTCATGATAATATATTTATTTTACGCTACGTACCTGGTTTTTGCATTATATTCAACTCTATTATGTCAAATGTATATATGTATTTCTGTACCTTGATCTCGGGCTGCTTATTCAGATATTGCGAATAAATTACAAATTTTATTTTTAAGGATTACTTTATTTTTTGTGCCTTATTTTGCATTGAATTTTATTCTCGGCTACCTTGGACAACGTATGATCTCAATAAATTTATATTATTAAAATTCATATTGTGCATTGTTATTGAAACAAAAGTATTTTTATAATTTAAAAACAGTGCGCATCCTATCAAGAAAAATTGTTATTAAACATTTTATTGTAACTTGTGTCGTTTCTCTATAAGTTTAATTAGTTTATTTTCAATCTTAATTTTTACAATTTAAACTAAAATTACGCATCATACCGTAAGGATGTAATTTTTCCAGAAAGTTATTTTTTATTTTTAATATATTTTCATGACAAAAGTTTATAACAAATTTTTATATGTTTTTTGGTTGAAAAACTTTTGTCTTTTAATGTTTTTCGTCTCTTGTGTCGTTTTCCAACAATTTTCATTTTTATTTTTAATCTTATTTTTACGAGACTTGCATGTTGGTAAGGATAGTGAGAGCATGTTCACTGACAGGTAGTGAGAGGATTTTACGGAATTGTGTGGAAGGTGTAATTGGGATGTTGCTGTGGAAGCTTATTTATGAAGTGAAATTTGGTTACATACGGGGAGTGAGGTTAGGTTAGCAAGGGATCAGAGGAATTTGTAGTCAGACGTATGGGCCTTCTAGGGGGGACAAGGATGGTTCTCGTAGTGTTGGGGGATGTAAGGGGAGAGAAAGGGTTGTCTGCAGGGAAGAATTGAGGATCAGAAATGAGAAATGGAAAAAGGAGGTATGAGCTGAAGAACAAAGTATAGGGGTTAAAGTGGAAGGTGTTGTCGGTAAAGAAGGAAAAAGAAGTTAAAGTGAAGTAGATGAAAGAGGAAATCAGGGTATGTAAGGATAGAATGGAAAAAAAGCTTTTGGATGTTAAGGGCAGGTTAGAAATGGAAGTAGGTAACAGGTGGAGGGCGAGAAGAAAGGTATTTTGGAGAAAGTAAACATTTTTAAAGAAGAGGTAGGAAGATAAAAGAGAAGGCAGACAGGAGAAATAATATTGTGTTGAGGGTACTGAAGCTAATGAGCTGTAAAAAGGGAAGGCGTGGAATCACTGTTACAGAGCGCAGAATGGATTAAAGGAAAGGTAGGTACATTCAGGCAGGAGGAGAGAAAGGATAAAGAAGTGGCAGTTAAGGAATTGGAGAGCTCAGACAAGAAGTTGGGGGTAATGTAAAATAAAAATAGGGTAAGGATAAGAAGGTTTTCAAGATCAAGATTTGACGATGAATGAAAGAGAGGTGCATAGAATGCTGAATGACAGGGTAGGAGGGAGAAGGATGAAGGGAGCGTGTTGAAGAAAGTAGGCTGGTGGAGGTAAAATTGGATGGAGGTGTAGTGAAGATGCTGCACTGGAACGCAGCAGGGGCACAGAAGAAATTTTAGGATTTCTGGAGATACATCCAGGAATTTGATGAGTACGGACCGGTAGAGACGTGGGAGAAGAAAGGGAATGCGATAGGATACAGCCAAAGCTGCCAAGGGGTATAGGTGGAAGCTCTAGTAGCCGGTCAGAGTGAAGAAGAAACAAAGGGCTAATAAGGAAATTAGAACAAGGGTTAGAGATGAATTAGAGGAAGAAGTTTACGGAGAGAAGGAGGGCGAGGGCGTGTGAATGAGGGCAGTTAAGATAGGAGGAGTAACGTGTAAGTTTGTGACAGTGGTAAGATGGAATGAAAAAGATTAGAGAAAGATTCTAAGATTCGAAGGGACTGGATGGAGGGTAGAGGCTGGGGGGTGGTGAATGGTAACAAGGGGCGAAAAGGGTGAATACACATATGTATGTAAGGAAGGAGTATCTGTGATAGACTATGTAGTAATGAATATACAAGGGTGAAAAGAGAAGGAGCGATTTGAAGAGGAAGGGAGCTTAGAATCAGACCATCAGCCATTGGGATTGATAAGGGAGGATTTGAAACAGAAGGCGAAAGGATGTTTGCAAAAGAAAATATTCAGAAAGAAGAAGAAAGGAATGGTAAAGTCGTAGCAGAATAGGGAATTTAGATAGATAAAAAGGGAGTTTAAGAGGAAGTGCAAAAAGTGGAAAGAGAAAACTGCGAAAATTCAGGAGTACGTAGGAATGACAAAGAAGTTTATATTGGTGTATAAGAGAGAAGAATAGGAAGAGGAAGAAGATCTGGAAGATGAGTTGCGGAGTATTAAGGCAAAGGTCGACTGGTGGTAGATAATAAATAGGTTTAGCGGGCGTAGATTGGGGATAAGCGAGAAGATGAAGAGTGCGGATTAGAGGGAGTTTTCCAAACAATTCTTTCAGGGCTTATATTCTAAGAAGATAGATGATGGGAGTAGAAGAGCAAGAGGAGCAGAGATGGAGGAGTTGAAAGTATGGAGGTTTAGGGGAACGTAATATTGCCGGAAATGCAGGCGGGCTAGATGGAGGCTGAAAAGAAAAGATATTTCAGAACGAATGTATTACAGATGGATGAAATGAGAAGGACGCACGAGGAGAGAAGTTATATGAGATGGTTAGAAAAACGGCATGGAGGGAGAGAATACAACAGGGAAGTAAATAATAAGAGAGTCAAGATTTAACAAGAACTATGAGTGGATTATAGCAAGGCAGAGAGCGCAATATTTGTGTGAGAAATGAGGTCAGGAGCTCATGGCATGGATGTGTGCATTTTGCGGGAAAGGGGAAGCAAGAGTAGAGCAGTAGTTAGGGGCATAGAAGAGCAAGCGGTCTTAAAAATAGGGTATAGATGGATGTTAGTTTTTAAGGTTTGGTTTTAAAAAGACTCCAAAAAAATGGATGTATAAGCAAGACAGGCCTGCAGGCCGAATAATAAATGTTTATCCATCTTTCTTATTTTGTACGATTAAAAGAAAATCTACTTGTCCTATCTAGAAATTACTAATAACAAATTTGTGGATCCTTTTTGGGTGAAGAACTTTTGTGTATTAATTTTGTTGTTGTAACAACTGTCGTTTAAAAAAATATATGTTTTTTATGTTGAATGTTATTTTTGACACTTAAAAGAAAAACTACGCGTCTTATCAAACAATTATTGATAACAAATTTGGATGAGTTTTCACTTTTTTTCGGAAGACCAACTTTTGTGTAGTTATTTTTCTTATGTAGCTTGTGTCGTTTATCCAAAAATTTAATTTTTTTAAATATTCTTTTCACAAATAAAAAAATCTTGGAGAGCTTTCAAAAAGCAACGTTTTCTTTCGCTTTACTGTTTTCATACCATGCGCTGTTTGGCTTAAAGCGTTCATTTTTATTTTTTTTTGTATTTTCAAAATGCTACAATTCTGGTAATTATTTATCGAAAAAAGTCATAAGGATCAATTGTATATCTTTATGAGTACCACCAATACCCGTACATAGAATTTTTAAATCTTGAAAAAAATAATCTAACAATGTTAGTCATTTTTCACATAAAACCAATACCGTCTCATTCAGATAAAAATGTAAATAATTCCTATTTGTATCATAACAACGCGAGATGGGGCAGATAGCCTGAAGAAAGGAAGCTATTGTACTTGTAAGTTAGAACATAAAATAAATAAACGCTGAAAAATCTGTCGTGGAAAAAACTGCTATCTGAAAGAGATACACGCCTCCCCAGACCTAAGTTCTACCTAAATAAGAAGGAAAAGTGTACCACAGGAATTATGTTTCGGGGCTACTTCCTTAGTATTTTTAGTAAATATGGACAAAAAACATTTGACCGCCTTGTAAAACAACTCGATATTTGTTGTTACGTGGATGTTATATTGGAATCAATTCCTGATACAGAAGGTGTGGAAGGTATGTACGTGACTGGGTATGGCGGTGTTACATTAGTAGTTACGTTATTCGTAGTGCAGCATATTTTTACACACACGTTAGGCATACATCTTTTTATTAATTGCACTATACCGCATTTATATAAAACAAAGAGAACAATAGTTATAACTGAGAGATAGCTTAGAAAGGTGAACGTATCATGCGCTTTTTTGGTCCAAGATCGAGTACGTCTATCGGTCTTGATTCTATTCAGCGAGTTTTCTATTTCGTCTAGTGTTTTACTAGAATCAGTTAAAGTTTCAGGACTAATTTGTTTTTGCAATGGAAACAGACGATCTTTCAAAAGATCGAGCTCAGCTGAAGAAAATGGTATTGTTATATTCTTCCTGTAGCTAGTATGTTTTGCAAATTTTAATGTTTTCTTTAATTTAATTATAATAGACTCGGAGTTAAGAACGCAGTTTTCGCTCGATTGGATCAGATTCGCCTCGCGAATGACAACTTCTTTACTCTTGCCGGGGCAGTTAACACTTAACGAAAGTTCGTTTTCGGGTATTAAAATGTAACCCTGATTACTAGCCAAAGTTATGTATGTTAACAATTCACTTTTAAACGGAGATACCTGGCACATTTTGTAATCCAATGTTTTGATACTGGCTCAAATGATTTGATTTTTGCATGTGTGCGTTTCTGGGATGAGGTAAGTTGGTTGTAGCCGTTGACAGATTTTAATTTTGTCGTCCTTCTTACAGTCTTTTAAGAACTTCTTATCAGTTGGTACGTAAACAGTTTTTTCTTCGTTAATTAGTATGTATTCATCTCAGGGAATCGGTGCTAAAAAGGTAAGACCCCTTTTTTGTGGAATAGGAATTAAATGTTGGACTTGAAATTGATTGACTTCTAGTACAGGTATTTTGGCGGAATATAGTAATTTACCGTCGAATACCATAATTTCGATTTCGCTGATATCAATGATGTACTGGTAATTTGTATCCTTTAAAGGGATTGGATATTTTACGTTAAGTGTTTCTTCAAATTCTTTAAGTTCAACAATCAAAATTCGTGGTGTTAACAATTGCGGATGAATGATACCATGCTTGCTATCACTGATAGCATCGATTATTAAATTTACATCTTCACTTAATTCATCTAGAATCATGGTGCACATACTGATTTCATTTGCTGTGAATAAATTTTGAGTGTTATTATTAATTTGATCTTTCATCTTATGGAAAATGTAACTGTTTTGTTTACTATGTTCCATCATTACGTCAAGCCCGTATGAAGCTGAGTTTGATAAGGTTTTGATTATCCTTGTTTGATTTGAAGTGCTGCTCGCAAGGATTTTATTATCTTTGTAAAATTTGTCAATTTCTGAATTGATGTAGTCCAAGTCACTCTCGCTTAATGTGCCGAACAATGTTTTAGAAATGGTGCCTACTGCGTTTATTAGTCCGCGTTTTCGTCTGTTGATTCCTAACAGTTTATCTAATAAATATTTTTGCGTTGCTAATCTATTAATTCTACCGCCTAACATATTTAGTTCAAATTTTTCGCTACAATCTGTTTCGCACATCAAAGAAGTTGTCTGATACAACTTACGCAGTTGGAGAAACCGGAGTTCAATTTCGGATGTATCGATGGATGTGTATAAATGTCAAGTTGTGTGGTACAGTCTTGCCGGGCCAAGGTTCTCGGCGAAAACCGTCACATCATTGAGTGAGGTAAAGGTGACTTTGGTCAGGACAGCGGAAAAGAGCAGAAAGAGCAGAAAGGAGAGCATGCTTCTTCGATTACGCTGAAATTTGATACAATTTCCGTGTTACTGATAGTATAATTTCAGTCGGTTGGCATGCACGATATAGTTTGGTATCTCGCAAAGGATTTTATAATTAGTTTCGCCTATTCTCCTGACAATAGTGTAAGGGCCTAACCATTCTCTTTCCAGTTTGGTAACTTTACTGTCGTTGTGTAAGAGAACAGAATCGCCGGGTTCGAATATAAGGTTGATGCGTACAATTTTAGCGTCTTGTTGACGTTTCAGACGCTCCTGCGTCTTTCTTATAGCAGATTTCCCTTTTTCGAGATACCCTTCGTGACGCCTCTTCCACATATCTAATATTTCCTGATATGTTAATGAGCTCGTGGTAGCTAGTGCAGACGGTAAGATGGCTTTTCTGCCGAAGGTCATCTCAAATGGTGTCAGGCCTGTGCTCTCGTAGACAGCTGTATTGAAAGATCAGCATACTAGATTTAGATTCTGATCCCATTCAGTTTCATTTTCTGACATGTATGTTTTTAGTAGTACCTTAATTGTTCCGTGGATTCTCTCAAGGGCTCCATTGCTTTGTGGATGGAAAGCTGTAGTCCTAATGTGCTTGATTCTGAATAAATTCTCGAACTTTTGGACAAGTTCTGATATGAAATTCGCACCTTGATCTGTGAGTATGTGTTTTGGTGCAGGGAAAATGTAGATGTAGTGATCCAGTAAATTAGTCAGTATAGTCTCGCTCGTTGTCTCCTTTAAAGGAATCAGGATAATATATTTAGTTCGACATTACTTAGTAAAGTCAATTCCATCCTTTTCCATGTCCTCCCAAGAAGTTTGTTCACGTAACCTTTGGATGGTTTTGTTTTCGGCAAAGTGGCCGGTCGCTAAGTTTCCGTGTGCTTCTCTTAGTAGATCTTGCTTTTCTTCCTCGTTTAATAGTTTGTCAGATCGCTTACAGAGGAAGAACTCATGTTCTGTGAATTTTGTTTGCAGAAGAAAATTTAACATATCTCGAATGCGTACCCTCTCGATATTAGTGATTAGCGGATCTTCCATGTGAAACTTCAATATCTTCCAGTTTTTGGTAGTTGCGAAGTCTTTTACCTTAGCGTATATTAATTTCATCCAAGCTTCTTCGTTGTAATCTGGCAGTTGTATTCGCGACAAGGAGAAGATATTTTTCTTGCTGACTTTAATACAGTTTTTTCCGCCAGCTAAGGGTTTGATTTTCAGCTTGCTCGGCCTGCGATCTATTTTCCAAGAAGAGTATTCTTTGAAAATTTCCTTTTCGTCTTTTGGT
>NC_046662.1:99587333-99618654 GCF_010883055.1 Belonocnema kinseyi
GTCGAGGATATCGTCGATTACCGGAAGTGGATATGCGTCTTGATCAGTTTTCTCGTTCAGCTTCCTGAAGTCGACGACTAGTCTCCACTTTGTCTTCCCTGAGGCGTTTCTCTTCTTGGGGACCACCCATAGGGGTAAGTTGAACGGTTAGTTTGATTCTTCTACTATCTTTTTTGTAAGCATTTCGTTAACTTGATTGAAGATTTCTTCACGATGAAATTCTGGATGTCGAGGCTGACGTAAGTTTATTATTTTTTCATCTTTGAGCACAATTTTATGACAAGCTAAACTTGTACATGGAAGAGAATCACCCGGTAGTGAAAAAAATGTCGTGATAAGACGTGGTAATTTTTTCAATCACTTCTCTGTGTGATTCTTCCATATGTTGCAACCGTAGATTTTCCTGTAGTAATTTTAATCTCGCTCTAAGTTCCTCCATAGTGATATAATTAATTAGTTCTTTGCGTTCTGGAAGTGAGCTGATAAATTTAAATTTTATGTCATCGTCTGACAATCGTATCTCTTTTTCAGTTTCGTTGCTGATAGGAATGATAATCTGTGAGTTTTCAATTCGATAAATGGAATCAGGAACGTGAAAGTTATTTTCTATAAGTACATGTCCTTGTTTTCTACCTGTTCCTATTGTGATCATTTTTACAGAATTTCTCGGTATGACTATTCCGTCGCTTTCCAGTGGGTGTATTTTTATCATCGAGCTGAAGAGTTTTGTTGGATAAATTAAATTTGTAAGAATATAAAAATGGGACTCCTATGAATCCGTCTTCTGGTAACGAAAAGTTGTTAGGAATGATTATGAAGCTATGTTCCTTGCCCTGAAATTTAAGTACGGTTACTTCCTCGGTTTGGTGTTTATCGTTTCCCATAGAAAATGTTGTTCTTTTGATGTTGATGTTCCGTAAGCATTTTATCCTTAATCAAGTTTAAGGAGGCTCCACTGTCCACTAATAACTGGGCTAATCCTCTGGTTCCATGCAATTTTCCTCTAATAGAATACAGTCGTCCGGAGATAGCGGATACTCTGTGTTCAGTGTCCCCTGCTCGCTTTCGCTCTCCTCAAAATGCTCTTTGTTCGAGTTTTCTACCCGGAGTTAGTTCACTCGGTTTGGTGGTCGGGACGATGACTGTCCTTTTTGAAAATTTCTCATTTTCGTGTAACATTGTGCTTCCTGGTGACCTACATTTTTACAGTAACCGCAGAATAACTGCAATCTCTGTTGAAGGGGCATTGAGTGATTTGGAGGATTATTTATTGAGGAATGTTTGGTTGGGTTTGAGTTAATCGGTTTCGGGTACTGGGACATTGCTGGTCTATTTGTCCTAGGAGGCAAGCTTTGATGGGTGTTTATTCTGCCTTGGTTTCGCTCCTTGAACCAGACTTCTGATTCTAGAGCTTCCTGCTGAGCTTGATTTAACGTAGTCGGTTTCAACGGTCTTACTTGAGATCCTATCTCCTCTTTCAGGTTCATTATGTACTTTCCTCTAATTCCTCGACCGGATTTTCCGGTAAGTTTTTTAGATATGCCGATAGTGCCAGTGTAATTATTGTTTATGTGTGCGCAAAATAATCTTCAATGGTTCGGTTATGTCGGGTGTGTGTGTCGCGACGCGGGTGACAATTTTTTTTGTAGCGTTTATTAAAGAAAGAAGCCGCGTATCACTTCTTACTTGTACAATCACTACACATTACGTTTATTAAAGAAAGAAGCCGCGTATCACTTCTTACTTATACAATCACTATTTCACACGTCGTTTATTAAAGAAAGAAGCCGCGTATCACTTCTTACTTGTACAATCGTCAATACTAACTTACGCAATACGTTGACAGTCGTTAGTGCAGTTGAGGACCGCTGACAGGGTGCGAGGGAGGATGTTGGCGTTGGCTGGATGCAAGTTGAACGTATTTTCTTTCACTCGTAGGTGGCCGGGAAATTCTTCAACTTCCGCGGTGTCTGCTTTGGAGAGTGTCGTCTCTCCTTTCTTGAGAGTCACTGGTAGCCCTACTTAATTCAGACTACTTACGTGTTCTCTTTTGGCTAAAGATTTAAAAATCTTTATTTGCCCTGCTTATTTCGTGCCAATCAAGGGTGGCAGTGGTATGATGAAATTAAAAAAAAACTTGACCGCACTGTAATTCCGGTAGGAATTCGGTTCTTTTAGTTCCCAAAAGAATGACGTATCGATTCAAAGAAATCCTGGCAGGATCGCCAAAATTTATGTGACGGTCTAAGCACTTCAATTATAAACAAACAAATAATTTCAATATCTGTCATGGATCCGTAAATCCATGCAGTACTTTATTCAAGAGAACAAGAGATGAGTTTTACAGCCTTGCCGTAGCGAAGGTAAATTTACTACTAACGCAGCCTTCGGGGCTGCAGGGTGGATCCCATTCCAGGAAGACTTCCCTTACCTAGTCTAACATACAAAAGAGTCTATTTTAGGAAAACCACATTCCTTTTACGAAACCTGTTACATATATTTTAAGGTCAAGCTATGCAAGATACGAAAATAAAATTAATAAAGAAATGGTTCACCCAAAGAAGATATACACATTTGTTTTTACTCACTTTTTAATGGGGCACGTAGTTTTTGTTTTATTCGTACGAAAAAAAACATTAAAAATGAATAAGAGCTGCAAAATTATTATGAATAATGTTTTGATAGGATACGCAGTTTTTTTAATCGTATGAAACAATATTTTTAAAAAACTCAATTTTGAATAAGCGATATGGGATCGTCCACATATTACGTAAGATGTTTTTCTTTTGTTTATATCGTTGTGTCCTTCTCAACTTCACAGCAATTTTTTGCTCGTCTTTATTCAAACAAAAGAAAAACGTCTTACGTAATTTGTGGACGATCCCTATACACTGTGCAAAAAAATAATAGAAAAAAAGTTGTTCACTTAAAAAGGATATACAAATTTTTTATAAGTAATTTTTAGATAGGACGCCTAGTTTTCGTTTTAATCGTGAAAAATAACATTCGAAATCAAAAAATCAAATTTTTTGGAAAAAGACATAAGGTACGAAAAAAAATTAATAGACAAAAATTGTCCACCCAAATTTGATTTACAAATTTACTTATAATAATTTGTAGATGGAACAAGCTGATTTTCTTTTAATCGTAAAAAATAATATTAAAAATAAAAAAATTAAATTTTTGAAAAAACCATCGAGACGAACAAAATGAAGAGACAAAAGTTGTTTGACGAAAAAAATTCTACAAATTTGTTTTAAACGCTTGTGATAAAAATACAGTGAAACCCTTCAATAGCCCTCCCGTCTATAGCCTTTCCGAGAATTGACGCCGCGCCGCAGGCAGGTGTAACAGCAGCAGTGTGAGTTGCGCGGTGTCTGCATTTGTCATTCAGGCGAGCATTCAGGCGTGAAAAACAAAAGCGGAGTGGTCTAAAATGAGGTAGTTTCCACCCACCGAATTGTCAGCTCCAAAATTGGTGCTATAGAAGAGTTTCACTGTATATTAAAAATAGAAAATCCAGTTTTTGAAAAGAGGACACAAGCTGCAATAACATTTTATTTAAAAAAATTTGTCGCCTAAATTATCACTACAAATTGACTGAGAACCACCTTACGGTAGAATGCGTATTTTCAGTTCGAAACGTAAAAAATAGCGTAGAAAATAAATTAATTTAGTTGAAAAACGACACTAGTTTAATAAAATGTTTGATAACCTTTTTGTAATAAGATGAACAGGTTCTTTAAATTATAAAAACAGGACAATGAAAATACTTTTGTTTGTTATATATGTCGTACAACATTCTTAATTTATGCGCATATGGTGTTATGTCAAAAAGAATACACTCCACGTAGCAGGTTCTTTGCGAACTATATAAAAGCATTCAGAAAAATGTTAGGGAATAGGAAAAACCAGGTTCAATTCACTCGCAAGCTAAGAATTGCAAAACTGCATGCACCCGCCAATCACCACGAGCAGTGAAGATAAGAAACTGTTGGACATAATTGCGCCTCCTGAACTCCATTTAATGTTTGGTATCGTTAACAATCTTTTAACTCACATGTTAGCTGTATTCGAGGAAGTAGCTTTAGTATGGGTAGTAAGAGCATGTCATGTTGTGAGGGCAACAGTTCACGACAATCCTGGATTTAACGGAAATGGATGCAAAAAATGGTTAGATCGAATAGATGTACTGCGAGCCAAAATCAACCTGCATTGCTTAAAATATGTCAAAGCGTTCGATGATTTCCACAAAGTGGTAAAAGACTTTGTTGGTGATCATTTAAATTTTAAAATTAAAGAATGTATTTCGGATTTCTAAAAAAGCTCCTTAGAATAAATATCCTTGTGACTCCTAAAAAGTTCATGCAGTCTTCTACTGTAATTTCAAGTTGTATTTTCAAACCTTTAGGAATATTGATTAAAGACACTCAGCGAAATTTCCTATTATGTCAAAAGGATGTTTCTTGACGTAAATAGAAGTTCCTCTTAAAGTTAAGGTTAATAGGATTTTCATTTGTTTCGAAAAGAATATTTTTACAACAAACTTCACGTAAGGTAAGTGTGCCAGTTAATGGAAGCTTAAGGTTGTATTTGAAAAAATCAATTTCTGGTTGAATTTAAAAAAAAGAGCTATATGTAAATATAATACTTATTTATATGCTAAATTAATTTCACATTTTTTGACCTTACCGATGCGGAGATAATTAATGTCAAAGTTGACTACTTTAACATGTAATTCATGAACAGTGCATAGGTACTCTCCAGATTTTAATTTATAGTAATTAAACGCTCTGGTAGAAAAATTAAAAAAATGTCGGTATTAGTGCTCCTTGAAAATACAAATTAAAAAAACAATATATCAAACTTTTCTACCATGTAGTTTCATAGATAATTCAATGAAAAATGTTGAAATTTAGTCACTTTCAAACTGATAAACGTAATAGTATCGCATAGCAGCAATACTGTTCCCTCTCTCCAGATTATCTGCTGTATCAAGCTATTCAAACGCACATGACAGTTGATCAACGATGGTTAGGTTTTAATTGCGACGTTGCACGATCTACGAGTCTGCCGCTGGCATAGTAGTGGTAACTATACGAATACAAACATCCTATGAATTCTAAGCCAGTAGCGCACTGAAATCTTCTCCATGCGGCTCCGTGAAATTTGTTCAATATAGTATGGCTTGACGGCGATTTTCAGATTTCAAATGCTTTAAAAACTATGTGAAACATATTTAAAGCTTAAGAAATGGGTTTTATCGAACAAAGCGTACCTTAAGAAAGTTGAATTACTTATTACTTATAAATTATCCTATTAGAATGAATATTATAAGAAGTTTGAAGTTATAAATACGAGAATGCATGGGTTATCAGCAAGTCAGAAACCTGGCTGCTTGAGTTATCGGCACCACGATGTTTGAGTGATCGGCAATAGCGTTTAGGAAAAAACATTTTTGCTGAGAACGAAGAACTCAACAGCTTACTATATATAAAGTAATGCCCATCTGCCGACAAACCATACATTGACGAAGACTGGCACATTTATCTTAACCTTACAGCCAATTTTAATTTATTCGAAAGAAAATAGACAAGAGGACGATGCTTTTTTTCAAGATAACTTTTTCTCTGAGTGGACCGCGTATGATTTTGTACGTCTGTTTCAAATTAAAGCCACCTGCATAAGAGGGTTCTCTACTAAAGAAAATATAATCCACAGTAAACAAGTTCTTTAAGCTTTGCGTTGATTTTTTTTGTCATATGATTTCTTCTCGACACAAAAGTCACGCATATAGTAGCCAGTGCAGTGGCGGTAAGAGTAAAAAGTTTCTCTTAATCCTCTTTTGTAAAAAAATGATGCTTATATATACGGATGAGACATTTCGTAAGCTGAAGGGTTCTCGGATGATTCTAAATCTTCTAACTAATGCTTGCTAATCCTGTGGTAACAGGGGCATAATTTCATTGGTCAGCACCCTCAATGTGGTGTGTTATGAAAACCGTAACTTTTCCCGAGTCACCTTCGAAAAGCAGTAACGAGGGGATAAATCTTAGAAGGTTATCGAATTTATAATTTATCTTACAAGTGCGAAAAGAACAGCGTCTTTTGAGTTGCTTCTTCTATCCTAATATATCGACAAGTGGAAACGGATTTTCTTAATGGACTGCAGGGTGAGGGTGCGCGTGCATATTATTGCACGATGCGATTCATAACTTTTAAACGAGTTTTGGTGATTAATCACAGAGTGCATCTACCAAGTTTTCTCCATATTGCAAAGTCTAAATAAGATAGTAAAGTTTCAAGTTTGAAGCCACAAGAGATGTAAGATGGAAGCTGAATTCAAGAAATTTGCGGATAAGGTTTTGAAATTTTCAAGTTTTGAGTAATAACTTTCGAATATCTTAGCTTGTGTCAATTTCCAATCGAAAGTATGTGCTTAACATGTAAAAAATGAATTAACGTTGTTACAGAGAGAAACTCCCAGCTGTAAAATTTGATATTATAATATTTATTTCTACAATAAGACAATAGCAAGCGAGGATATATCGTCACTATTTTAAGAGATTTACTATCATGAATATTGAACTGCAACGTTACTAAGTTTATTGGAATATAATTATAAATGATTAAATGATGGTAATAATTACCAAAAGAAAGTTTCTATAATCCCTAGGAAAGAACGTGAAGTTTACAAAACACAATGGTAAAGACATTCTTCCTTTGTTCATTCTACATATTTCTAATTTTTCCCGTAGACTTTGAGATGTAATATAAATGTATTTTCAAAAAAATTTGTAAAGTAAGAATTAGATAAGAATATTCAAATATATACAAATTCTGAATTTATAATTTCAAATGATTATATCTTGTTGCTTAAAAATCATTTTTTACACAAATTTGTATCACAGAACACCTGAATGTTGAACATTTGTACTTAACTAAAAAAATTAATTATTTTCATTATTTTTCAAATTTGTTGTTTGTATTCACGCACCCTGTTTAGTATATTTATTTAAAAAAATTAAACAAAACTATCACTTACACTTTGTGAACTGAAAGAAATAATTCGACGATACACGAATAATTCTAGTTATTCCAACCATAATGTATTGCTAGCTCAGCTACAGCGATACAGTTTGCGTATTTTACCCATATCATAATTATTGAAGCAATATTACTGCTTTAGTCATATGTTCTAATAGATATTTCTAAACATAAGAAGGCTGCGTCAGACAGATTTTGGTTGGTGTAACTCAACCATACGCATGGCTCTCAGCTTCCCCTCCAATAATTTCGTTAAAAATTATTTTTTTAACATACACGGTAAAAATATAAATCGTCTTTGTTTTACATTGCGCTGAACTATTCAACGAAATGTGTTACAAAGTCCTATACAATTTAGAGGCCGGGGTGACGTAACCTCGATTGAAAGGTAGTATATACGAAAATCGTAAAATAGTTCTATAAAATCTAAACTTGTAGCTAAAATACAGTCTAGATCGAAGAAGTTTTGAAACCAATTTTTCGCCGAAAAGAAGCTTAATCTTTTGCAATATTACTTTATAGTTTAATATTTGTTCATATGTTCGAGCACACAATTATTTTGTATTACACAATCGATACACTATCTATAATCGCACGCTATGAAAATTTTTATATGTCGCGGGTTCGAACCCTAAACGTTTCGCATTTCTAACGCCTAAATCCTCGCAGCTATCCTAGCTTCGAGTATAAAGAAAAAAATCTGAAATATATCCTAAAGCTGTGCAGTACCGTCTGAAAATGTGTGCAACCCATTCTATAAAAAATGTTGCGAAGCTTATAATAATATATTTATAATATAATAATTTTAGAAATATTACAAATTATTATTGAATATTTTATGTAATTTAGCAAGATTTTCAACTAATTCAAAAAAAAATATATATATTTTAAGAAATTTTATCGATTTAAAATGATTTATAAAAAATTACGAAGATTTCAAGAGATTTAACAGACTTTAAATAATTCAAGAACATTATTTATATTTTAAAATTACTTAAAAATTTTTAAACTCATTTAAATTCTACTGAAATTCCTTGAAAATTTTTCAAAATTACTTAAAATCTCTTAAATTCTTTAAAAATATCTTGAACTCTTTTAAACATTATGAAATATTTTGAAATTCAATTATAAACTTTAAAATTTTTTAATTCAAATAAGTACTGAAAATATTTTTTAATACTTAAACACATTTTTAAATTACATGAAGATCCTTAAACTTTTTTGAATTTCTTAAAAATCATTTAAAATGCTTTATAATATTTTAAATTAAAATCAGGCGTAAAATAACGAAATTACCTAAAAAGCCTGACCTATTGTATAAATAAAATTCAAATATTATTCTGAACATACAAAAATGAAAGGCAAATCAATGTTAAATACATCATTTATGTAGAAATTGTTCGATAGAATATTTAATAAATCTTAATCTTGTACAAATTTTGGAGTTAGGTATTCAAAAGCTTCTTCAGTAACCTGATTTGCTATAAAACAAGTCTGAAGTCGGCGACCAATGCCGAGTCAACGCGCACCTCACCGGCTCATCAATCTCGCATAACATGCACGGTACAATACATCGACTGATATGGCTGTATCAAGCAAATAGCCGGATGCCCAATGCAAGACTTAAACGCACTGTTCTTTCAAATAGACAATTGATAAAAGTATACGTTCAATACAGCCATGATAGCGAGGCATAACATTTTTGTATCTACACTATAATATTTTGATATTTCAATTATATATCTAATACTACACTTTTCCCAACTATCATTTCAGTCAAACAAACTTGCCTTGTCATAATAGGCTTGGTTGTTTTCTTATACGTAGGTAATAAATCTCAAATTCGTATGGCTGAAACAGCACAATTTTCTGTCTAATTCAGTTAGAAATTCTCAAGAAAACTCGGATCACCATTAGCCTCAAACTATTTCTTTCAGTGTGTAATAAAAATTTTCGGCTGTGTCCCTCATCTTAAAAGTATGTGTTCAAAAATGTTGAACATATTATATTAGTTTGCTGTCTTATGCAACTTGAACAAGCATACGCGTTTTCGCTAAAGTTTTTATTTAAGAAAATGCAAATTTCTGAAGGTGATACGCTACATTATATATAATGCAGCGTTATCTTGCGAAGGATCATCTGGCGTATGCTGACTGAGGCCCGATCAGTTCCAGACCAGTTTTATCTGCTTCTGATGTGGGCCTCATCGAGTAAACTGGCAAGGACCATAGATGGCGGGTAACGCTTTTTCAGAACATTGCCCTACTTAGGGCAAATTTTTCAGGGAATGTCTAGTTTTTCTATCGTATGCCCTACTTTTTAAAATTATAATAATAAGGAAAAACTTTCATAAAAAAGAATTAACTTTATTTAGTATTATGCAACTGAAAATACAGATTAGCTTAGAATTATTCAATTTTTGTCTCCTTTTGCTGCGTATTAATTAAGTTCTATTTTATCAAAAAAAGATGAAAAAAATGTGCAATATTTAAAAAAGTGGGATCAGATACTAATATATATTTTTAATACTTAACTTCCAGACAATTAAATAAATTTACCTGCTACAAAACTATTAGAATGAGCTGTTACATCTCTTTCTCTGAATACATTTCGATTAAGTTCTTGTCTTCATTGCACGATGTTTTGTAACACGTGCTCGAGCCAGTTTTATGCTGCGTTACTATTTTTATCCATCATGTCTCAGCGTAGAAAATATTATCAAAAAACTATTTAATGAAAATATTGGTATCACGGATACACATAAAAGCATCCACTATCTGAAATAGATTAAGTTGGTGAAAATTTTGATGAGCTCGACAATAGAGTATCCATTTCTCATAAAAACCCGACTGGGGCAAAAGGCCAAAAACTCTACAAACTTTTCATTTTATTCAAATGTGGAATTCCTTTGATTATTTTGAATGTTTGCTCCACCTTGATTCAATTAAGTTTTTTGAAACTATAAAAACTGGTGTGGGCCTTGTCAGCGCCACTTTGAAATGGGGCAAAATAGGGCAATTTTTGCACGGGTAATTGAAATGGGGAGAAATGTAGAGATTTCTAGATGGGCACTTAAATAGAAATGTGAAAGCTTTACATATAATCTGGTTTTTCATTGTATAATATATCAAAGTAAAATATTATTATCCTTCACTAAAACAGGCGTCTTATTCAGTGGAATTTAATTTTTAAACTCTAAGGTAGTTTATTGTAGCGTTGGAAAACCAAGTTGAAAATAGATGCAAGAAGTAAGAAAAAATAAATTAATTAATGGACCTTTTCCTTTCCCAAGAAAACATTCATCTGTATTTCTTGTGTTGACAATGTGTCAATTATTCAGAATTAAATAAATGGAAAGACGAATAATTGGGAATAGAAAAATAGGGGTTAACACATAAACACTCACAAGTGAAAAACACCAATTTATGCACCAATTTATGATAGTCCTTCAATTACTTAGAATTTAGACCTTATGTGACCTGTTTGTTTTTCTTTTAGATTTTAGCGGATTACATAAAAATTCTCGAAATAGTTCGTGTCGTAAGTTATTTTAAATGCCGGCAAGAAGGATCGATTCAATGAGTAATGCAAGTAAATATGGATTAAAATGATCGAGAAACTGACATAAATTTTCTATAAACATTGAGAGAGAGAATACGCGGAAAATATTTAATGCCTATTTGTGAAAAGTAAGATTCAAGATCCAACATTAAATCTGAGATGTCAATGATATTCAACTTATTACAAATTGGTGTTATTTATCAGAACCACCGGCATCTCCCTTTATAGTTATGATACTTGAGGTACATGCTGGTCAAGTTGGTTTGGAATCAGCATTAACGCCACATTGTAAAGACACTTATATTAAGCGTTTCTCATTATAATTATAATAACACACTCATGTACACTTCACAATAATTGTACCGAAGAATTTACCTTGTAAAACTTGGTGATGAGACTCAAAATCCTTACGTGGCGCAGGTTACAATTTATTTTTACGACAATTCAAAAATTTCTAGTCGACGTTACAGTGTCAGATTAATAACTGAAAGAGTCTCTGGACGCTCACTCGGAATCACAAAAATTGAGTGTCTCCATGCAAAAACAAGACATAAATTTTCTAGCGCAGCGGAGTTGGCCCCTAAAAACTGAAAATTCAAATTAGAAATTAGAGATATTAAAATATATGTTATCGTAGATAATTACATTCCTCATCTTTTTTGTCTTTGCGACAAAAAGGTATCTTTTTTAGTTCTTTAACAAAATTGCAAGAAACGAGTTCTTTTAAAAGTCGTTTTTAATTCGATTTTTGTCTTCAACTCGTGCTCAAATCTACAGTTTTTCGAATTTCTTCATAAAATTCAGAAAGATCATTCGCTATGTATTTCTTGTTATGACAGTCAGCGTTTTAGTTTTTCAACTTTATTTATAACAATATACAAAATTAGTTGTTGAGCTATTTAATATTTCGTTCCACAACATGTTTGAGCGTTTCCTTCATCAACGAAAGTTGAAGCAAACAAAAAACTTCCTGCAAAAAACTTGTTTAGAAAGGTACAAAGAATTTTTCTGTAAAGGCTTTTTTTAAAATAAATTAATAGGTAAAAAAACTGTGAGCGCTAAACTTTGAGCAAGCGATTGATCTTTATGATAGTATGAACTGTATTATGTGTGTATTATGCCGAGTTGGGACATCTTGCAGTTTAGGCGGGTCATAAGGGGGTCAGACTTCAATCTTTTTTTATCTTTTAATTTTCAACAAAGTATGCTTTTATTAAAATATTGATATAGGACTTAAAAACGTAAAAATGATAACCTTATTTTTTAAGCGTTTATCGAAAGAAAAAACAACTAAATGTTATACTGACTCTATTTTAGCATGTTTTATTAACATTTCGAGCCCACGCTTCTTCATATTTTTTACATTTCCTTTCTTTAGAAGAAGCTTGGGATTTGCTTTCCATTTTAGAAATTTGAAGATTGGTTTGGATAATCATTTTATTATTATAAACTATAACTTTTATTCTCACTAAAGGTAAATTTCGCAATTCGTGTACGAAGTTTACACTTTGGTAGTCAGAATAGAAATGATATATTTTGTTTTTGCAGAAAACTGCAGTCTTTTGGCTACTTTTGGGATCAAGCAGGCTAAAGAATGTTTGAATAATCCACCTTTGAGTTAATTGCACTGTCGTATATGAAAAGACGTCAGGACTCGGCATAATACACGCGCTTTACCTATTAATCCGTGTGAAAATAGCCCGGGCTAGCCTTGGCACAACAACGTTTCTGGTCAGGGGCTTTCCGGACTATGTTTATTTTTTAAGAGCCTAGCCGCGCGCTGGTCGGTTACTGGTTAGACAAAATTTATGTCAAAATCCCAGTCGCGGGCTGACAGGGCTCTGGTCGGGCCAATCTTATAATCAAAGGCTCAGAAGATATCTGACCGGGCGCTCATTGGGCAATAACTTAATTATTAAACTTTGCTTATGACTAAATTAATTCTTTTCTGATTTCAATAAAATATAGACAAGTATACGAACCTTTAATCGTGATAAATGTGTAGTAAACATTTACAAATAGAGATTATAACGAAAATTATAAATCGATGACGAAAAAAAAACATTATACAAATACTAAATTTATAATTGTTTAAACTTTTGTAAACGAATAATAAAATATTTTAAATAATATTATACCTAATATACAATATAAAGAGCAAATAACCAAAGTTTTGCAAAGGCAGAGTGTACTGCGAAAGAAATAGTACATAATTTTGACATTATTTATGAACACAAAAGCCTTGCCACTCAGTTAGTTCTTAGAAAGAAGTTACTCGGATTATAATTGACTGGTGATACACCATTGATAAAAAATTTCACAGTTTTCGAAGATTAGATTACTGAGCTTACAGCAGCAGGTGCTAAATTAGATGAAACTCACAAGGTGTCTCATTTACTTCTGACTCTTCCTACAACATATGATGGTGTAATAACTGCTATCGAGACATTAACAGAAGATAATTTGACCCTAGCTTTTGTAAAGACAAGACTTCTTGCTCATGAAGTTAAATTAAAAAATGAAAGCGGAGATACGAGCGTAAAGGTGCTTCAAGCTGAAAATAAAGATGTGTCTACTGCAAAGAAGTATAACACTGAAGCTTCAAGAATCTCGTAAAATTATCGTCACGGACAATTTAAAGAACGGAACTTCAAATAAAAAAAGACCATTTGAGGTCAAATGTCATCACTGTGGCAGGAAAGGACACGTAAAGAAAAATTGTTACCACTACAAAAGAGGACTTCAAAACCAAAATGATAGAAATAGAACTGTTCAAAATGTTCAAATAACTAAAAAACCATCGACTTAATTTACAAGCACATCTGGTTTTGCTTTCATGGCTGGAGACTGTCCACCTGAAATAGAAGGGAAAGTTACGTTCCTTCTCGACTCTGGAGCTTCGGACCATATTGTCAAAAGGGATGATTTGTTCAGCAGCTTCGTCGAATTGCAGCCTCCTATGAAGATTTTCATTGCGAAAAATGGATTCTTTATAAGTGCGACAAAGAAGGGAATAATCCAGGTCACAACTAATTTGGGCATGTCAGGAGTTCTGGAAAATGTGCTCTATTGTCCTGACATTCCAAATAATCTACTTTCAGTACTAAAAATGCAACAAGCTGGAATGAAAGTTGTATTTAATGAAACAGGTGGAGTTGAGGTAATAAAAGACGGTAAGGTCCTGATGAAAGATAAGCCATTGAATTATTTAATAAGTGTAGATTTTGTTATTGAAAATATTATGATAAGCGATAAGAATGAGGCAAATAATGTCATATGTTGTAATTATGAATTGTGGCACCAACGTTTGCGTTATATTGAAAGATCAAAATTTATAGAATTAAAATATAAGAAAATGATAAGGGACATGAGACAAGTTGATCACGTGATTCCAAACTATAATTTGTGTGAAGCCTGCATTAATGGCAAACAAGCACGATTACCTTTTGTGAAGTCTAAAGATAAAACTTATGTGAAACGCCCGTTATTTATTGTTTATTCTGATGTTTGTGGTCAAATTACTCCTTCAACGGTTGATAATAAAAACTATTCTGTGAACTTTGTTGATGAATTCACTCACATATTTAATTGCATATTCAATGCCCTGCAAAAATTTGGACTCGCTTAGAAAAATCGTTTTTTTGTATTTATCTCTTTAATTATACCGGAGCTAAAAAATTGTCTATTTAAAAGGTTGATTATTTTCGAAATTCTGTTTAAAATAAGCTCAGGGTGAAGCCAGTTTTTAAGTAGATATTGCAAAAATAGTGTACATTTCAATGCTTTCTCAAATTTTCAATAACTTCCGAAATAGTGAACGGTTTTTAATGTTCTTGGACTCATTTTGAAGATTTTTTTCACCGTATCGCAACAGCTCAGAGTATGAATCATAAAAAATTTCTTTTCGAATTGAAAGAACTTGAAGTTGTAATAAAAAAGTTGGATAAATTTGAAAACATCTTATCTGTAGGAACATTAGAATAAAAATTAATAAATATATATTTTGGGGAAATTACGTACAAAATTCATGATTATATGTTTCATATATTTCATAAAAATATTTTTGTTACTAAAAATATGTCAATTTTTCTAACTTTTCTGTTACAAATTCAAGTTCTTTCAATTCGAATAGAAATTTTTTACGCTTCAAACTCGTGAGCTGTTGTGATACGGTGAAAAAAAGCTTTGAAATGAGCCCAAGAACATTGAAAAACGTTGACTATTTCGGTAGTTATTGAAAATTTAAGAAAACATTGAAATTTACACTGTTTTTGCAATATATATTTAAAAACTAGACAAATTCTCTTCACCCTAGGTTTATTTCAAACAGAATTTCGAAAACATTCAACCTTTTAAAAAGACATTTTTTAGCTCCGGTATAATTTAAGCGATAAATACAAAAAAAAACGATTTTTCTAAGTGACTCCGAAGTTTTGCAGGGCAGTGTAAATCACATATTTTCTCAGTTTTTAAAGATTTTATTGGAAAAAGTGAGACTCATTTTAATTTGAAAATAGTTCATTTGTATAGTTTTAATAGAAGAGAATATTTATCAAATGAGATAAAAGACTTTTGTCTGCAAAAAAGTATTATTTATCTCTTAACAAGTCCACGAACGACACAGTTAAATGGTGTGTCAGAGCGAATGATTAGGACAATAGCAGAGAAAGCCAGTGCCATTATTTTTGGTGCTAGTTTAGAAAAATGTTTTTGGGGAGAAGCGGTTCTAACTGCTACTTTGTTAATTAATTTAACACCAACTAAAGCTTTGAAACATAGCAAAACACCATATGAATTGTGGCATGAAAAGAAACATCAATTAAAATATTTGAAAGTTTTTGATTCTGCAGTTTATGTGCATAATAAAACCAGGAAGACCAAATTTGATGAAAGATCTTGGGAGGGTATATTAGTAGGGTATAAACCAAATGGTTATAAAGTGTGGGATGTAGAAAGTGGAAAGTTCTGTGTAGTTCCAGACGTTATTGTTGATGAGACTAATTTCTTGGCGTCCAGGCCTATGGTAAGACACTATGGTAAGACACTGAGTCAACATCTCAAGATAAACAATTAGAAATCGAAAAATTACTTGAGCCTAGAAGGAGTGAAAGGATTAAAAGTCATTTTCATATATTATATAATGAAGATGATATATCAGACAATTATATCATGTGCGCTCAATCACTTTTATGTAAAATACCCACTTCAATTCATAAAATTGAAAACAGAGTTGATAGAGTAGAGTGGAAAAAAGCTATAAAAGATGATATTGATTTACTTTTAATTAATAACACCTGGACTTTAGTAACGAAGCCTGAAAATAAAAATATAGTTGATTGTAAATGGATATTTACTATTAAAAACGATGAATTTGGAAAACCATTAAGATACAAAGCTCGTCTCGCTGCTCGCGGTTTCAGTCAAGAGTATCTGATTGACTATAAAAGAACCTTTGCGCCAGTCGCAAGGATTTCAAGCTTCAGATTCATAATGGCTTTTTCAAATCAGTTTAATTGATTGATTCATCATATGGATGTCAAAAGTGCTCTACCAAATGGTAAATTAAAAGAAGTAATTTATATGAAAGTACATGAAGGTATTGAATGTAAAGACAATCAAGTTTTAAAATTATATAGAGCCATATATGGACTGAAACAAGCAGTCAAATGCTGGTTTGAAGTATTTGAACAAACTCTAATTGATAAAGATTTTCGAAATTCATCTGTTGATCGATGTATTTATATTTTAGACGAAGGTAATATATCTAAAAATATCTATGTAGTTCTCAATTGGATGATTTAGTAATTGCCACTGCTAATGATAAAACAATGAAAAGTTTCCAGAATTATTTAATGAATACATTCCGCATTACAGATTTAAAGTATGATGCTCCTTGCCAAAATCTTATTGGGTGTTTAATGTATGTAATAATTTGTTCGCCGCCTGATTTAAGTACTGCAATAAATATTTTGAGTAGATTCTCGAATAAAAATAATAAGGAATTGTGGCAATGTCTTAAAAGAGTATTAGGCTATCTCAAGGGCTCTATTGATATTAAATTAACATATATCAGGGGAAATTATGATAAAATATTATGTGGTTATGTTGATTCTGATTGGGGTGGTAATAAGGAAAATGATAAAAAAAAGCACAACTGGCTATTTGTTAAAATTGTTTGAAAAATGTACAATATGTTGGAATACAAGGAAACAGTTATCTGTGGCAGCTTCATCTACTGAAGCTGAATGTATGGCTCTTTTTGAGGCAGTAAAAGAAGCAATGTGGCTAAAATCGCTAGCAAATAGTATTAGTATAAATATTTCCAAACGAATAATTATATACGAAGATAATAACGTTTATATAAGCATTACGAATAATATAATGAGCCATAAAAGATCCAAACATATTGACATAAAATATCATTTTTCAAGAGAACAAGAAGAGAAAAGTTTAATAAAATTGTTGTATATTCCTACATGTGAACAATTTGCTGATACACTAACAAAGCCGCTACCAGCTGCAAGATTTGTAAAGCTGAGAACCAAAATGGGTTTAGAATAAGGGAGCGTTCACTTATGATGTCACGCACCGAGGGGCAGGGGGGGGGGGGTCTTGTCAAGCGTGGCAAATCGTGACATACGGGGGGACAAGTCATTCTGCGCGTGATGTCACGGAGGGTTTTATTGTTTGTAATGAACAACCTGAAAGGTATTAAGTCCATATATATCCTAGCTGTTTGATATGTTCTTTGAGAAGAATAAAAAAAACTGTTAATAATCAGGTTTATATATTTTATTATGGTCATGTAACGTTTGATTCTAATATTTCAGAAGATTCCGAAAGGTATTTTAAAATTATTTTAAAAAATGTGAAAGGGGGGGGGGGTCGAAAGAACGTGACGTAATATTATAGGTGGGGGCTCGTTAATTCGTGACTGAGCGTGACAAGGGTAACTTCCCAGAAAGCAGAAGAAGGGTACGTATGTCACATTTAGCAATATTGAGTCCTGAAGTTTTATGCAAATATGTAAATAAAAATAATTGTCGATTAATTTTTGAGGGAGCGTGTTGAGCATTAGAAAGAATATTGGAATGCGTGATTGTGACGGGTTACGTTATAGAAGAAATAAATAAACGGATATCCGTAGATATTATTATTTATTCATAAAAATGAAAGATTACAGAAGGTCGAGAAGCGACGTTGCACGCAACACGGAAGGTAAAATACTGACGCTTTCCATCTCGGGGGGAAAACAAGTATTTTAGGGAAAGCGTAGTCCTTTGTCCCTTAGGAATGCAGTCGGTGGGGATGTTACGTAAGGGACTAAAGTATGCTAAGTCTAAAAGTGTCACACCCCCCAACTTAGATTGAACTTAGTCTCTAAGTTCTTAATCTAACAGTCTTTTGTGAAACTGTTACATCGTCATTCTGCAGTGTCGGATCCGTAGCGACAGCTGTGTAATGTACTGCTGGGGTAGTGGTTACATTGGGCTTGACGCAAAATAATCTTATACATAAGTTCTTGGGTATTAATTTAGCGAGTAATGCGAAAAAACCTAACTTGTACAATATGTATGTTGTAGTGATTCCTATTGAAGCGTATCCTAAATAAGTTAAGATATCAGTTCCTGTTTCGATCCAAGTTTTGTTTCTTCGAAGGTTTTTTATTTTCTGAAAGGATGTTTCCATTGTGTCTAAACTTTGTCGCAATGCATCACAATTTTCGTGGTGAAGAGACTCTTGTACAATATGTAAGTGCGGACTTAAGAGTTCAAATTCTGATTGGTCGATGGTATAAGATATGTTTTTCTTAAACATAATATCGATGCGGTGTTCTATTGACTTGCGTGTTTTCAGGATTGATCTCGGTGTTTGAATTACACAATCGGAATCGCTATAAATTAAACTAGGTTTGGAGATGGATATGCTTTGACTTTGCAAGTTACATAAACTATTTAATTCTAGTTCGTGTTCTGGAATAATAATATATTGGTTAGGATCTTTCAGTGGTACACATGCTAGTTCCGATATTCTGAACGCTGAAAATGGACAAATGTGGTCGGAGATTATTTTATTTTGATTTCGAATAATACCTGTATCGCAACTTTGCATTTCACTAATCAAGTATGTTGGTTGACTGCGTTTACAAATTTGAATATCGTCCAGTTTTTGACATTTCTGCATAGAGTCTAAATCGCTGGTCACATAGAAACTTTTTGCGGGGTTTATCAGGATAATTTCATGGGCTGGGATTGGAGCAATGAAGCCATTTCCGTGGTTGATAGGAATTGGGATTAGGTGTAGGGTTTGCGGATCTTCATGTTCCGGTATGGGTAATCTAAGGAAATAAACAATCCTTTTATTTATTATTCCGATATAAACCTCAGAGATGTCAATAATGTGTTGGTAATTCTGCGGAACAAGTTTAATGGGATATTTTATGTTAGAATCCTCTTCGATTCTTCTCATCTCTGAAATCAAAATGCCGGGTGTTAGAATCTGTGGGTGTATTATTCTATGCTTTCCGTCATTGATGGCATTAATCAACAGGTTAGATCTTCGCTAAATTCTCCAATAGCTATACTACACAGCACAATAATATTGGCTATAGCAACATTTTTTCTAGTTAGAATTTGTACTGTTAATAATAGTGTTAAATTCCTTGACGTGGCTTTCCGAATGATCATGAAGAAGCTGTAAGTCGCGGGAAGCTAAACTGATCCAGGTTTTCAGGATTCTAGTTTGGTTACCTAATGTTTCAGCCATGACTTGATTATCAGAGTATAGCTTGTCGAATTCTTCGTTGATCAATCTCATATCATCTTCGTCGAGTGTTCCCAATAAAGTCTTGAAGACCGATCCAATGACATTCAAGAGTCCCCTCTTATTTCGAGCGAATCTCAGTCTGTGTTGCAGGGTTGTCTGAAGTTCTTCCAGTCGATGGATGCGATTTCTTAGAGCCTTTAACTCCAATTCTTCAGTACATCCCATACACAATCCGTTGGCTTTTTCATAGGACTCTTGATTCTGTTTAAGTCATGGATCTATGCCCGATGTCTCGATTCCTATCACTAGTTTCCATGTATAGTGATACAATTTAGTGGTTCCTAGATTTTCGGCATATATAGTGGTTTCCTGAGGAGATTTGACGATGATATCTCCTTGAGTGAATGCAAACAGCATCAACAACCATAATACGGACATGATGATCCTGAAATTACCAGTTATATATATTTAGTCGATCGGCGTGAACTACAGATCTTTCATTATTAAATATAATTTCGCAGTTGTTATTGGGAAGTACTTTAAGTATAGTTGCGGAACCTTTCTAGTCTGGGCTCAATTTATTCTGGCTTATATTTTCTATCATTACTAGATCTCCTACATCGGAAAATTTTTGAGATAATACTATTCTTGCAACTTGTACTCTTTTATATTTTTCTTTCGATTTCTCAATTTGCTCGCGGGCTTTTCTAATGTACCTCTCATGTCGTTCCTGCCACAAACTCATTAAATCTAGATTTTTTAGACTAGGTGTAGTAGCAAGTATCGAGGGGACATTTCCATTTCTCCCGAAGGTCAATTAGAAAGGACTGAATCCGATGCCCTCATGGATCATGGTGTTATATGCCATGCAAATAAACTTGAGTGTTTTGTCCCACTCGGTGGGGAGGTCTGACATGGCAATCCTAATTAAATCTTTGATAGTGCTGTGGGTGCGTTCTAGGGCACCGTTGCTTTAAGGATGAAAGAATGTTGTTCTAACGATAGGATGTACTCATTGGTCTGGGAGGTAACAGGTAGTGGACCGAATACATCCATTGCGATCTTATCATTGGGTTCTACTGGAGTATCTGATATAATTTCTTCAGAGCGTTTTCTGATTCTATTCAGTTTTTGCGTTTGACATGTGTGACATTTTTTTATATAATCTATTATGTCATTTGCCATGTTGGTCCAGATTCCTAATTATCTAGCTCTTTGAATAGATTTATTCTCTCCAAAATGTTGAGCCATCAGAGACCCGTGACTTTCTTTGATTATTTGATTTCGTTCCTCTTGTGTTAGCTGAGTTGCAGCATTGTAGCATGTGTGGATTATTAATTGAGGATATTTGAAGCTAATGAATGCAATTGAGATCTTAAGTTTCACACGCTCTGTGGAGGTGATGGTTGGGTCGTTAAAATGCATTCTAAGTATGGTTAATTTTCTTGAAATCTTCCACCTGGCAGTATTGTCCAGTACCCTAAGCCAGTCTCTCTCTGTGTAAGGGGGTAGGACTTTGATGTTTGGATCGTGCGTTGGTCTTTTAGAGAATTCTCTCCACAATTTCCCATTAGCGTTGGGTTTTTCTACTTCGCGAGTAGGTGTCTGTTCCCAAACTATCGATAGCATTCTTGGTAGAGTTAAGGGTCAGTAGGTCTTTCGGGTACTGAGGGAGGTTCTATTGGTAGTTCTGATGTTGGAGTTTCAATAGTCGTGTCCGTCGGAATACAGGTTGGGCTTTCTGGATGGGTTTCTGGATTTCTTA
This sequence comes from Belonocnema kinseyi, assembly GCF_010883055.1. NCBI lineage: Eukaryota > Metazoa > Arthropoda > Insecta > Hymenoptera > Cynipidae > Belonocnema > Belonocnema kinseyi. The sequence continues at coordinate 99,608,473 of NC_046662.1, forward strand.
TTGAGCTTTCATCAGGTGGTTCTGGTGTATTTAGATCGCGCTCTCGGGGTGCATCCAGAATTTCAATATCAGGTAACTGTGCTTCTAGATCGATGTTTGTTTCCATTACCTGCTCATTTGTTAAGTTTTCATGGATTGGGTGCATCCGCGATAGCGCATCAGCGGCTGTATTTTTGGATCCTTTCTTATATACAACTCTGTATTTATATTCTTCCATTTTGAGTCTCAAGCGCATCAGTCTCGATGAGGGATCTTTGACGTTAAATAGCCAAGTGAGGGTTTCGTGATCAGTAACTATCTGAAATTCGCGTCCCAAAAGGTACTGTCGCAGTCTTTTCACCGCCGAAACTATTGCGAGCATCTCTTTTTCAGTGGTGGTGTAGTTTAAATCTGAGCTGTTAAGTGCTCGAGAGATATAGCAGCATGGGTGACCATTTTGAGATAAGATGGTTTTTGATAAATTTTCGATAATACCCTGAAAGTCCCAAAAATCACTTGACCTCTGTAGCATTCTTTGGGATTCTAAAATTTGCTACTGTAAGCTAAGGGACTAAAGTATGCTAAGTCTAAAAGTGTCACATGAGAATGTAAAGCAAAAGTTAATCTCCTCTCACGATTCTAAGAACTCAGAGAGTAGTAAGTGTTTAGTTTTATGGTTGAGGTGTAAAGTGGCAAATGCCATGATCTGGAGTACAGGCTGACTGTTTTAAGCAGGATATGAGTGTGACATTTTTATGACCTAAGTCTAGGACCTGTTCTAAATTCAAAAATTTCAATTGGATTTTAAAGTTGTCAGTGGCCAATTCCACAGCACTAGAAAAATCTACGTCTTGTTCTTGCATGGGAATACTCAGTTTATGGGTAACCTCATCCCCAATTCTCAATTTCTAAATTTTGCGATTTTTAGTGGGCTGGTAAATAAACAAAAATCGACTTCTGAAGTTTGGATATTTTCATACATGTAATTTAAAACTGAAAAAACAAGATCAAATGTGACATAATTTTTTTATCAACATTTTATAGCTGTTTCTTGCGGTCAATGAAAAGTCCTCTTTTTATGGCGGGCATGATTGCAAGTGACTGGAACGTCTGAAACCAAAAAATCAAAATAAAGAAGATCTTTCTCAATCTTCTTCATGATTGTCTCAGTTATAGCTATTGAAAAATGCGTTTAAGTTTTTTAACGCAATTTTTCCTGTATAAAATCTACTCAGCTTCAATCAGCTATGCCAGGTCCATAAAAAATTCCTTCTGACTCTTCAAGCAGGTAGCCATATAGTAAGCTGAGGGGGACCGAATTACGGTGAGGGTATTATGTATAGCCGTCAAGGAAACCGTGTGGGCGCACACGAACTCCGCTCGCGGTCAACCACCCTCCGAATACAAGTCCTGAATTCCGCTCGGGTCAAAAGTAGGTAGTTTTGGTGAGCACGAACTCCGCTCAAGGGGTTTAAAAATGCCCCTCCCATTAATCCTAATTTAAAATAACGTTTCACAAATTTGTTAGATTTAAAAATATTCTGTAACAACATATTAGGTATTTTCACTTCAACGATCACCTAACTTCACATCATCGGTGAAAGCTGAGGGGAAAACAATGGACTAAATGCATGGAACAAATCTTTATTTCTGTAATATGTTTGTAATTAATAATAATTATCATCATTTTATTATATCATTATATAGTTCTTTACAAATTAAAACTATTTTTTTGACACACTTATAGAGAAAAAATTAGGGTTTACAAATATTAGCGGGTGTTTGAAGTGAAAATAGTTCATTCATTTTAAACAAAATTTTCATATTTTATTTATAAATTTAAATTATAAAGTATATATTTATTTATATAAGACATGTCTGTATACATTATAGTCTATGAAGAGAAAGGTGACAACGATTGACTCTACTGTCTCTCTCTTTTCCATATTTTTATTACTTTGTTCTATAATTGTAATGAGCCGATCACACTGATTTTTGGAAACATATTTTTTGGAGTTTGGTTTTCAAAGATTTCTTCTGAATTCAATAAATAAAAACACTAAACCATACAGTGCTGTCATTATTTGAAGTTCGGATCTGTTTCAACTCTAATTTATAAAAATTTATGGTGCCGAGTAAAAATTAATTAAGTTAGATTACAATTGCTTAAGACATTTCGGCACACGATGGTGTGCCTCTTTATTTAATTATTCAGACAACATATTTACACATATAGTTCAATCGTTAATAATGTGGTTAACATGACAGTTGTAAGTTTTGAGAAACATATCTTTGGTCAACCTTTTTGGTATTCTAATTGATAAACAATTCTTAGACGTAATTTTTAATTTCTTCGGTATTAGCATTGACTGAAATGTTTAGTTATTGAAGAATGATTACAAAAAATATTTTAAACTCTTATTATTACAGTTAAGTTATAATTACTTCTGCTTATAACATAGTCAATGTAAGATTCATTTAGTATTAAAACAACTAATATTTACAGTGGTTTTCTGTAATAACACTTCGTAATTAATAAATAGAGAATTAGCTAAAAAACAGATCTCAATTTTCGATTAAAAACGTTTAAAAATATCAATTTTGCTTTATTCTGAGTTATTATATTCATGTTATGTTTCGAAACTTTAGGGAATCATTTAAAATCATAAATTATTTTTGAAAAAAGACAGATTTTTAACAAAACAGTTCAATTTTCAACCAAAAGGATTATCTTTCAAACAGTTGCATTTTTGACCGAAATTTATATTCTATACGCGTAAATCTTCGAACGTTTGAATAACAAATCTAGAGCTTTAATTTTAAAAGTTTAAGATTGAAAATGATTACACTTTGAGTATTTTAATTTGTAGTTCAGTATTTGCAACTTCAAATGACAACGTTTGTGTCCTCTAGAATCTATTGATTTCAGGAACTGTGATCAAATCATTCTTAATTGTTCAATTTTTATTTGCAGTCAAGAAGTTTTTTTTTTACCTAGGATTTCTGTGAATTCCTGTAGATTCTTGCAGTTGCACTTTTTTGTAAATTCTGATAGAAAATACAATAAAATACAATATGCATTAAAATACAGAAAAAGTACAACATTCGTCCTAAAAATAGAAAACAGTTGTACTTTCCTATAATTTTGATTGTAATTTACTGTAATTATCTGTGAACTTCTGTAAAAATGGTTTTAATTTTTTGTGCATTTTTGTAAAAAAATTCCCTACCAGGGCAATACATGAATTTTATGCAATTTTTTCCTCGCAGAATCGAATTTCTGTGGATAAAATTCGGTTTCCAAATCAATTCCCAATGGATTTCGATGTTTTTTTATCGACCGTAAGGCTTCCAGGTATAAAGAGTCAGTGAAAAAAAATTGTTTAAATAATTAACTAGTCTTATCTATTAGTAAAGTATCATTACAAAGAGTAATTTAAAATGTAGTTTTAGTAGATCTTGCTAAGAAAATAGAGTCTGTGCTTAGAAAAATGGTGAAGATGTGTAATTATTTATAAAAAGTTTTTTTTGTTGATATATAACAAATAGTTGATTAGTCAAAATGAATTGAAAATTGAAAAAAAAAATCTCTACATAAAAGTAGATGCGCAAAGCTGAATCTAGGAAAATTCATATATAGTCAGTAGGTCAGTATAGCAAAGTAAAAGAAGAGGATCACTCATATTCAAATAGGCGGAGTTCTTGTGGACCCACCTAATTGGTAACGCGAGCGGAATTCAGGAAGAAAATAAAGAGGGCCCGAAAGCTTGCAGGTAAAATCCTAACCGTGAACGGAATTCGAGTGCACCGAACCGTGTACTTACGCGTCGACCCCATGCGGCGCGCGCGATCTCGGCTCCGTCTGATGCGTCTACCGCCCATCGGTTAGAACTCCAAGAGTATTTCGAACTTTGACTTGAAATTTACAGGGAATGTTCTTAAAGAATTATAGGTTCGAATAAGACAATAAAAAAATCGATTTTTTGACCCCGGGAATGGAAGTACCCTTAAGTTACACTTAGAATCTATAGATTTTAACTGAAGCAGCCAGGTTTCTGCCTTGCCGGTAACCCATGCATTCTCGTATTTATAACTACAAACTTCTTATAATATTCATTCTAATAGGATATGTCACAATAAATAAGTTATTTATATTTCTAAAGGTACGCTTTATTTGCTAAAACCCATTTCGTAAACTTTAAATATGTTTTATTTAGTTTTTTAAGCATTTGAGATCTGAAATTCGCCTTAAGCTTCCGATAACTGGCACACTTACCTTAACCCATTAACGTCACAAGGACACTTTTTTCAACTACCCATTTCTCTAAAACATTTCACTATGAAAACGTCGGTCGGAAAATTCGAGAAGTACCTATCCTACTATTTTCGAGGTCGCTCTTTCCAATGGTGCAATCAAATTTACACAAAAATATGTTTTTTTTTACATTATTCTTGCAAATTAGTGCAAAAAAACACGAATTTTTCAGGCATGTTTTTTTTTCTTTTCACATTTTCTATATAGTTACTATGGTTTTTTGGGTCGCTGATTACGAATCTGCTATTATTTTTGCAAAATTAATTTGTTTAAACATTTTGTTTAAACAAATTATTGAAAAAAATGAGAATTTTTTTTAATTACTTGCAGAATCGTATTCTACGGAAAAAATACGTCGAAAATATGCATAGTCAATTTAAATTATTTAAATAATTAAGTTAATATCAGCAATTATCAATATTCTATACCCAAATACGTTGTTACATATCGTTTTCTAGGTTTTCGGGGTCGCTGATCACGAATTTGATATTAATTTTTCAAAATTATAATGTTTAAACAGAATGTTTGACAATGTAGGAAAAAATATCCAATCGTTCCGGAATCATTTCAAGAGTTGTAATTTGCGATAATCATACTCTCGTATCATTCTCAACCTCAAAATATGAAAATCTTCGCTCATCAGAATTTTCGCAGAACAATAATTGGTTTCATCTTTGATTAATCACGTTGATCATTATATTGAAACGACGTAAACAAAAGTTGTTTTATAAAATATTTTATCATAGATATTATCAAATAGGATTGCGTCATCGCAGTACATTTTCGCGCCATTATTACCTTATGCAAATATAACCTGCGAGCTCAAATTTTGACATTTACCATTTTTTAACAATATATGCAAACAAATTATATGTTTTTAAAATAGTTTGACCAGTTTTAATGCACGTTAATCATATTTGCGTATCATAATCTTAACCTCGAAAAGTGAATATCGGTAGTCTTTGATAGGCGTTACCAATAATTTTGCTAGTTCGAATTATTATTGAAGGATAATTTATTTCATCTTTATTGACTATCATAATCTTGAGACGACATATATGTTGTAATATATTTTGCATAGACATTATACAGAAAGTATTGAATCATCGTAATAATATTACATATTCCCACAACTATCATCTTGTAAAAAAATAACAACAATGCAATAGAAAATACTGAAAAATAAAATCACGTTGATGCAGTATTCATTCCTGATCCAGCCAATTCTGGTAAATCTGATCATAGTGAAGATGATTTGTCGTCTATTGGTGACGAAGGTAATAAGCAATGTGATATTGAAATGGGTGAAGAGTATTCAAAGACTCAGACATTTCAGTCGTACCAAAAAGTATTGGAAAATTATAGTACAAGTCAGAAAAAATTGGAAGAAGAACATGTTTATAATTGGATTGATGTAGAGATGATGTATAGTGATACTCTATCAAATGATATATTATTGTCTGAGGTACAAAAGTAAAAAATTCTTGCTAGTTCACTAACAGATTTATTTGAATTTTTTTTTCTGATGAACTAAAGAAATATATTATTGATTCTACATCAAAACGAGGATACGAGTTGCCTTCCGATCGTTTCAACACATTTATAGGTATTATTATTTTCACAATATTTAATAAACGATTATCACAAAGAGATTATTGGTCTTTAAAAACTTTTCTACGGTCTGATGTAGTAACATCAGCTATGGGCCGTCGTGAATTTGAAATTATAAAATCTAACATCAAATTTCATAAACTAGACGATGAAGACGCAAAGGGGAAGGCCTGGCATGTACGTCAAATTCCGAACATTTTCAATGAAAATATCAAGACTTTTGGAATTTTTTGTACAGCACTTTTTATTGATGAAACGATGATAAAATTTTACGGAAAAATCAGTTTCAAGCAATTTATCAGAGGAAAACCGATTTGTTTTGGTATCAAAATGTGGACATTATGCGGTTCGAATGGTTACTTATTTCATTTTGATATTTTGATATTTGATATTTTTGATATTTTTGCTCAAGACTTCTCCTCGTAATAGACTTCAGTATCATATCTACTTTGATAACTTATTTTCTTCTCCTGACCTGTTAGTGCATCTGAAAAATCAAAATGTGCGAGCGACCGGCACTGTAAGAAAAGATAGGATTGAAGTGTCTAACGAAATCGATGCGAAAGCTCGTAGAGGAACATCTGAAGTAAAACATGATAGCAATAGTGGTACTAATTTTGTCACAGTTATGGATTCAAAAGCAGTTTCGATTCTTTCTTCAGCTGCTGGCTTCACCCCTACTTCGAACGTATCACGTTATGATAAGGAAGCCAAGGGAAAAGCTGCAATACCTTTTCCAAATGCCTTCAAAGTTTATAACAATTTTATGGGTGGAGTCGACCTACAATAATTAAATAATTCGAGCCAAGAAATGTACATGAACCATTTTCATTAGACTGATACAGGCATCAATCACAAGCGATACAGTGCTTTACAATTTAGTAAGCAAAAATAAATTAGGAATACGAGAAGTGCGAAGTAAGAACCGTGAAATCTTGCAAAAAGTGTCAAGCATACTTTTGCATAAAATATTTCAAACAAACGCACGAGTAAACAACTTCAAGCACACAACAAAAATTATAAAAATTAAAAAAAATTTTTTTTTAAATGTTAAAAAAATTTAAAAAAAGGATGATTCTCGGTGACATGTACCTCCTCGTGGTGGGAATCGGGCAACATCAGTTGGGCTTAACGATGGCAGAACATGTTAAATTATTCAATGGAATTCCTGTTTTAAAAGATAACAACAAATGAAATAAAGTTTTCTACGAATAAATAACTAAATTTTTCCTTAGATTACAGACTCACGAAATAATTTTTGGAATGTAGTGACAGTTATGCATACACTGTCAAACATATTATTTGTACAATATAATTTTGAAAAATTAATATCAAATTCGTCATCAGCGACCCCGAAAACCTAGAAAACGATATGTAACAATGTATTTGGATATAGAAAATTGATATTTGATGATATTAACTAAATTATTTAAATAATTGAAATTTACTATGCATATTTTCGACGTATTTTTTTGTAGAATACGATTCTGCAAGTAAATTAAAAAAAAATTCTCATTTTTGCAATAATTTGTTTAAACAAAATTTTTAAACAAATTAATTTTGCAAAAATAATAGCAGATTCGTAATCAGCGACATAAAAACCCATGGTAACTATATAGATCATGCAGGTTCGGTGCAAAAAGTGTGTTTTAATCGCAAGAAATGATTAGTCGAAAAATTGATCAATTTTTCCATTGTTTTTGCCGTTATTTTGCAAGTTCAGACTATGATAAAAATAAAACTAATGACACCATTCGAAAGCATAACAATCGAAGACACGATTACACTATTCCATTGTTGAATATTCTTACGAAAAGTTATCGAAAATGTGAAAAGAAAAAAAAAACAGGCCTGAAAAATTCGTGTTTTTTTGCATTAATTTGCAAAAATAGTGTAAAAAAACATATTTTTATGTAATTTTGATTAGACCATTGGAAAGCGCGACCTCGAAAATAGTAGGATAGGTACTTCTCGAATTTTTTGCCAGACGTTTTCATAGTAAAATGTTTTAGAGAAATGGGTAATTGAAAAAAGTGTCCTTGTCACGTTAATGGCTTAAGGGGGAAGATACCTTTAGAAAGGGTAAACTCAATCGATTTTAATGAATTTTATTTAAGTTGATAAAATAAATAGATCATTTATTAATTTCAACATCTTTTTGTTTCGTTATTAAAGCATAAAAAATCATGTTTTTTTTTCAAAAATTTTTACAAAATGGCGACCCTGCAGAATATTTCTTCAAGCGTCTGCTCCGAGGCATCGAAAACTGCTGCAGCTGTCAAAATTTTTCCATTTATCTGATATATAAAAGGTTTTTTTTATTCGATTACTTATGCGTTAAAGGGAAGGATAAACTTATGAAATAATAAAAAAGTTGAAAATTAAAATCGATATCGGCTGTCTGATCGAAGGTCCAAATTTTGGACCATTTTTTCAACAGTTTTGACCCCCAAAAAATTATTTAATAACCCGATATCTTTAAACTTTTAGGTATATCCTTCCGATAGTACCATAAAGACAAATCCCTGCAAATTTTAGCCTAATCGGTCAATAACTTTTTAAGTTATAGCACGAACAGTTTTTAATAAGACAATTTCGAGATAATCACGTTTAAAGATTCGTTACGGTATAACTATTAGTTTCAGTGACTTGCCGATCAATTGGCGATTCCGGGTCCAGGTAGTAAACGTAATAAACGTAGTAACGTAGTAAAGTAGTAATCAGCCTTCCCAGAATGTATGGGACAAAAAAATATACAAACCTATTGTGTAAGAAACATTGTCCCGACCCAAGCGCTCCGGCTACCTGATTAGTGACGGTATGCGGACTCTGACATTTTTGACAATATCTCCATAAATATTTAATATTTTCCTTTTTCCTTTTTACAGTATACTTTTAACATATTATACATTCAAAATATGAAAGAAAATATAGCTTTTTTGGAAAGTCTAAAGGTATCTCCCCCCTTAATACTTGAAGTTTAATCTTTAATATTATAGTGATACTAAATCTTCACATATCTAAGACTTGTTTTCCCTTTCTATTCAAAGTGATTTGTAAGCTTTTGGCTACTGCTGTTTAATTTCAATTTCTAAGATAGAAATTTTATTCACTGTGAACAATCTTACACCTCATGGCCTATTTTCTAGGCGCCATGGTTGCTATGATTTCACTATATTGCTAAGTGAATTTGTCTAAAACATTTTTCTTGTTTTGTGATAGATGGCGCTGTAATCGAGGAAATTAAATTTTTCTTCATTTTACTGTTACTAAAAATGCACGCTTACGATTCTGCAATACATTAACAATAAAAAATACACCATTTTCATTGTGACATGACTGACCGCGGAAAAAAAGAATTTTTCAAATCGCTACAGAATCTTCTTTTTGAAGTCGGTTAAAAATAAGGACTTGCTGAGGATAGGAATGTATCAGAAATGAATGTATAAGCCGAATTTCAAGCAGGAACTTTTATTCCAATTTTGTTAGAAATTATTCTATTTTCAAAATTGCTATCTCTGGATCTGATTTCCGAATTGGGATTTGATCAGTCCCTAAAATTGATTTTGAGTCATTATGATGGAATAGGCGTATCAAAAAGATATCTTGAGGTTATTTAACTTGGTCAAATTTTAATTAATAAAGTTCTTAGGGATCTTTATTTTAGGAAATGATTTCTCTGGACATCATTTTGAAAATTGATTTGATAAACCACTGAAATCCCCTAAGGTTGTGCATTTCAAGTAGCATTCAAGTTCGCCATACATGTGAGCTTCAGCAAGTTCACCCTATATATTTATATATATATATATATAGATATATTTTGATTCCGCTAGAATCAAACCGAAGGGCCTATGACAAAGCCACCGAACGCGTCCTCGGGTTGCGGATAGAGGGTCCCTGTACCAAGGGTTTCTGCTGAATATGGTTACAAAAATAAATAGGCAGTCGCAGACAAATGTCCAAGGGTGGTCCCGAAGGAATTAACCCCCAAGCGGAGGTGTGAAAACCGTGCCGAAAGCTGAATGGCACCTGGGTGAGGTGTCTAGAACGGTGACTCTGGGATACAGGGCGACCTCTCAGAGTAAGCAGCCTTATCCTTGCATGCGGGGCTCTACAAGGATAGATGAACCCCTTTCCCTAGCTTCTCGTGGGAACAACAATGACAACACCAAACATGGCACGGCTGCATGCTCTGTGGTGCGAGAAACACCCGGAGCTATCGCACTTTTCGCAGAAACGTCTGCGAAACCATGCTGAACTACTCCGTAAAAGGG
>NC_046662.1:99618754-99645266 GCF_010883055.1 Belonocnema kinseyi
TTTAAAAATATAATTAATTAACATTAAACTTTTCCAAAACCAGAAAATTGTAGGAATACATAATTTTTCATCGGTTTTGTAATTTAAATGTCAAATTTCCTTTAAAAATAAATCGTTTAATTTATTTCATGTGTTATGAACATTTTCTAAGTGGCCACAATTGGCTCCCTTACGTTGTTAAAATACATGAATATTTTACCTACTATGCTTGCTCTATTCAGACAATTAAACAGACTTTGAAATAGATCAATCGATTTATCTCGTCCACATAAACAAATGTAGCACTCACTATTTTACTTATAAACCAAAACTAAAAAAGTTCTTAAAGATAAAAAATATTCTTTGGAGATAGCTATCAATATTCTAACGAATTTTTATCTATGTACCTCCCGTTGTTTGAAAAAATGAATTTATAGTATCTGCTATTACTGCTAATACTGTAATAAAAATTATTTGAAAATTGGAATTTTTAAAATAAATGTTTTGTGATATTATGATATTTGATTAATCAAACTCAATCCTTTACATAAACTAGCTGGGAGTTCGATCTTGGGTGTTACACATGGTTTGTATTCAAAATTTGATGGTGGTCATTTTATGAACGCTTTGCTTCCTTAATATGAATAAATATCAAATGTATTTGCTTCCACAAAGAGGAAGCATTATTGACTTTTTATTTAAAAACTATTGATTGTTCTTCTTTAATTATTATTTATCGATCAGTTATTTATTTAATTAATTATTAATGATCCTTAATTACGGCTCCAGTTAAGGAGCCTTTTCTATTCTTACATCAACTTTGAATTATATCACTTAAAAAATTTGTACTCTAAAAGAAACATTATAAATGAATTTATCATTAATTTTATGAGTAATAAAATGAGTAATAATTTATGAGTTTAATAAAATGTCAAACAGAAGGATAAGATACGCTAAATATTAAAAATCTTCAAAAATCAAAAGAATATTTCTATTAAATTAATAAAACACATTAAAGAAATAATGGTAGCTTCTTCAAACCAGCAAAAAAAGAATTACCTTATCCTTTAAATACAAATAACGTTTTGTTTCATTTGATTAGTACTCTGAGGTTAAATTAGAAAAATGATGCTAAAGAAAGGATTTCTCCAAAAAACGGTAATACCCACTGAACTTACGTATCCTCACTATCCTGCCAATGACCCCGGCATTACATTTACATTACTTGAGATACTGATTATGGACTCCTTACTTCCTGCTTCGACGACCTGTTATCTGTGCCAAACTGGCCCTTCTGAACTCTCTGACCCGAATAAAATATAGCATGATCCTCAGCAGCGCGACAGTGTCGCACCACGGATTCGTCGACTTTCGACACGGTTGGGTCGGATTGTGTGTGTTTTGTGATATGAATTGATCCTGCGATTCAAAGAAAATACCTCTCGTTACGAGGTCTACTCTACAATGTAGTAATGTGTGATACTGGAAAAATGCAAGAATGACGTAATTCTAGCTCAATATATACATGACGAAATAACCTTGTGAGGAAATAGCACGCAGCAACTAACTGCCTATCCCATCAATCCTTAGTCCACACAGAGATTCACTCATATCGTGATCGCGTCATGTCGTCGACAATCCTACTGCTCTTAACACTCTTTTTGGGCGCCATTGGTGCTATAATTTTACTTTATCGCAAAGTGAATTTTTGGGCTCGAAGGGGAATTCCTTATATTAGGCCTCTACCAATACTCGGAAACAATTTCGCCCTTTTTTTTCGACGTTTAACTGTCATGGATTTCGTTTCCCATGTGTACAATAGTTTCCCGAATGCAAGATACGTGGGTATAATGGATTTCAATAATCCAGTAGCTGTTCTCCGAGATCCAGAGCTGATAAAAGAAACGTGTGTGAAAAACTTTGACAATTTTCTCGATCATCGAAGTTTCATCGATGAAACGATGGATCCCATTTTTGGAAAAAATGTATTTTCATTGCGGGGAAACCGTTGGAAGGAAATGCGGAATACGCTGAGTCCATCTTTCACAGCAACAAAGATGAAGTTTATGTTTGAATTGATTGCAAAGTGTTCTCGTGATTTCGTTCAATATTTTCTGGATAATCCCGAAGAAGCAAAGTGTGCTGAGATGAAGGATGCATTCACGAGGTATACCAATGACGTAATTGCCACTTCCGCTTTTGGGATTAGTGTCAATTCCATGCAGGATAGAGACAACGAGTTTTACTTAAGAGGGAAGGATGCGACGTCATTTCGCGGTATTTGGCGCATGCTAAAGTTTTTTATTTTCCGAACTTGCCCTCAAGTGATGAGGTTAATAGGAGAACCCTTTTTGTCCCGAGCATCAGATCAATTTTTCAGAAAAATTGTCCACGATACAGTGAAAACCAGAGAGGAAAAAAATATTATCAGACCAGATATGATTCACTTACTGATGGAAGCCAGAGATAAGGATAGCGGAGTTCCGTTATCAATTGATGACATTATTGCGCAAGCTTTTATTTTCTTTTTGGCAGGTTTTGATACCGCTTCAACTCTAATGTGTTTTATTGCTCACGAACTTGCAATTAATCCTGAAATACAAGAGAAGCTGTGGGAGGAAGTTAACAGTTTTACGAAAAATGGTGATAATGATATTTCATACGAAACTGTTTCGAAAATGAAGTACATGGATATGGTGATAAACGAAACACTCAGAAAATATCCACCAGCTCCTGTGACGGATAGGCTCTGCGTGAAAAGTTACACTTTACCTAAACCGACACCAGAGAGCAGAGAATACATCGCAGAACCTGACACTGCCATTTGGATTCCTATTTATGGATTACATCATGATCCAAAATACTTCCCAGATCCTGACAAGTTCGACCCTGAGAGATTCAACGATGAAAATAAGGATAAAATTAATCCTTATGTTTATCTACCTTTCGGAGTCGGTCCAAGAAAATGTATTGCTAATAGGTTTGCTCTCATGGAGACAAAAATTCTCTTGGTTAATATTTTGCAAAATTTTGTTTTAGAAAGGTCTGAAAAGACAATTGATCCAATAAAGTTTGAGAAAAATTTTAACGTTGCTATTAAAGGTGGTTCTTGGGTTAAGCTTTCAAGAAGGAAGCAGTGAATTAAAAAATGTGTACTAACATTTTTTTAGAAAATTGTCATTGGAATATTATTTAAAGATAAGGATTTGATAATAGGATGTACGCTAATATTGCCAGTTATTCAAAGAGCAAATTTTTTTAATTCTAAAATATTCACAATTCTGATTATAAAAACATTTAAAGTGATTTGTCATGGTAAGTTAAGTTCTATATCTTATGACTTCCAATTTAATCGACGTTTTTGTGCACTCGCATTTCAATCATTTTTTTATTTCTATGTACGCAGTAAATCATTGTTTTGTGCAGATTTCTAATTTTATATATATATATATATATATATATATTTGGGTAAGAAATTTGTTTATAATATTTTATAAATTAGGAAAAAAAAACTTAAAATAATTTCTCGTATTCCAAAAGAAAAATTAAGGACAACCTCAAATAATAGAAACATATAGAATCATTTTATATCTGCAAACAAGAAGGATTCATATAGAAATGACATAATTTTATAATGCAAACATGAAGAAAGAACGTTGTAATCAGTTCTTTCTTCATGTTTGTATTAGGAAACTATCATATTTCTAAGGTTATTATTGTTATTTATTGTAAGCTTGTTCAAGAAAGTTTAATATTTAATATTTTATATTTAATATTTATATTAGGAAACTATTATATTTCTAAGGTTATTATTGCTATTTATTGTAAGCTTGTTCAAGAAAGTTTAATATTTCAGGTACATGAGATAAATGTATAAGAAAATGATTATAAGACAAAAACAGAAAACTAAAAGTCCTAATTAAAGAAAGAAGCAGGAAAATAAGAAAATGCAGAAAGATTTTGAGGGAAATCAAAAATTATATTGGAAAATGGTGAGCAAGATTAGGAAAGGAAGTGGTAGTACAATAAGTTTCGAGAACCGAGTTTCAAATGAAGAAGCAAATGAGTTTTACGATGTGGAATATAACATCACGTAAGCTAGTTTAATCCGTCAACAAAATTTCAATTCTTTCAGACTGTGTTAATTTTTCCGGCATGATGTAAGCGATTTGCGTGTATCTTCACAATTTTGATATAAGTACAAGTTATAATATTTGTGTAAGTTATTATTTATACAGTTATAATATAAAATTCTAATAAACGACCTGAAATCTTTTGATTGATTTTATAAAATGTATAAAAAGTTTTCAATGTGTTTCCATTAGAGACGGAAACAGCCTTTGAAATTTTCAGCTCTTGAAGTTCACAACGTTCTTCAAAAATAATTAAAAATTTGCCGATATTCAGGCGATAATATGCTTCAATTGTGTTGCAATAGGTACATAAAAAATGATGGAAAAATGTGCAAATACTATAACTATAATTATTTATTTATTAATAATTAAATTTTTCACCGTATAAGTACGAAGGCGGTATATAATCCTGAGGAAAATTACAGAAAAATTAATGTATCATATTTCAATTAACTTAATATTAAACTTATTATTGCTTATTATTAAAAACATGTTCCATCACCCTGCTAGTAATAAAAATGCATAATTAATAAAATATTATAATCAAATTTATTAAAAACTTTAATTTTCTAATACTTACGAATCCTTTTGAATACGAATTATTCATTCCTACTTTCGAGCACAAAACTGCTTTCAACGCGGCTGAATGTTTTGCGATTTATTACTTTCTTATGGTAAGCATTCATTCATAATTTCAAGTACCAACTCGCATTCGGTATGGTTGAATCTAATTCGATGCAATGCATTTTAATGCTAAAAATTTAGACTGCTGTTACTCTTTCGTTTCGCAATTCGACGGAGTCTTTTAAAATCTTTTTTCTGCATCAGCAAGGGGCGCAGATGGAATGGTTGAGAGGAGCTGGGAGAGGGGGGGGGGGGGCGTGTTCACTCACACTTGACTATTTACATTCAGAGTGGACCTTTGTCTAGGGAGTTGAGTCCATGTTCAGCCCCAAAACTGGCCACAGTCCAAATAGCCCTAACATCCGGTTTTTTGTTAAACTTTGTGTACTTATGTATGTTGACGCGTTGATTACGAAAACCATACGGAAAATTGGAACAAATTTTATTTTCATGATAAAAATCATAAAAAGCCCATAAAATCATGGAGTTTTAAGCTTATCTCACAAAACATTTAAATTAAAAAAAATTATTTTCACAAAAGTTGTAAACATAGTCACAATACACATTTTATGTTCAGTCCAATTTTTTCGCGCGAATGAAATTTTTCGAGATATTTCATGATAAAGATAAACATTTCATACCTAGCCTAGTTATGCCGTCGAGCGATCTTTCCCGATATCGACACGATCCCGAGTCGATCCCGAGTCGATCTCAGCCTCCGGTATCGGGTTTGAATCGTGTGGGTTTTAGCTCGACTCGACTTTGGATCGGGAAGTCGAGATATCGGCTCGGGATCGTATCGGGTTTTCGATCTTCCGTCGGCTGATGTGCTCTTCTCACTTAAACCTAGTGGAGGGGGAAACTCTTACATTTTTTTGACGTCCTTCCTTCCCCCCTGACTCCTCCAAAGCCTGGTTGAACCGGTTATGGCTACAGTGAAAATCCTGAAATATTTTTTCCTCGTAGAGAGTGGAAAATTTGTACTTTGGCTTACAATTAAATCATTTGAAACATGGAAGTGCGATTATGCCGATTATAGCAACTATTTTCAACGTTCATTCAATTTATAAATATTTTTAATCAATAAGAATATATTTTTTAGTATGTGGCAATATTGCACTGTTTATTTAAAAAGAGCAAATATTAATCAGATATTGAAAAATGAACAACTTACAGCTGAATTGTCGTAAATAGATTGCATTCTACTGATTCTTCAAAATTTCAGAGTGCAAATTTTTGGAAAAATAGTTGAACTAAAGACGAAAAATGTTGACAAACAGACGATATTGTTGGAAAACTCTCGAATTTTCAACCAAGAAAAATAAATTTTTTACCACAAGTAACAAATTTTAAATCCAAAAGACTAATTTTTAAGTAAATAGTGAAATTTTCTATTAATTATATGAATTTTTAAGAATTTAGAAATACTTTAGTTCCTACAGTTGTATCTAAAAACCAAATATCTACGATAAATTCTAAATAAAAACCTCAATAGTTGAATTTTCAATAGAAAATGGAATGGTTAAATTGTTAATTAAAAAAGTCATATTTAACTTGAAAAAGAGTTTTCAACAGAATATTTAAGCCCCTCAACCAATCAACTGAAATTTTAACCATGTAGTACAACATTCAATTAAATACATTAATTTTATACATAAGAACTTAAGGAAACTCATATTTCACCAAATACATGGATTTTTAGAGAAAGAGGTAAATTTTCAATCAAGAAGATAAGTTTCCTACCAGAAATGAAACAGTTACATTTTCATTTAAAAAATTAATTTTCTGTTTCAAAAAGAACGAACTTAAAAAAAATGTTGGATTTGTAATTCGAGAAATTACTTTTCAAATAAAATGATGAACCTTGAACTGCAATAATTACATTTTTAAATATAAAATAAATTTTCAAGCAAGAACGTTTTTCTTTAAATTTAATACTTGAATTTGTCAAAAATAAAATGAACTTACAACAATTTACCTTAACTTTAAAACAGGGAGTTGAATTTTCAACCCAGACACCTCATTTTACACCAAAAAGAAAAAATTTTCGGAAACTATATGAATTATCAAAAATAAAGTTAAATTTGTAACGAATGTTTATTTGAAAATCAAAAAGTTCAATATGTTAGAAACGTTATTATTTAAACAAAAACACAAATCATGAAGGGAATAGTTTCAATTTTCAAACTTCAATTTTTCATTTGAGAAAATTAATTATCAAACGATAAAACGTGTTTTCAAGAATGTAGTTAAATTTTCAATAAAAAAATCAATTTCCAAACCAAGGTAGTTGAGATTTCCAATGAAAAAACAAACTTTTGCATTCAATGATGACTCTTTTACGTGAATACTTGAATGTTCAGTTATAAAACACATTTCTACCTCAAATAAACGGGTTTTCAACCAAATAGTTACTTGTTTTATCAATATTATTATTTATAAGAATTATTTTTAAGAGAATACTTTACTGATTATTGTTCTCTTGCCTTTGTTTTTTATAAAAAATTAAATTTTTATTAACGAAT
This sequence comes from Belonocnema kinseyi, assembly GCF_010883055.1. Classification (NCBI taxonomy): domain Eukaryota; kingdom Metazoa; phylum Arthropoda; class Insecta; order Hymenoptera; family Cynipidae; genus Belonocnema; species Belonocnema kinseyi. The sequence goes on from NC_046662.1 coordinate 99,626,016, forward strand.
GATACTTTAATTCCCAGGGAAAAAATGATTTCTAATTGAAAAAAAACTAAAAACCCGAGTTTTCAACAATATAGTTCAACTTCCAGCCCATCTTCTTTCAACTAAACTCTAAAATTTTCGATCAGAAACATTTCAAAAATTGAATTACGACTACACAGGTAAATTAAAATAGTTCCATTCTCTGAAATGTTCTATTCGTACACATTTCTTTTATTGTATAGTACGTGTTAGTGCTCTAGCGTTTAAATAAAACAATTCCTGATGAGAGATGTGTTGTAATTTCATATTAAACGCTTAAAATTTAAAACTGTTCTACTGTCAATATTTTTTTTCAGTTTGCTTTGTACTTTACAGTTTACGAATTTCTTGAAAATGGTGCAAAATAATACGACATGCTTGAGGCCTGACATGGTGACTATCTGACTAGTTTTTTTCAAAATTTATTTGTTTATTTAATTTTTTCTTAAAATTAACAAATGTTAATGCATAACTTAATTTTTTAAATATATCTTAAGCAGGATTATGTGAAAATACGATTTAATTTTGCTTAAAAGTGCCGAAAATGTGCATTTCTTTGTATAATTTATTCTTAAAATTAACAAATGTTAATGCATAACTAAATTTGTTGAATAGAATTTGAGGATGATCAGATGAAAACACGATTTATTTTTTCTTGAAAACGCCGAGAATATGCATTTGTTTATTTAATTTGTTCTTAAAATTAACAAATTTTAATGCATAACTACATTTGTTGAATATAATTGGAGCAAGATCAGATAAAAATACGATATACTTTTTCTTGAAAACGCCGAAAATGTGCACTTTTTTATATAATTTTTTCCTAAAATTAACAAATGTTAATGCATAACTTAATTTTTTGAATATAATTTGAGCAAGATCAGATGAAAACACGATTTATTTTTACTTGAAAACGCCGAGAATATGCATTTGTTTATTTAATTTGTTCTTCAATTTAACAAATGTTAATTCATAACTAAATTTGAGAATATGATTTGAGCAGGGTCGGTTGGAAAAAACAATTTATGTTTGCTTGAAAACGCCGAAGATGTGCATTTCTTTATGTATAATTTGTTAATAAAATAAAAAATATTTATTCATAGCAAATGTTTCCATTGAATGTCAATCGAAATATAATTTCAGCAAGGTTCGAAGAAAACGATTTATTTTTGCTTGGAAAAGTATAAAATGTGGATTTGTTTATATAATTTGTCTTATCAAATAAACAAATATCAATGGATAGTATCATTTTTATGGAAAATATAATCGGCGATATCATTACAATAACAGTAGAAGAAAAATAGATTTTTTGTTGTCTATCAAGTTCTGTGATGTACATTTGTTTATAGAATTTGTTTATAGAAGTAATTATTATCATTTGATTCTCAATTTTAATGGCCACGCATCATGCAAACAATAAAAGCAAGCAATTGTACACCAAGAATATACTTTAACAACAAATATGCTTAATGTAGATTATTTGTTATTAACATTTGCTAATAACAATATCCTTCGGAAGATAACATTTTTTTTCTTATACCGCTTTGCATTGAATCAAAGTGATGAGAAGTATAAAAACAATTGCTTTTACGGGAATAAAACATGAAATGCAAAAATTCAACACTTTTCGCTTTTTGCATTAAAATAAAAATTTAATAAATAAAAAAGAATAACAAATCCACTCTTAACTTCTTCTAGAAAATTTAGTCCTGAATTTTCCAAAACAAACTAATCCAAAATCGGTGCATTATAGCATTCTATACATAATTTTGTACCTCGTTTTTCATTTCACTCTACTGTGAACTACTAGTCGCTACGTCACAGACACACATCTGGCGAAGGAGGATCGAAAACCCGACACGATCCTGAGCCGATATATCGACTTTCCGAGCCAAAGCTGAGCCGAGCGAAAACCGAGAACGGGTATCGGAATCCCGATCCCGAACCGAGACAAAATCGACGCGATCTCGACCCGATCACGAGAAAGGATCGTATCGAACGACACTGAGCCCTTGCCTTTCCGCTCCTCATTAGAAACTGGAAAGGAGAAGGGGTATATGAGACATAAAATGTTTAGTTTGACTAAGTTTACAACTGTACAACTGTTGTTTAGTTTATTTTTTGAAGTTTTCAAAAGTTCTCGCGATAAACGAGAAAACCTAAGATTTTTATGAGGTTTTTATCATTTTCATCATGAAAATCAAATTTTCGTCAATTTTCACTGTAATTTTCGTAATCAGCGTGTCTAAATACATAAATATATGGAGTTTCAACAAAATAAGAGGTAATGCTATTCGGAATTGCACACAAAAATCCTATGGCAAAAAGAGAAATAGCAGTTTGTCCCTCTGAGATTAGAGCTATAATTGAAATATAGAGGAGGAATAAAGTAAGTATAAGTAAGTATAATTATGAGATATTATATTAGCCGCGCAGGCACATTTTTGCGGGTACTTGACATCTAGTCGCCGCCGACTAGCTTCCAATATATACGATTTATAATACAATTTTTTGGACATTGTTTCCATCTTAAAGATATGCATAGGTGGTTGATAAAAATCTTGTTTTTTTTTATTTTACGACTGGCATGTCACGACAGTTTATTTCTCTGAATGAAAAATTACTCTATTAATTTGAATAAGGAGATTAATTAATTAATTAGAATAATTCAAAGTAAAAAATTGTTAGAGCTTGTGAGCATCAAATGTATGTAAGAGATGAGATTTTCGTATTTTTTAATTATTTTTTGAATATACAAATTAGTACTAAGATTCATTCGGATAATTAAATTGCTAAATCTTTTAATTTGTTTTATCTCAGGAAAAAGTTTCCGTTTTGCTGCCCTACAGACCCGTGTACGATTCCCGCCAGCGCTGCTCTCTTCTAACACGCCTTTTTCAGCTTAGAATATAATATTAATATCTGGTTGTATGTTTCATGTATAGAATTTATCATGGGGGCAACTATAATATATATTAAACAGCGAAAGAAATTTTTTTTACTTTGCTCTTTCGACCATGGCATACTTTCCTATTTTATATAGGAAAAATTAGAAATACGGAGAATGAACTTGAAAAGAATGTCCTTCCTATTGCGTCTTTTAAACTTCACAGTCTTTTCTAGCGATTATAGGCTACATCAAATAATAATTTCTGCATCAAATATTTTACAATAATTAATAAAATCTTCATAAATTGACCAACTTCTAAATTAACTGCTATTATTAATAACTTATATTTACAAAGTTCCTATGACCTGAAAAACTTATAATCGATAGTTTAGAAAATGAAACTATGTATATTTAAAATTGTAGTTTTCAGGGGTCCTGCCAAAAATTCTCATCTACCCTATAATTTGTGTAATAAAAAAGGAAGATTTGATATGTTTTTAAGTTTTCAAATATCGACCACCAAACTTGTCTTTTTACATTCTTATCTGAGAAGGTATTAGATTTGTGTAAAATTTGACACCCCCCACCCATTTTTGTCAAATGTCCACGTTTTGAGACCCCCTGAATCCGAAAAATAGGTTTTTACGAATGCCTCTTTCTGTCTGTATGTCTGTCTGTATGTATGAATGTGTATCTGTCTGTGAACACGATTACTTTTGAACAAATTAATCTATTAGATTGGCCTTTGGTACACTCGTTTAGTCTCCTTCTAAACTAAAGGTCAAGTTCGTTAGCCAGCCATTTTGGATAAAAATGCAAAAAGTGGGCACATTTGGAATATTTTTTTAACCACTTTTTTCAAAATGAATAATTCTCTGTATGGTTATTCATAGTATTCAAAAATTCGAGCCATATATCCGCATGACTTTTTTCATAAAATCAAAAATTAACAGAGTTACATCATTTACAAAATTCCAAAAAACACACGAAAATAAACATTTTATGCCAAATAACGCACGATATGAAAAAAAGTCAGGAGAAGAAAAATGTTGCTTTTTGATCGCAGTTTTTGTCAAATGTCCACGTTTTGAGTTCGCTGAATCTGAAAAATAGGTTTCTACGAATGTGTCTGTCTGTCGGTCTGTCTTTCTGTCTGTATTTATGCCTGCCTGTCTGTGAGCACGATAACTTTTGAAGAAATCAATCTATAAGATTGGCCTCTGGTATACTCTTTTACTGTCGTAAACTAAAGATCAAGTTTGCTAGCCAGTTATTTTGGATATAAAATTCAAAAAGTGAGTGCATTTTGAATATCTTTGAGACCACTTTTATCAAAATTCAAAAATTTTCTGTACGGATATTTATATTAGTCAAAAATTTGAATAATTTATCCTGATGACTTTTTTCTTAAAACCAAAAATTACCATAGTTAAAGTATTTACAAAATTTCAAAAAACACACGAAAATAAACCTTTTAAGCCAAATAACGGACGATATGAAAAAAAGGCGAGAGAAGGGAAAGTTCGATTTCGAAATGCCCTATAAGATTATTATAACATTTTTTCTCTAATGAACAATACACAACCGCCATTTTGAATTTCCAATTCTGATATGAGATTCGATAGGGTGTAAAAAAATGGTGATATATATATATATATATATGTATATATAATTTATTTATTTATTTATTTTGGAGGAATATTCAAAAAATTTAAACATTTTTTAAACCGTTTTTGAGGAATGTACCAGGTAAAACATACCTTTGAGTCGCCGTATTGAATTCACCATTTTGAATTTTTCAAAATGCCACATTACTTTTCAAAGCACGTATCAAGCAGATGAAATTGCGCCTTGATTCGTTTTGATTATTTAAACCTGAAAAAACTAATGTCCATTTTTTAAAATAATTTTAAAATAATATTTAGAGGTGCCAAAAAAGTTAATAATTTCTTACGGAGTTTTACATAGAAAAATGTCCATTTTTCTTCATCCTTAGATCTAACATATAAATTATTTATAGAATCGCATGAAATTTTGGAAACTCCTTATTCAGTAATGCAGTAAGTGCTTTACATAAAAATATTTAAAAAAATATATTATTATGATAATTTTTTAAGTCTCAAACATGGTAGTTTTTGCTTAAAACCATGATTTTCATGGGCTGCTTTCAGGCCCTAAAAATTGTTTGTTATCGCTGAAAATTACAACAGTTGTTGCTCATAGATTTCAGGATGCGACCTTATGAAAATCGTAAAATTTTAATTTTTATATCAATCAGATTTTTACCAAAACCCATAAATAAATTGACGTCAGCGACTCAGGTAGTCCATAAATTACCTATTTTATGATGGGCATGTTGCCTCGGCTAATCCATTAATGGTTTACGATACTCTACACCTACAAAATCTCAAAATATACTAATCTCAATCGTAAATACAGTAAATATGAATTTTGTATTCGAAATTCGAAATTATTATAGATAGAATCTTTAAATCAGCTGATTTATTTTTTAATCAATATTATATAAAGAAATAATTATTTTTAATTAATTAAACATTTAAAATTATGCAGCGTCCAAAATTTTGTAACTAATGAATTGTTTTATCAATAACAATATTTAGTAACAATTAATATTTTATAAAAATTGTTTAAAGAAATAATCATTTTTAATTATTTAAAAATTGGAAATTTGAAGCATCCAAAATTTTTAAACTTATCAAATGTTTCTATCGATAAACATTATGAATAAAAATTACTTTTCTATAAAAATTGTTTAAACAGATTATTATTTTCAATTACTCAAACATTTAAAGCTTAAATCATTTAACATCTTTAAACTTATAAAATGTTTTTTATCGATAAAAATGTTAAACAGCAATTAATTTTGTATCAAAATTATTTAAACAAATAATTATTTAAAATTATTTAAAAATTTAAAGTTTAAATCATTAAACATTTTTTAACGAATAAACTGTTTTTATCGATAAAAATATTTGCTAACAATTAATTTTTTTAAAACATTGTTTAAACAAATAATTATTTTTAATTATTTAAACATTTGAAATGTGGAGCATAAAATATTTTCAAACTAATACGTACCTCTTCCTACTGATGCTCGGAAACTTCTATGTGCAAATTCAATCATTGTAATAGTTTGCACCTTTATGAAGAAGTATTCATAAAGTAGGGTATTTACAAATGAAAGAGATACAAATAAAATGCAGGTAAGACTGAGAAAGATAATACACAAATATTTTGTAGAGGAGAACTCATGAATACTCCTTTAAACTCGATAGATCTATGCATCTGAAACAAATCCTCTCGTTGAAAATGTTTAGAAGTTTAGAAAAGTAGCCAGTAGACAAGTACAGGTAGAAGAAACATTTAAATTCTTATTGTCCATTCCGATAACCTGAGCCCTAGACCATAAAATTCGCAGGTATACCTCGCCCACTTCCCCATAATTCGCTTACTGTAACGAAAGTGCCCAGGAAAAGTGGCTTAAGATGATCTGGGGGTACCGCAGCCTGCTTGATCCCTTGGCGACCCTTTTCTATTGTTCAGCGCTGGGCTCGGTCTCGAAGCTGGGCGGCTCTCAATCGGCGGCTTCTGCATTATGTTACAGGGGACATTTAAATGCTATATAGTGTATGAACTCTGTTGCGCCTTACCATGGAGGTCGAGTCGAAGGCGCGTTGCGTTCAAAATTTTGATAAAACATTCAATTTTAATATCTTGCCACAAGAATTGTTTTTGACAATTGTTATTATCAACTTTTGTTTTTGTTACCGATACTAAGCCTATTTGCTAATTTGTTCATAAAATTGGTTTATTATAAATAAATGGAATAATGAACAAATTATTTTTATTCCATGAGTCCCTAAATATTCATTTAAGACAATATAAAGTTTCCCTGATCAGTTATTAGGGCGTAAAGATTGTAATGTTCAAAATTACAGTTTTTCTATACTTTAATAACAAACTTATTAATAAGAAAATAGAGCGGACAAGAGTTTGGAGCGTCAAGCTCTTTAGAATTTAATGAACTTAATTTAAAACAAAAAATTCAAAATCGGACCAAACTTGAAGGCTCTGGGCATTTTTGAGCCAAAAAAGTGCATTTCCTCTCACTGTGCGCGCCTTCGACTCGGCCTCAATGATAGGGCGCAACAGAGTTCATACACGTTATTTAATTTAAATGTCTCTTATAACATAATGCAGAAGCCGCCGGCATAAAAATGATCCTTTATGAGAGGAAGCAAAGACCTGCGTGTAAGAAATTATGAAAATTAAGGCAAAACTTGAAATAGACACACCCGTTCTCATGTTCAGCAATTTTATTTTCATGTAATTCATGTTCAAACTCGCACATGTACATTACGTCTTATGTGAAAATAAATTACAATCTACTATAGACTGTGAAATATATATGTATATCGTTCATGATACTCTCCTACCTAATCGCATGGAGTGACGCAAACCTTATTGACATCACAGCTACAACACTAGCAACGATACGCAACGCATGTCCTGAGTTAAGTAGTAAACGTTCTCATTTCCAGTTCGCGCCATGGCGTCGACAATACTACTGCTCTTGACCTTCTTCGTAGGCGCCATTGGTGCTATAATTTTACTCTATCGCCAGATGAATTTTTGGTCTCGAAGGGGAATTCCTCATCTTAAACCACTACCAATCATAGGAAACAATTTGTCTATGTTTTTTGGAAGAACTTCAATTACGGAATTCGTCACCAATATATATGATAGTTTTCCTGATGCAAAATACTTCGGTATAATGGGTTTTCAAACTCCAGTAGCTGTCCTTCGCGATCCAGAACTGATAAAGGAAACGTGCGTGAAAAACTTTGACTATTTTCTCAATCATCAAAGCTTCCTTACCGAGGAAATGGATCCCCTGTTTGGGAAGAATGTATTTTCGTTAAAAGGAGATCGTTGGAAAGTAATGAGAAACACTCTGAGTCCATGTTTTACAGGAGCAAAGATGAAGTTTATGTTTGAAATAATTGCAAAGTGTTCTCGTGATTTCGTTCAATATTTTATAAATCATCCCGATGAAGCTACGTCTATTGATACTAAGGATGCATTCACGAGGTATACCAATGACGTAATTGCAACTGCTGCGTTCGGTATCAGTGTCAATTCTATGAAGGACAGAGAGAACGAGTTTTACTTAAGAGGGAAGGATGCTACGTCATTTCGAGGTATTTGGCGCATGCTAAAGTTCTTCGGTTTCCTGGCTTGTCCGAAAATAATGAAGCTGATAGGAGTAACCTTTTTCTCTCGAGCAACATACCGATTTTTTGCGGCAGTTATTCATGATGCAGTGAAAACAAGGGAGGAAAATAATATAATTAGACCAGATATGCTTCAGTTATTGATAGAAGCCAAGGTCAAGGATAACCGTGTGGAGATGTCTATCGATGATATTACTGCCCAGGCTTTTATATTCTTCTTTGCAGGTAGTGATGTACGCCTACACGCCCGGTGTTCCAGAAATGGATTTTTGTAGATAAAGTAAGTCACATTTCGCATTTTTTGAATGATGATATATTTTTTTTACTCTGCATAAATCTGCGTATTGATGTCCTCAGAACCACTTCTGATTTTCATTTGTGTAAATTGTTAATGAAAAGTGCAAGAAAACTATTATTCTTCATTGGATTATTTTTATGTTGTTGTACAAAACTAGAGTGCACCAAAAATCAACAGTAATCGATGCATAAAGAAAAATATAATGCTAATAAAAAGTTTGAACAAACATTTAATTTTAATAAACAAATTCTATAAACAATTATTTAATATGTATATGTTTGATAGAGAAAAAATTTATTTACTCATATGTATTCCTATAAGCGCCATGAAAAAAAACCTTACTAAACTCTTTTATTCCAATAAAAAACTATAATAATCATTTTGCCGTGAAAAGTATTATTTGTGGACTATGCAAAAAACTATAAATAAATATCAAGTGAAAATCGTGTGCTTTACGCTGCGACACTGTGGTCAAAAATAGGAAAAAGGTGGCCAAAGTTAGAAAATGTTCATAAAATGGGCCAAATCTGATTACTTACAAGATTTGAGGTCGCTGATTATGAATCCGATGTTCAAAATTCCAAAACAAAATTGTGGATCCAATATGGCGGTCGAGTATGTCTAATAAACTTTCGATTCTTTTCAAAATTGGTATAACGGGCTATTCAAGATTGCTGATTACGAATCCGACATCAAACATTCCAAAAACAAAATGGTGGATCCAATATGGCGGACGAGTATGCTAAATAAACTTCGATTCTCTTCAAAATTGGTATAACGGAGTTTTGAGGTTGCTGATTACGAATCCGATGTTAAAAATTCCAAAAACAAAATGTTGGATCCAATATGGCGGACGAGTATGTCTAATAAACTTTCGATTCTTCTCAAAATTGGTATAAGTGGCTTTTCAAGATTGCTGATTACGAATCCGACATCGAAAATTCTAAAAACAAAATGGCGGATCCAATATGGCGGGCAAGTATGCTAAAGAAACGTTCGATTCTTTTCAAAATTGGTATAACGGGGTTTTTAAGGTTACTGATAACAAATTTTAAGTTACTAAAGTAAAACTAAAATTAGTCGATCAAATTTAGTTCACATTGATACGTAAATCTTCGAAATCGTAGATGAGATTTTAAATACTTTGATTTCAATACTGTAAGAATTTATGGAATTTATGGATTGAGCTAAGTAAGAGTAAATTAAAAAAATTTCATCAACATTTTAAACACAATTTATGTGTCAGTGTTGGCCATATAAGATATATTTTGAAGAATTACGTGAATCTAATCTTAGATTAGCGATCGTAATCAGCGACCCCAAAAACCCCTGAGTATAGATTTTGAAGCTCACATATATATATATATATATATATATATATATATATATTCAAAATTTTGAAATCGCCATCTTGCATCCGCCATCTTGAATTGAAATTTTTGAAATTCTGACTTCATATTCGTTATCAGCGACCCCAAAAATCCTCGAGTAAGAATTTTCAAGTAAATTCACTAAATAGAAAAATAGTGCGACAAAGGATTAATCTAAAAAAACGAGCATTTAATGTTAAATTATATAACCTATTTTATAATGAATAAAATAATAAACCATTATAATTATAACAATAGGAAAAAGGAATTATTTATTCGAAGAAACGCTGTGAAAAGATTTGCTTCTTGAACGTTTTCTAATTTTTTTTGACGATGCATTCTTAATAAGTTACTTATCAGGTATTTTCATGAATAAGGTTTTTTTCACTGCGTTTTCACAAAACATATTTTTTTTCAAGGCGTTTTCACGAGTAAACTTTTTCCTCACGGCGTTTCTAAAAAACGGTTTCTTTGCGCAGTATTGACTAAAATATGTTTTTATTACGGCCATTCAATGATGCGGGTTTCTTTCACAGTATTTATACAAGGCGTGTTTTCTCACAGCGTTTGCCAACATATTTTTTTTACAGTGCTTACTAACATATATTTTTGGTTATCATATTTTATAGAGATGAGTTTTTTTTCATCGCTTTATAATAAGAAGTTTTTTGCACAGCGATATGATTTACGGGTTCATTCTCCTAAGCACCGGCGATATAATTTGTTAATAATATTCGCAAGAATAAGTGAAGAAGTGCGAAAAGACGAAACGTCTAGTAGAATATATGTACGAATATACAAATATAACACTTTTGTTTATAAAATTTCTTAATAAACATTGGAATTGTTGAATTAGATTGCACCTTTCAAGCTAGGTCACATCATAAAGTCATCCACAGCAGGTTAATGAAAAATTTTTTTCTGTGTGAATAATCGTATATATTTAAATAGATTATATAATTGTTATTAAAAATAGAATACTCTATTGCAATAAGGCTTTCACCTGGAAAACATCATAAAATCCTTTGGAGCAAGGGTTTGTAAAAAAAGTTTCTATAAACATACGAATATAACGCATTTGTTTATATTATTTACTAATTACAATTAGAATTGTTCACTTAGAATAAACCTTTGCGAGTAGATAACACTATGAAGTCATTCGAGGATGGTTTATAGTAAAAAGAAATCTGTGCGAACATACGAATGTAACGCAATTGTTTCTATAATTTAAAAAAATACTATAATTATTTATGAGTCAAAATGATATTTTAAAAATAATAAATGGTTTTGATTGATGGCCTATATTTTTATTGAAAAAAGCAACTGCGAGGTCTCACAGTTCAGTTTAATGTTTCGACCGTTCTTCGAGGGTCTTTGTCAGAAAAATGATAAAGAGAAATATATATTTCACCTGTGTAACATATCAAAGAGGTTAGGATTGTGAGATACAAAAGAGCGACAATATAAGAGCAGTTTCGGGCGTTGCCTCGCAGTGGCTTTGCAACTAAATCAGTCTGGGAACGTAAACAGTCTGTAGAAACTGGTGGCGACGCAGTGTTGACACTGCCAGTATGACTGAGACACTGCATGGGCCAGCAGTTCGAGGAAGGACTAAATCAATCGATCTTATATTGGCGCTCTTGTGTATAAACTCTTTCAATTTATTAAACATGTTTTTCGTGGTGACAGTTAAGAGCGACATTTTATAAGCATTTTAAATATGTCTAAAGTTATAAACAGCTTAATTGTTAAAAAATTTTCCACTAAGTTAAGAAAGAACGGATTTGATATAAAATGTAATTTGAGACCATGTATAACAGTATTTTACATAGCTAGGGGCGACAGGCGACGATTTCTAACGAGTGTGAGGTTTGCGGATCGAGCCAAAGCGAGGACAATAATGACTAGTTGAATAGAAAAATAAAAAAATAAACAATTGATTAGTTAAATATACTTATTCCTTATTATAATTTTAATCATAATATTATCTTTGCATTGTAAATTACCATTTTGGTAATAAGCTAAAAATTATATGAAATAGTAAGTATTATGTCTGATTTAAGTAATATGATAGAAACTTATTTAAGAATATATTTCAAGAACAGCGCTGTTCGGACCAATCTATGTAAGATATTTTGTTCATAACAAGCACATCACATGTTCGAACTTTGTTGCCTCTTAAGTGATTCGCAGTCGCTGGTTTCAATTTTCTAGTGTAGGGTTGAAAACACAACTTTCGACTCGCTCAAGAGGCAACGAAGGTCCAACTTTCGACGCACGTGTTATGAAATAGTATATTGCGCAACAAGGGCGAAAGGCGACAATTGCACGAGTGTCAAATTAGCTGCTCGAACGAAGCGAGGGCAAATATCACATGAGTGAAATTGTTGCCTCGCCCCGACTTGCGCATACACTTTTTCATAAAAAATGTATCGAAAATTTGACTTGAGATGCCTGAAACTTCTTTGCGTCTCAATAAAGTTAATATTCTTTGTAAATACGTAGACAGTGACAGATATAGGTTAGAATGCCTTATTAAAACGTGTGAGCATGTTTCGAAGTCCTTGAAAACAAAAGTTTATTTTCGGCTATGATCCGTGGCGTTTGTGGGTCTCAGGGTGGAAAAATGTTTTCTCAGATCTTTCACGTAATCTGATGCGTTGTCCGATGCTGCTTGCGGGGCTAGAAATTCTCTGGGTAGTCGGATAGGTTCGCCCTAAACTAATTCTGCTGACGTTGTCTGGAGGTCCTCTTTCCAGGCAGATCTGATTTCTAAGAGGATTATTGGTAAGACATCAATTCAGTTTTCCATTTCGTGACACACTATTGATGCTTTTAGTTGTCCATGGAAACGCTCGACAAGGCTGTTTCCTGAAGGTTGGTATGCTGTAACTTGCAGGGTATGCAAGTAACTTGTAACTTGTTGGTATGCTGTAACTTGCAGGGGAGCTCTGAACCTCGCGATCCACCCTGTAAAAAAATTTCGAGCAATGGTCTTTGCTTCTATGTTCTCCACATGGAAAGCTTCTGACCAACGAGTGAACCTGTCAATGCACGTGAGAATATAGGAATACCCGTGTGAATACGGAAGTTTGCCCACGATTTCGAGATGCAAGTGTTCGAACCTGGATGATGGTAGCTGAAACTTTCCAGTTGGAGATGCAACATGTGGCGTTATTTTTGCTCACTGTCATTGTATGCAACTTCGCGCCCAGGCCCGACAGTCCTTTTTAATTGAGGGCCATACAAATCGCTCTGTAACGAGTTTAATTGTTGCTCGAATTCCAGAGTGTGCGAGGTTGTACACAGAGTTGAACGTTGTTTTGCGGAAAGATGCTGTTATAAAAGGTCGGGCCGATTGTGTGGCAACTTTGCAGTACACGACAGCGTTTGTTCCTGGAATTTTTATTTTCTTGAGTTGGAGAATGGTATCTCCTTTTAAAATGGTTCCAAGTTCTTCGTCCTCGGCCTGCGAATTTGCAAGGGCTTCGTAATCAATGCTCGCCGCTATTGCGTCGATTCTAGAAAACGCGTCAGCGACAACATTTTTGAGTCCTTTGATGTACTGGATGTCCGTCGTGTATTGAGCGATAAAGTCCAGATACCGGAACTGTCGCGGGTGCATTTTTCAAGTATTTGTTTAAATACAAATGTTAGAGGCTTGTGGTCTGTGTATATTGTAAATTCTCGACCTTCGACCATATGCTTAAAGTGTTTGACTGCCATGTAGGCCGCCAGAAGCTCTCTGTCGTACGCTCCGTACTTTTGCTGTGCGGTATTGAGCTTTTTCGAGAGAAATGCCAAAGGTTGTCAGCCTTTTTCTATTCGTTGTTGAAGAACTGCTCCCACAGTGAAGTCCGAAGCATCACTTACTATCACGAGTGTGGTATTCGGGGCTGGGACTGCTAACAAAGCTACTCGTTCCAGAGCTTCTTTGCAAGCTTCAAAAGCTCGTGCTTCTTCATTGTTTCATTTAACGGAAGTTGAACCTTTAACGTTGCCTTTGAATAGGTCGTTAAGAGCTGCTTGAATTCCGGCTGCGTTGGAGATGAATCTTCTGTAAAAATTCATTAAGCCCAAAAATCTTCGGAGTTGTTTGACCGCTTCGGGTTGAGGAAATTTTTGAAACAGTACTCGAGCCCGCGTACGATTTCATCGATAAAACGCTGAAATGTTTGACCCGCGTTCGGCAATCCATAAGGCATGAATGAGAATTCAAATAGGCCGAATGGTGTAATGACAGCCGTTTTCGCGATGTCTTCAGGTGCAACTAGAATCTGGTTGTAAGCACGCACGAGATCAATTTTTGAAAAAATGCTCTTATCGTGTAGACAATTTGCGAAATCTTCAATATGAGGCACCGGGTATCGGTCCGGTATTGTTTGCGCGTTTAATTCCCGATAGTCGCCGCAAGGTCGCCACTCGCCGCATGATTCTGAGGCCATGTGCAGAGGTGAGGCCCAACTGCTTTCGGATGATCGAGCTGATCCGAAGCGCAGCATCCCGGCAAAGAACTTTTTTGCTGCTTTGTATTTCTGGCCATCTAGCCGCCGAGCTCTGTTCGCGACTGGTAGTCCGGGTGTTGTTCGAATATGGTGAAAAACATTATGTTTCGGTCCACGGTTGAACCTGCGGGTCGTGTTATTTCCGGAAAACGAGACAAAAGGTCATGAAATGGAGATACTGTCCCACTTTCTTGAATGCATTTAATGCTTTTCTGAGGACCCTTGATGATGCGGCCCTCGGATTTCAATAGCGTTTTGCCGCCAATGAGTCGAGCCTTGCCTACGTCCACCCAGAGTCCGAAGTGTGCTAGGCAATCGGCACTGATTATGGGTTTCTTGACGTCCGCTATCATGAAGCACCAAGTGAAATTGTGACGTAGTTTTAAGTTAGGAGTCAGCGTAATGAAACCATACGTTGAAATTATAGATCCGTTCGCGGCATATAGTTCATAAGATGTTTTGAGTAATAATCCGCGCACTCGCGATCGCGGGTACACGCACAAATCCGCACCGGTTTTGATAAGAAATTGTTCTCGTGTGTCGTGATTTGTCATGAAAAGGCGGCGCGAAAATGGGCAAGGGTCGCCTACCGCCTCTAGCGAGTGCCCTTGTCGTTTCCCTGTTTGAATGTGCACGGTTTATTGCACTTTTGTGCCTTGTTACCGAAAGGCGCGTGGTACCAACACATACCGTTATCTTAGTCCGCTTGCTGTCTTGAACGCGAGCGTGATCGCGACCGATAGCGTCCCGAACGCGCGGGACGACTTGAACTTTCGTGTCGAGCAGGTCCTTCTGAAAAATCACGACGCAGGGTCATTATTTCATGACGGAGGCTTTCGATCACGTTATAATATTTTGTCGAGGATGTTTCGGGGATTTGTCTCCTGTGGTCGGTATCGTATATAGCGCCTGCGAGTTCACAGATGGTCGCGAGATCGGCATTTGTCTGCGTAGCCAAGATCTCTTGCATGGAGCTGGTGAGGCGACCGATCCACAGTGAGCGCACTAAGTTTTCCAGAACTGTTGTGCCCGCAAGACCTTGGAGATGAGGTAGAAATGATGATCGCTTGCGATCTCCAAGTTCTTCACGTTTCAGGAAACGCCGCGTTTTTTGCTCTTGGGACGAGCTTAATCGGCGAATGAGCTCTGTTTTGAGTTTGTCGTATCTGTTTTCAGTGGGTAGACTACAGATGATGTCGCGCACTTCTTTTGAGTTTCGCGGATCCAAATTGGAAATAACGTAACTGTACTTTACCTTTTCAGATGAAATTTTACTCACGTCGAAAGAAGCCTCAACCATAGAGAACCATAATTCGGGTACTTCCGGGTAAAGAAGAGGTACATTTACGGAAACACTCTCAACTCTTGTTTCAGTTTGCGTCGGATTGTCAGGCATTTCACTAAGAAAATTTAAAACACAGTCACTAGTAAAAAAAATGGTCAGAAGTCACTGCACTAAGTCGACAGTCACGTAAAACAGTCCACTGATATTGCCCGTAGGGTCAGGGTATAGTCACTTTGTGATAGAGTCACTTCACTGCACAAATAAGTTTTTATTGTTTGTATCACGATCTAATCATGTCGGGGTCACCATTTTGTGGGGAAGGTAACTATAATAGGAAATACCATACAAGGAAAGTACGATATAAATATTCCGGTATATTTAATAACTACAAAAGTAAAGACTTTGTGGACATAGAGCCGGAGCGCGTAATTGTAGTGTTCGAGGCGACAGCTAAGCAATCACTGAATATTGTAAAGTGCAATCCTGATGTTCAGGTAAGAGGGCGGATGAGCATGAGTATGAGTCATGGTTTACAGTCGTCGAGAAAACCCTCTATCTGGGTAGTGAGTATTGCCGTTTGGAAGCAAGTAAATTGAAAGAAGAAACTTAGTTGAAATATTATTTGATTATTCAGAATTTGGTTTAATTAAAATAAAATATAGTTTCTGATTAATTCAACGTGGTTCCCACACAGATACAGTAGAATGTATATAATTTCGATACCGGTTACGGCGTAAAGTTACTTTTGCAGTCGCCTGTTTTTACTTTCTAGTCTAGGGTTGAAAACACAACTTTCGACCGGCTACGGGGGCATCGAAAGTCAAATTTTCGATACATGTGTTATGAAAAGCATTTTCAATTTAATTAATCAGTTTGATCCGTCTGAAGGATAAACATAATTTAAATTTTATTCAAAACCCAAGAGATGTTAAATTTGTCTGTGCATCCATGTCATCCTGAAGATGGAGTACAGATACATGAATATACAGGAAATGAGTTAGATGTCAAAGTTCGTTAGCGTAAGTCGATATACATTTGGATTGCGTCGATAGTGTATAACGTAAAAGTCATACCGTGACTCACTCCTATACAAATGCGCCAATATAAGATCGACGGATTTAGTCCTTCCTAGAACTGCTGGCCCATGTAGATTTTCAGAACACAGGCAGTATCAAAAACGCGTCGCCACCAATTTTTATCGACTGTTTACGTTTCCACAGACTTAGTCGCAAGGCCAGTACGAGGCAACCCCCGAAACTGTTCTTACATTGTGGTTTTTGCTTACTTGAATAAGTATATTTGTTGAAGAGAGAGAGAGAGAGCATAATATGATATTCATATTATCAGTTCTAAAATTTATGTTGCTTGTAAAAGTGTGTTTCTTTAGCTAATATAGTTACATTTTTAAAATTAAAGTTGTGTTGACGAATAGTTAAATGCTAAGCCAAAGCAGTGTCAGTTCTGTTCTTATTACATGACCTTTTGTGGTCCTTTATTCTCGGTAGTAATATAACTTTTGTTACATTTTAAGCAAATTATTTTATAAATTACAATAGTTTCCTTGCTTTTAGGAATACAGTATTTTTAATCTCTTAAAAGGTTAAATAGTTAACAGCCTAGTAGACAGAGCTATCAAGCTTTCAAATACATCTTTTCACCAAGAAAACATAAAAATGGTCACAAATAAACTTAAAATCAATGAGTTTCCTATCAGACTAATTAATAAATTAATTAATAATCGTGCTAATAAATTACTTTTTCATGATAGCAACACATAAGGTAAACAGATTCCTTTTAGGAGTGTGTGAGTTAGTGGTTGGATTCTGACCTGGTATCTGTAGGACCTGTGTGCGAGTTTGTGACTGCTAATGTTCGTATGCCGCTAAGTGTATCTGAGCGATTGGCAATGTTTACGTTCTCTTTTACTGTGCCCAATTAATGCTTTCTTTCTTTAACCATTATGTTGATGAGCTACAATGTCAGAATCCAACCACTAATACACTCCCTCTAAATATATCACTATATCTTATGTTCGCGTTCTCAAAAAAGGAAAAAATGTTAATAACCAAACTACAATTTTAAAATAAAAAAAAGATCCCATTCCTGCAGATGATAACAGGCGCCCCGCTTCACATTTGTCTCTCCCTAACCAACTTACTTCTCCCCTCTTTATGAAATTTCTTCTCATATTTACACGCTCAACTCCCGATTATAATCCCTAAACTCGTTCTTCACATCTCGACCTGACAAAATAATTAGGCAGTATTCCTTGCCAATTGCCTTCCAATTTTACGGATACTCATCATTAGTGATTAGAACAATTCTATTCTCCTTCAAAAGTCATCTGTGAACAACTTCTTTCCCAGCCCCATGACCTGCCTCATCACCACATATGCCCTTCTCGTTACCTATTTTATATGACTATCCACTCCCCTGTTCCTGCGAAATAGGAAGCACAGACACACAAACTCTTTTACCTCCTGCAAAGACTTTCCACCACCTTTCCTGAACGCCATAACCTTGGACTTTCCGCATCCAGCTCTAACCTATTTTTATCCAGTCTTTTCCCAAACTTCTTATCTGCTCTTTTAAGACCTCCTCGCTCTATTCTGGCAGCACTTTATCATGCGCATACGTAAGTGGCCATATCCGAACCCCTCCTAACATAACTGCTCCTACAACTTCGACAGCGGGCTTGCTTTCTTTAACCGCAATTAAAATCGCAAGAAGCGTTGAGCTAATCCGACACCTTTACCTTAACCCCCTAGTCATCCAAAAATACTTCAAAATCTTCTTCTACCTATCCTACGTCTCTTCACATGCCTCCCTTAACCTCTCAAACAAGCCTTTCTCCACTCCTCTTCTCCATTGCCTCTTACAGTCTTTCTATATCCACAAAAGCGAACGCGCCTTTGAGATCCACAAAACGCATATATTTTCCAGCTCCTCTGTGATAATTCTTTACACATCACGTGCTGCAAGACGCAAATATTGTCGATAGTGCTTCTTCCCTTCCTAAAGCCCGCCTGCATCGTCGGCAATATTCGTTTCCCCTCAACATATTTTCGCATCCTATCCACTGACAACGTCGCGTATACTTTGTACGCCGTATGAATTAAGGATGTATGTAAAAAAATCAATCTCTGGTTGGATTTTTTGAAAAAGAGCTATATTTAAGTGAAATAATGATTTATATCCTAGATTAACTTCAAATTTTTTAACCATACCGATACGGAAATAATTAATTTCAAAGTTGATTACTTTAACATGTACTTCATGAACAGTGCATAGGCACTTTTCACATTTTAATTTATAGTAATTAAACACACTGGTAGAGAAATTTAAAAAATGTCTGTATTAGTGCTGCATGAAAATACAAATTAAAAAAAAATATTCCAAGTTTTTCCACCGCGTAGTTTCATAGATAATTCAGTGAAAAACATTGAAATTTTAGTGACTTTCAAACTGATAAACATAACAGTATCGCATAGCAGCATGACAGTTCCCTCTCTCCACCTTATCTGCTGTACCAAGCTATTCAAACGCACATGACAGTTGATCAGCCATGGTTAGGTTTTAATTGCGGCCTTGAACGATACACGAATCTGCCGCTGGCATAAGAGTGGCAAC
>NC_046662.1:99645366-99659895 GCF_010883055.1 Belonocnema kinseyi
CTATGCATTCTTTACTACCCCCTTTAAAATGTCCCTTACTTCTGGTGTTCTGAACAACCACGCTTAGTTCTCTACCCCATTCAGCCCTACTGTCTTAGACCTTCTCAACTTCAAACTATTCTTTAAAAAATTCCCTCAATTCCTCACTTCCTATCTTCTCACTTATCCCCCCTTACATTTTCTAAACTTATTTATTATCTTTCACACGTCCCCTTCTGTCTCAATACTTCTTAACTCATCTCCCAGTTCTTTTTCCTTTTTATGCTCATTCTTCTTACACATCGATCTAAACTCGTTCCTTATTTTTACATACTTCTCCCTTTTCGCAATTTCTTTTTTCGACTTCTTGTACTTTTTTCTCAACTTTTTGTTCATCTTTTTTAATCCCCTATCACACCACGGCTTCACCATTCCTTTGTTCTCCTTGCTAATTATCGTCTTTTTCCTGCACCCTTTCACTTTCTCTTTCAGATCCTCCCATATATCTTCCACCGAGTTCCCTTCCAAGTACACCTTTCCTAACTGCTCCTAATACTTTTCTATAGCCTTTCTCATCCAGATCACCCTCTTGCCTATCAACACATCTTTCCCACCCTTTCTTTTATTGTAAATTTCTCCATCTCCTTTCAACCTCACATACTAATGACCTCATAGTCTATCACCGATATCCCCACTTTACTTTCTTACGTGTATATCTCCTCTTCTCTCACTTTCTCTTCTATCATGTGCTCTACTCTGTCCCGGATCCCCTTCAGCTCATCATCCGTACTGCCACCTACTTCCAAATCTGACCTTCCCTCTATCTTCTCTTGCCTTTTTTTCCGTTCCTTCCTTCCACACTCTATTTTTTTCTTTTAACTGTTTCACTTTAAATTCTACGTTTCTTACCGGCATTATTGTATAGCGTGGATCATTGACACCACGAAGCATTCACACATTTACATTTTCGTGAAGCACAAACTGCCTCGGTGTGTCGAACTACAGCCAACTACATCCGAACACCGTCGAGCTATACGAATTTAATTCAGACTGCCGCATTCATAGTTTTAAGATTTCCAGGATTCTCCGTGAGTAGCCCCTCGCCTTGAACAGAAATTCGGTTAAAACAATATAATTTATTGTCTTATATTATTAACAGTTAATCGGTTTATAACCTTAGATACATGATAAATTCTCAGAAAATATCGCTCTTTACTCTTACTTCGAAAAATATTTTAAATAATAATATATAAATAAGACCTCGCAGCTGGTATTTTTTCAATAAAAATATGGACATCTAATCAACAGCATTGATTATTTCCATAAGAACATCTTCTCTTATTAATTATCCTAGTCAAGACTATAACATCTTAAGGATATGATTGTTTATGCTAACCAAATTTTGTTATTTCAAATAACATTGTGGGGCATTTGAAAATCATTTTTTATTACGAAAAAATATTTAATCCCGAAAAGTTCGATACATGCAAAACTATTGTCAAGTTACTATTATATTGTGTAATGATTTTTATAATAATTTTATCACAGTTTTACAATATTTTTGCACAAATTCAACCAGAGGCTGATATTGGGAAACCTACTGGTGTTATAAATTAGTAAAAATCGTTGACAAATCCATTGTAAAATTATTACTATAAGACGTTATTATGATTATAATTTTACGACGTTTTAACTAACTATTTTTACCGATTTTCACCATCAGTAGCTTCCAAGAGGTTTTCCTTGATGTCGTTAAAATACAACTAGTCATTTCCAGTTGTTCTTCTCGTTGTTTTGCCAATTATCTTCCAACTGCATCTTTTCATAAAAGAAACATTTTACACAAAATGTAAATCGAAATGCGGCCTGAGGGATCGAGGCGAAATTTTATGCAGAGCATTTAGAAGTGAAACTGTTAAATCATTCGAAAAATACGTCTTGTAACTTATATTGTTCCTAAAAATACATTGCTATGCCACTGCGGCACTGTAAGATAATAATTATTCAAATATCGATGGATATTGTTTGAATCCTTTCTTTTCTTTCTAAATTTTAATCAGTTAGAAGTAAGTGCATTTTTTGTGACACCTTTTTTTTTATTGTCATTGAAATTTTTTTTTAAATATTCACGTGAATTGGCACGTCAAAGATATTTTAGTAGATAAAAAGTTAATTCTTAGCTTTGCTGACTTTTCCTCGTTTAAAGTAAATGATTTATAAATTTATAAATCCTTTCAGATTGAAATAAAAAGTGTTTATAAACGTTTATAAATTATAAAGAAACTAAATTTGCTTCGAATATGAACTAACAATTACTGAAAGCTAAGTTAACGATTGGTCGCAAATTACTAAGTATTTTAAAAAATCAATAATAAGTTAAATTGTTTAAAATAATTAAATGCATACTTTTTATTTAAATATATAATACTAATACGTTGAAAATGAGAGAAGATGAATAAAATCTATTATTCAAAAAACAAGATGGAATTCTTATTAACTTTGTCTTTTTTAAGAGCAAAAATTTTTTTGGTCTCCTGAGTCTGATATTTAACTTTGAATACATAATTGAATACACCACTATTTGCAGGTTTTGATCCATCATCAACTTTGATGTGCTTTGTTGCTCATGAACTAGCTGTCAACCCTGAAATTCAGGAGAAGTTACGTAATGAAGTGGATATTTTAACAAAACATGAAAGCAGCGATATTTCATACGAAACTCTCTCGCAGATGAAGTATATGGATATGGTGATTTCGGAAGCATTGAGAAAGTATCCACCGACTGCTGCCACGGATAGGGAGTGCGTAAAGAAATTTACTTTACCCAAACCCACACCAGACAGCGTGGAATATACTGCAGAGCCAAAAACTGTTATTTGGATTCCTATATACGCACTACATCATGATCCAAAGTACTTTCCAGATCCGGAAAAATTTGACCCTGAAAGATTTAGCGATGAAAACAAGAGTAAAATTAATCCTTATACATATGTGCCATTTGGTATCGGTCCGAGAAAATGTATTGGTAATAGATTTATACTCTTGGAGACGAAAATTCTCTTCGTCCATATTTTACAACATTTTATTTTGGAGAAGTGTGAAAAGACGAGACATCCAGTAGAATTTGAAAAGATTATTAATGTTGCTATAAAAGGTGGTTCTTGGGTAAAATTTACCAAAAGGAATTCATAATGTTCAGGATATTTTGTGAATTACCCCATAGAGTAATTGAATTAGGAATTTTGTTGATGGTCTTACATCCTAATCTTCGGAATCATTTTCGTCATCAGATTTCAAAGGCTCTTATTCCTTTACACTATGCAATATCTCACTGTCGGTCAATAATATAGTAATTGTTAAATTAGCGTCCATATAAAAAAAAATCTTCAAAGGTTGCATCTGTGAATCTTAATCTGCTTTGAAGATCAGTCGAATTTTCAGGAATATCAACCGCAGAATGTTTGTCCTCTTCTTGTTACATTAATTCCAAGCTTTGCTTAATTAGCATTGCAACTTTACAGCGAAATTCGGTGGTAAGTAAACCATATTCACGGCTTTTAGTGTGTGCATTATCAAAACTTTCAAATGAGCCTGAGAATAAGCCACAAACAAAATAAATTTTTGATTTTCTCTTTGAAATTTACTATCAATTTTGTGAAGCCAGTCTTAATATATTAAACTGGCCAACCAAGATTTTTGTATTGATTTCATATAACACAAGTAAAGAATTAATTCCCTTAAAACATAGTGGAATCATTTATTTGCCTATTAGCAATGAGTTTCGTTTTCTTCACTAGACATATTAGTGCAGATCATAACAGTGACACGATCTTTGCTCTTCTTTTCTGTATTGACAAGTGGTTATGTGCAATCGCCTGGGTTCTAAATATGAATTGTTCGAAGTATTTATGTTAATTACTAACTTCCGCACCTAGAAGTACAGAGTTTATAAACACAGCGGAGCATATAATATTACTCGAATTATCGAGGAATTCAATGATTGAACTTCAAGTTATTGAACAATATTAACATGGGAAACGTCCACGAAGGAATAATAAGGAGACCCAAGTGCCAGTGGAAAGCCATTTGAAACTGGCAATAGAAACATTAGCGTAAGGTGTAGACACCTTACACGAAGATCTTAAATTTTCGTGCGCAGGTGCACAGTTGTCCTCTTCCTGTACATGGAAAAGTGTGCGAGTGAGAAAGCTTGTCAACTTGACGTAAGTTAAAGAGGTTCTGTTATTTTGTTGATCATCATACGAAAGATACACGAAATAAATATATAAACAGTGTTTTCGGTACTTGTTTAAAGAATGTGTGAACAGATTTTGAGAAGGTAAAGTATAGGTAAGTACCTTTAAAATTTGTAATATGATAAAGAAATAATGGAAGTAATATAACTTGATTGAAAAGTTTAAAGTTTTTCGAAACGTAAACATGAAAAATATTATAATTTCATTAAAAGTTATTATGAGGTGACTCAGTTTAGAAATTGGTAAATTACGTATTTATAAGCATGTATAAAATTTAATCATCACGGATAACCGGAAATAATATCATATTATAATGAAGCACTCTACCGATAGAAATCTAAGAGTGCATGCTAAGGATTCTTAAGGCTCTGAGAAATTCTGAGAAATTCTCCACAGGCACTCAAGTAGTGAGTAAAGGTTAAATTTCTAAATCATTTCTATTAAAATTAAATGACAGTTATGTAAAACAATCAAATATATTCTACGTTTATTGTACGTACTGTGAGGGCTTTAAAAAAGCGAAGTGTATTCGCCTTCATCGGCGTGTAACTTGCACCACAACCCGGCACTTGACACCTGTATCAGAACAAACGAATAAAACCTCTCGTCGATTTGACAAACTTTCTCTATCACACACTTTTCCATGTATAGGAAGAAGACAACTGCGCATCTGCGCACGAAAATTTCAGATCTTCCTGTAATGTGCATACCACTTACGGTAATGTTTTTATTGTCAAGTGTGGAAACGGAGTTAGGTCTCCTTATTATTACTGCGTGGAAACGTCGAGTTTCAACCGGGGTCGAAACAGATTATCGAAGTTTTACTGTATATGATTATTTTTCTAAATTTTCGATCTACTCTTCTTGCTCTAAAATCCAATTCCTGTAATGCGGCTACTTACTTTCTAATGAGAAGAATACAATATATTTGCGATTACAACCTGTAAATAAACTATTTTAGACGTGAACAAAAAATGTGGAAGTCAGTTTTAGTATAAATATGAGTCAAAAATTCGTCATATTTATGAGTATTGATTTTTACTGTTCATTCAGGGAATTTTCACTGATTGATCAGTGAAACATAGTTTCCTGGAATTACAGTAAATGTAAGTTTCTAGATATCTTGTTGTCCAGTTTTTGCGACGAATATCCCATGCGGGACGGACCTAGTCTGGGATCCGAAAAGGAGAGTGAGCATCCATTTTAGGTTTTGATGATTTGATGATTGATTTTTGTGCAGTATGTTCTTCCCGGTCGTTCTGTTATTATTTGAAATTTTATGTGTTTAGATACAAAATGTCATAGCTCTAAAAATTATTAAAGTTTTGAAAATATTTTTTCATATTCATTTAAAGAAGTGTGATATGCACAAATTTTGTCAATGGTGTATATTGATTTAATTGATAGTTTTTGAGGAAAAATAATAATATAGCGTTTTAATGAAAATCCATTTCTACAGCACACTTTTTATCATTTCACAATTTTTATGTTGGAATCATATAGAAATAGCTGAGACAAAGATAACTTGTTATGAATTTTTTTCAATTAGACTATTAGTTTAGAAAATTGAGTTGAGATAAAATGCTATTTTATTGTTTTTCTCGAAAACTATTAATTAAATCAATATGCACCATCAACAAAATTAGTGCATATCACACTTCTATAAATGAATATGAAAACATATTTTCAAAACTTTAATAATTTTCAGAAATGTGACATTTTTTATCTAAACACATAAAATGTCAAACAACAACAAAACGACTGGGAATTCGCTATGTGCATCTGATATATTCGGAATCAGCAGAACATTCTGCACAAGAATCAATCATCAAATCATCAGGACCTAAAATGGATACTCAAGTGCTCTTGGATCCTAGACTAAACCTGAATAGCTATACATATAGATTTAAAAATTGAGTAATTTATTGAAATAAAAATTAATTTTCCTATTCAAAAAAAAAAACATATCTGGATTCGTCTCAGCCAGATCTCGGGTGACGTACGAATTCTGCATAAATAATGATTTTTAAACAATTAAATTGTTATAAACAAGTGGGAACTTATTACAGACAAATGTATGACTCTGAATATATTTTCAAGCACATTACTACGCTGCAAAAAAGGCTTCGGTGATATTTACAATCAGCTATTAATTATACGTGCAGTTTATTTTCAAATTGCAAGATGTAACCTGATTGATTTACGATACTACAGTACCTATTTGCAATTTAGCCTGATTTCATGTCAGTTAACAATGTAAAAATAAAACAAAGGTTATTCAATGTGCAGTAAGTTTATGTAAGGTGATAAATTTACTTCGGACGTTAAGTCTACGAAAGTATATGTAAATTTTGACGATATGTGCTTTTCTATCGCATGGGAGTAAGTCCGCGCGAACGAAAGCCGCAAAATTATTTGCAGGACGTAAATTTTGACCATTCGGGACTAGCAAGTGCAAGCCGTTCTAAACGATAAGTTCCGGAGACACCCGAAAGACCACTTAACATTTGGTCCGCATTCGTTTGTTTCTTTGTACGTCAAATAGGTTTTAAGGTTCTGTTACGATTTTGGCCAATTTAGCAATTTATAAAATGTTATTATATAAGAATGCTATTATATATAATATGCTACTATATATGTATCATACTATATAATTATAAAAATGTTATTCTCAATATCAATATCATTTTAACTGGATGTGTTGACTTAAGACCTGTTAGCCATTTCACGGTCGACGACGGGAAATTTACGTCCTGCATGTATTTCTTCAAGGTGAACGTAGGTTGAGAAGAAAAATATGTATTTTAACAGAATTCTGCTTATTTACTATCTGTCACACCGATTTTTGAATCACGGAAAAAAGTAATTATTTAAACAAATGGAATGTTTATAATTTTTACCGTTTTTAGCTGCTTAATATACAATAATGTCAAGTAACACTAAATAAACGCAAACTAAATAAACATAATACTATGTTCAACTTTAGCCAACCATTCATAGTGAAAAATGTATCAATAAAACATTGTTTATATCCCCTACACTTTCAACGAATGCCAAACAAGCCTTTCTATATGAATTTCCATATTCGGACATATAGCTAGATCGAACTAATAGCCCCAGAAAAAAATGAAATATAATATAATAAAAATAGTTTCAAGAATAAAAGTTTGCTGGGTTCCATGAATGTTCTGTTTTTTTAAATATTTTGTTACAGGTTATGTAGAACAAATTCTGAGAATACTGGAAAGAATGTAAATTTGTTGTTAGAGAATAAGTTTTGTTATTGAAATGTTCATGATTTTGTTATTTTTGTTACAAGTTATGTAACAGAAATTCTGAGAGATGGGTAATTTGTTTTTGCTTAGACTTGTTTATAAACGTTCGAAAGAAGGATTCAATAGTTATTAAATTTTTAGAGGTTTGAACTTGGCGTTTAAAAATAAACAATGGAAGGGCAGCAACTCGACGGGTATTTACCAAATATGGTATCTGAAGTTTGTTGCCAAGAAGCACACATTATGTCCATGTTTAAAAAACCAACAAATGTTCGCTAAAGCTCGCTTCTCATTAGTTGATGAGGCCCAACTTTGAAGCTTTATTGTGCACAAACAAAACTTCGCACAAATTTTTTTCTAGTGTACTTTTTTGTTTATTTTGCTGTGCACTATCACATAATTTAAGGGGTTGTATAGGTCGTGGGACACCCTGTATGTTCGAATATTGAAATCGATTTTCAATGGATTTTTTAAATGAAAATGGAGGGGATAAAAATCATCTTTAAATTGAAATTTTTACAATTCAAAAAATTTATTTGCATTATGTTATATTCTAGGTATGAAATCTGCTTGTCATTCAGGATAAATTGTTGTTCAATTATTGTTTGAACCAATGATGATTATTATGTACAATATAATTGTTTAAATGACCTTTTTTTGCATTATTAAAAAATCACCTAGAGATATGGTTGAGACGCATTCAACGATATACTGTCAAACCTGGTTTATTGCAACTCCTTCGAAATGTAAACATCTCGTCTATTGCAACTTGAGAGGGGACCCCACCACTCCACGTATCCATAAGGTGGTCTCACAATACATTCACGCTTCCGCGTTTTAATTGGCTATACGGAACATGTGACATTCAGTCCTTGTACATTAAAACATCAAAAACGAAAAAAGGTATAATAAACCTTCTATTTGTTTAAATAAATATTTTTTCCATGATTCAAAAATAATCTGGGGGTAGTTTACTGGAGTAACCAGTAATGTGCTTGAAAATATTGTTCGACTTACACATTTATTTATATTGCGTTCCCAATTGTTTATAACAATTCACTGAAAATCTAGGAAATACTCTCTGATTTCCTGTGAATTTTTACTTATTAAAATAGCTAGAAGTACGTTACTGATTTTTAATGAAATTTCTCTAAATCGATTTTTGAAAGTTTCCTTCTGGACACTAGATAATATTATGGAATTTTCCATTAACCTAAGCGATAGAGTATATCGCTAAGACAGGAGTCTCCACAGTCCACTGGTGCAGCGTGACCCAGGATCGCTCGGCATTTGTCAAGATCTACCAATTTTTTTCGACGGGAAACTGAGAAAATTTATGACCCCTCGACAAAAAATCTCAGTTGGAAGGGTTCGGAAAACCCTTTTTTCTTATTTAACTTGACAGACCTTGAAATACAAAGTATTTTATTTAAAGTATTTGAACGAAGCAATTGCCGATAATTGTTTACAAATAAATGTTTTCGACATTATTAATACTAATTAATTTTAAAAAATACTAATAAAATACAAATAAGTCGTCAAAAATTAATTCAAAGCGTTTAAAATTGAATAATTCTTTTCCAAATTGAAAATATAAAAATAACATTAGTTCAGAATAAAATTCAAAAATAGAAAAAAGTAAAAACTTTAAAAATTGATCTCTTAAAATTCAAAGGAATTGAAATTGCATTAGCGCATTTAAATGAAAATAATTTTAAATTTGATACTATTTTAAACTACATTGAATGTTTCCAAGTCAAAGCTGCTTAAATTGTAGAATTCAAAATTTTTATTACATTAGAAAATTTAAAATTGATACCAAAAATTTGTCCAAAATAGAAAAATGAATTTTTCGTCATTAACAGATTGTAAAAATGGTACTTTATTTATTTTTTGTACAGTCGGTTAAATAAAAACGTGGTCACCGTTGTTGGTCACCGTTGTGAGAAAATGAAGACTCAATACGAAAATTCTTTCAAATATTATTTATTTGATCGAAAACTTTCTTGCAAATAAATTAATAGCAGGTCCAATCCTCTTCAGCGTCAATAATAGCTTGGCAACTTCGAGGCACACTTTGGACAGAACCGCGATTTGGGAAGTCATCGACATTTTTTACCTCTTTGAAACAATTCACCCACTTACTCACAAACTGTTTCTACTTTTGCATATATTTCGCAGCAGCCGCTTGGATCATTTTGGGACCTTTAGGGTGCGAGCACAAAAAAACTGCTTCGAAGCGCGAAGCGTATGCGGCACTCATTTTGGACAAATTCTCGGTTCGTTTTAAAAAGAACAGTCAGCTGATTCTCTTTCATAAAACATGAAAGACTATACTGACCACGCTCTTATTTAACCGACTGTATATCTGCTAGAAATGATAATTTAATCAACTACTTAAGTCCATTTAACAATTTTTTAAACTTTTAAATAGCTACACTGAATATTTTTGTTTAACAATATTGAAGTATAATAATTAATTCTGAATTTTAGCGTGAAGTTTCGAAAATATAAATAAGGGTCTCGAGTTTAAGGGTTCCTAGCGGCTCAAATCAGATGAAGATCTTTAACAGTTCTGGGTCAAAACTGTGTAGATTAGACCTATCGGCCTGGGATTACTAGTGAATACAGGATCTACCTTTGGAGACCCCTGGCCTAGGGCTAGAATACTAAACTCTCGCTCTCAGTTCTCACGTTTTCGGCCATCTTAGAACTGCTGGCCCAAGCAGTTTCTGAGCTAATGAGGGTGAGCACGGTTGCGACAGCCGTTTTGGAATTCCCAAATTCAGCTAAAGGAAATGTTTGAATATAATTTAAAAAATGTTCAGAAGTGAGCAGAGCAAGCGCCGGAGATGGGGGTACTAATAATAGTAGTTGACATTGACAAGAACTAAAATTTAAGTCTTTTTAACTTTTAATAATAATTGTGCATTCCAGAGTCTTCTGCGTAAAATTTTTAGTGTAAGTATTATTATCACTAGGCTTAAGATGATCTCAGGGTACCACAGCCTGCCCGATCCCTCGGCGACCCTTTTCTATGGTGTATGAACTCTGTTGCGCCCTACCATTGAGGTCGAGTCGAAGGCGCGCACAGTGGGAGGAAATGCACTTTCTTCGTTCAAAAATTTCCAGAGCCTTCAAGTTTGGTCCGATTTTGAATTTTTTGTTTAAAATTAAATTTGAATAAATTTTTAAGAGCTTGACGCTCCGAACTATTGTCTCCTCTATTTTCTTATTAACTAGAAGTTTATACGAATAAATAATTGCGCAACACTAAACATTTTTATGCAAGTTTTGAAAAAAACATCGAAAATGTCGGTGCTTACAAATTTTGATGGAAATACATGGTAAATGATCTCGATTCGAGAAGAGTCCAAATGTTAAGCCATTTCGAGCGCCCCTAGCACTTGGATGGGTGACCATTGACGAGGTACGACCGGGTTGTGTACTCGAACTTTGAAAACCCGGCCAAACTCGGAAAGTGGTTTTTTGCAGTTTCCCTCTTATCTGGCCCAATATTTAGGCAACTGCAAGTAATTCGAATAAACTCGTTTGTAGCCGCATTGTAATCAATTAAATTGTACTAAAATTCATACAGACTATTATGAAATTACTGGAGAAAATTTATAAAAAGAAATAATTACTGAAACTAATGAAAATGAAAGTTTTTACCATTATACCATTTGAATTTCTTTTTTAATTCTTATTAAATATATAGTGCATACATTTTCGTATAAAAACTAATTTGTTTAAAATGTTCAAATAGTTAAAAATCTAAAAAACAGTTAAGTTTTGAATTCGTTTATGGATATTATTTTAATACTAAATCATTAGTGTAAATTTGCAAAGTGTCATAGTAAAAAGTGATTGGAAATACAATCTTTGTTGATTCCGTACACAAATTAAACCTATTTTTCAAAAAATGCCCAAACTCTTAATTTCCTTATGAAAGTAGTTTAAATAATAAATCATGAAAATTTGATTATTATAATCAATCAGAAACACGTTCCTAGTTAAATTTGTAAACAAAAACTGATCCTTTTCCTTGAAAAATAGCAAATTTCTGAATTTTTTATGAAAGTTCTTTAAATAATAATAATTCTTGTAAATTTAAAAATAATTTAGAAAAGATTCATCGTAAAAATAATCTTAGTTAACTTTGCAAACAAATTGTGTTTATTAATTAAAAAATACCCTTACTCTCAATACGTTTATGAATATTGTTTCAATGATTAATAGTATGTCCGATAGACATTTTTAGTTGACTCCGTAAACAAATTCACTTGTAGAAAAAAGGTTAAACTCTTAATTTTGCAATTAAAATTCCTTAAATAATTAATAGTTCTTGTAAATTTGCAAAGCAACATAGAAAGCGTCATCGGAAGACATTCTTAGTTGACTCCGAAAACACATTAACTCTTAAAAAAAGGCACTCTTAGTTTTTTGATTGAAATTGTTTAAATAATTAATACATCTTGTAAATTTGCAATGCAACCTAGAAAAGCGTCATCCGATAGACATTCTTACTTGACTTCGTAAAAAA
The DNA here is from genome assembly GCF_010883055.1 of Belonocnema kinseyi. Classification (NCBI taxonomy): domain Eukaryota; kingdom Metazoa; phylum Arthropoda; class Insecta; order Hymenoptera; family Cynipidae; genus Belonocnema; species Belonocnema kinseyi. Next base: position 99,657,420 of record NC_046662.1, read on the forward strand.
ATAAACTCGTATAAAAAAGGTCAAATTCTTATTTTTAAATTGAAATTCTTCAAATAAATAATAGTTCTTGTAAATTTACAAAGCAGCATAGAAAAGAGTCATCGCATGGGCATTCTAAGTTCGTTTCGAAAACAAATTGACTCGTAGCATAAAGGCCAAATTTCAATTTTTTAATTAAAACTGTTTAAATAATTAATAGTTTTTGTAAGTTTGAAAAGCAGCATAAGAAGAGTTATTGTATAGAAACTCTTACTTGACTTCGCAAATAAAGTAACTCGTAGAAAAAAGTTCAAACTCTTATTTTTAAATTGAAATTCTTTAAATAAATAATATATTATGTAAATTTGCATAGCAGAATAGAAAAGTCATCGGATAGACATTCCTAGTTGACTTCGAAAACAAATTGACTGGTAGGATAAAGGCCAAAATCTTATGTTTAAATTGAAATTCTCTAAACAAATAATAGTTCTTGTAAATTTACAAAGCAAAATAGAAAAGAGTCAACCGATAGATATTCTTAGTTGACTCCGTCAAAAAATTGACTCATATCAAAACGGTTAACCTTTTAGTTTTTAAATTGAAATTCTTTAATTACTCAATAGTTCTTGTAACTTTGCAAAGCAACATAGAAAAGAGTCATCGGATAGACATTCTTAGTTGATTTCGAAAACAAAATGATTCGCAGGATAAAGGCCAAACTTTTAATTTTTTAACTAAAATTGTTGAAATAATCAACAGTCCTTGTACCTTTTAAAAACAGCATAAAAAGAGTCATTGTATAAAAATTCTTACTTGACTTCGTAACAACATTAACTCGTAGAAAAACGGTCAAACTCTGAAGTTTTTAATTGAAATTCTTTAAATACTTAACAGTTCTTGTAAATTTGCAAAGCAACATAAAAAAGAGTCATAGAATAGATTGTTAGTTGATTTCGAAAACAAATTGACTCGTAGGATTAAAGCCAAACTTTAAATTTTGTAATAAAAATTGTTCAAATAATTAATAGTTCTTGTAAATTTTAAAAGTAATATAGAAAATAATAATCGGATAGACATTCTTAGTTGACCCCGGAAACAAATTGACTTGTAGGATAAAGACCAAACTTTTAATTTTTCAATTGAAATTGTTAAAATAATTAATAGTTCTTATAAATTTGAAAAGCAGTATAAAAAAGAGTAATTATATAGACATCCTTATTTGATTACGTGAAAAAATTAACTCGTAGAATGAAGGTTAAACACTTATTTTCAAATTGAAATTCTTTAAATAAATAATAGTTCTTGTCAATTTCTTGTAAATTTGCAAAGCAAAATAGAAAAGAGTCATCGGATAGACACTCTTAGATGTACTCCGCAAACAAACTGGCTCTTAGAAAAAAGGTCACTTTTAGTTTTTTAATTAAAATTGTTTGAATAATTAATCGTTTATCTGAATTTGCATAGCAAAATAAAAAACAGACATCGGGTAGACATTCTTAGTTAACTTTGCAAACAAATTTACTTGTAGAAAGAGGCAAACTCTTAATTTTTTAATTAAAATTATTTAAATAATTAATATTTCTTGTAAATCTACAAAGCAATATGATAAATTTAAGGTATTCTTTAGAAAATATCCATTTATGAAAATTATTTAAATTATTACAATGTTTGAAGATTAAATAAATGTTTAAAAAAAGATATATGAGCTCCACTCGAATTCGGCACAGTCGCTAGGAATGTTTACATCCATTATGTAAACAGATCCCTCAAATGTGCCTTAATCCCTTAGAGCTAGCTTTGAATGAAATGCAAGTCAAAATTGTACAATTCCAACTCCAGGCTCGACTTGTATCCCTAGCATTTACCGCCGCCAAACGGAGCACATCAGGGCTAGAGCGCAATTCGGTGGAAATGCCTTCCTTGGTTTCATAATACGCAGCTCTGTTCATAACCTCAAAATGATTCTAGATCTCTTTTCGGTGCGTATGCATTGCCTTCATAATAGATTCCGATGATCTCGATTCTAATGAATAGGCGGCGCGTTTAAATCCAACCAATAGGTGAAGGGTTAATGTGGCTTCAGACTTCGAGATTATATCGCAACCTCTTTTTTATAATAGGATAATTTTGTTATTAAAGTATGGAAAAACTGTAATTTTGTACATTACAATTTTTACGCTCTAATAACTGATCAGGCAAACTTTATATTGTCTTAAATGAATATTTAGGGACTCATGGAATACAAATAATTTCTTCATTATTCCATTTATTTATTATAAACAAATTTTATAAATAAACGAGCAATTATTCTTAGTATCGGTAACATAATTAATGTAGGAATGACATTCAACTACAAAACTAATTGAAAAGTTGATAATACCAGGTGTATACATACGAAACCGGTATTTTTTCAAGAACAAAACACATTTATTTCAAGAGAATGATAACAAATATTTTATTCAAAGTATGCGCCCTCGCTGGCTACACATTTTGTCCA
>NC_046662.1:99659995-99667722 GCF_010883055.1 Belonocnema kinseyi
AATACGCCAATTAGCACAAATGGTAAGTTCCGATAGTGCCTACAAGTGTGCCTACTGGCCGCTAGATGGCAATACCGGTTTCATATGTATACACCTGGTAACCATTGTCATAAACAATTCTTGTGGCAAAATATTAAAATTGAATGTTTTATCAAAATTTTGAATTTGTTTATCTAATTTTTTATAAAAATTGAAATTGTTATATTTTATAAAATATTATTGAATATTTATTATTTTAAGGAATTACTCAAACCATTCTGGCGATTAAATAAAATTATAATTTGAGAAAATCTTAAATTTTATATATTTTGCCACAAGAATTGTTTATAACAATGGTTCTGCGGAAAATTCCTTGATACTAGACAGTTTCAACAAAAAATTTATTAAAATTTCTTGCATGAAAAATTCATTTTTACTTTTAAAAAAGTCATTTTCAACCAAAGAAATGAATTTTCAACAACAACGCGCATTTCGTTGATAATTAGACCCCAAACGTGTTTAATTTTGTATAAATAGTATACAAATTTATTTAACTAACGTACGTTACTATGCATTGCAGTTGCCCAAACAGTTTAACACGGCAACGCGCCTTCAACTCGACCTCCATGGCAGGGCGCAACAGAGTTCATACACTACCCTTAATCTAAAATCTCTAGACGATATTGTCGATTTCGATTGCCACAATACTCGATTCCATTGCTATATGTGTTTGACACGAGGCCTCAGTGGGTTAGGAGCAATTGGAAAATACTGAAAAAATTGTTACGATTGCTCGTTCTTTGATAGCTACACGCGTGCGACAGAAGCATCCGTGAGTCACCGTGAGTTAGACAGTAATGAAACGTTATACGTGTTTTGTTGAAGTTAATAATCCCGACGGAGCTGTCTTGATCTGCGCTTGTTTGGATTTGAGTGGTGCCCATTGGCTATGGTGCGCGTCTGTACTTGATTTTTCAATACGTACGCGAACTAGAGCCAATGAACGCCACACTGTTCAAGCATGCGCAAGTATTCTTGGATCACTGTTGGGAATAATAATCGAATCAAAATTCGAAGTCGACAATACGAGTCAACGCTTCTCCTTTACCACCACGTTTACCACCACCTTTACCACCACCTTGCCACCCGTACCGTCGCAATACAGGGCGTCTGCTTGCTATTTATGATCGAATTCTTATATAAATTTAAGCATCTTTGATTGTTAGTTATGAACGTATTTTCATTTCAATTTCGGAAAGGAAATTTTAAAGCCTTCAAAGCATTTGAAGAAGCTATCTGGACCATTGAATGTATCTACCTGAGTGCCTACGGAGAGTTTTCCAGAGCTTCTCAGAGCCTTGAGAATCTTTAGCATACACTCTGAGATTTCTATCGGTAGGGTTAGTATATTTTTAATTACAAGTTAATGTTTAAGCTATTATTTGTTATTAATATAAACATTCACATTAAGTGATATTCCAATGAAGCATGGCATTTGTTCTAAGTTTTGTTATTAAAGTCCATTGCTGTTGTAAAATGCGATAACAACTTTTTAAGATTTTGAGGTTAGGAAGTAATTGAAGAATACAAGAGCGAACTGCTCCTCGCAGAATTAGATCATTTTTGCCAATTTAATGTAAATCATTCGTATATCTACAAAAATCTATAAAATACTATTTTTTCCTATGAAAAGTTATGAAAATGTACTACAAAATCTTTACGAAAGTTAAGCTTTTACTCATTTTTCGTAATATGAAAAAAATACTCCGTGTTTAAAATACATTGAAAATTATTGAAATTTTTCATACAAATTTCGCAAAAATTTCATTCAAATTTATAAAATTTTTGGTGAACAAACAGAAACTATTTTAATGACGATTAAAATAAAAAATAGCTTTTTATGTTTTCATCCTACTTCTTTTTGATAAATTTTTTAACTGCGAGCAGTTCGCTCTTGAATTGTAAGATGTAATATTAACCTCAAAATCTCAATAAGTACTACCGCATTTTATATCAGCAATGAAATTTTATAAAAAATTCCATGCATCACAGGAATAATACTTAATGTTAATGTTTATATTTAATTCAAATTATAACTAAAACATTAACCTATTACTAAAAATACACCAATGTTACACTAACTTTAAATTTCAACAAAATACGGGAATTTTCAAACATATAATTCCATTTTTAACTAAAAAAGATGAAGTTTCAATAGAAAATATCCAATTTTAAACAACAATAGAATAATTCAATTTTTAGTTTATAAGAGTTAATATTAAATTAAAAAAATGAAATTTTCTACAGGTTATTTAAATTTTTAATTAAAACAGATGAACATGACAGCAAATAGTAAAAGTTTTAACAAAAAAGATGAATTTTCATTCACAAAGATTAATTTTCTATTAAAAAAATCTTTTTTAAGAAATAATATAATTTTCAATGCAAGAACAATATTATAAAAAGTATTTAAAATAAAATAGAATTTACGTAAAATCAGGCAGGTTCTACACATTATATAGCAGAATCTTTCTGCGATTAACATTTTTTTATAGTAAATTATGCAAGACATTTTTTCCGATTTAAGACAAAAAAAATCGAATTTGGGCATCTATGTTAAGAATAATAAGAAACAGAAAAATTTTTTACTCATAACATTAGTTCTCTACAAAAAACTATTTATTTCTAACCAACAATGATATAATTAAAATTTCCCTTAAATACATTAATTTTTAACAAACAAAAAAAATCAAGAAAATAGTTGAATCCTCAATAAACAAGATAAGATTTTAACAAAGAAAAATAATTTTCTACCAAAAAGACGAATTTTTAAATGAAAAAATTAATTTTTAATTAAAAGTATAATTATATAAAACCAGAAATAGGATAATTCCTTTTTAGTCAAAAGAATTAATATTTAACAACAAACAATTAAATTTCAACCAATTAATTGAAATTTTACTAAAATAGATGCATTTGATGATATATAGTTGAACTTTCAAGCACACACATCTATTTTAACCAAGAACCCGAAAATATCAATTTTTAAATCCAAATTTAGGTGTTACACCAAAAGTGGGATAGTTAAATTTTCAGTTAGAGAATTTAATTTTTAACAAACAAAAAAAAAGGAAATGTGCAACTCAATAGTTTTGTTCTTAGTCACAAAGATGACTTTTCAAACAAAAAGACTAATTTCCTACCTAAATAACGAATTTTCATCGAAATATTTGCATTTTCAAAGAAATAGTTGAATTTTTAACTACAAAAGATCAATTTTTAACTTCAAATATCAATTCTCTACCGAAAATAGTATACTCCAATTTTAGCTTACATAAATTAATTTTTGACTAACTATGAAGGAACTTTCAACAAAACATTTAAATTCTGAATCAAAAATATGAATTTTTAAGAAAGAAATTTTATATTTCTAAAAAAAAACACCAATTTTCAACAAAATACATAAATTTTCAAGAAAATAATTCCATTTTTAAGTAAAAAAATCAAGGTTCAATAAAAAATATCAAATTTCAAACAAAAATAGAATGCTGCAGTTTTTAGTTTAGAAAAGTTAATATTCAATTAAAAAAAAAACGAAATTTTCTACAGATTTTTTGAAATTTTAACTAAAACAGATGGCTTTAGGGTCAGGTGAATTGAAACTAATTAAGTTGTTCCAAACGTTTCAGCAGACAATGGTGGCCTTTATCAGTGAGTTTTATTAAATCTGTGAAAAGTTCACAATATCTTGTAGGTACACTGTTAGAAAAAATCCGCTGAATCACACCGATAAGTGAATGTTTTTCGCTTTGAAACTGAAGCGTGTTATCCCACATCTCTATAGGTGTAAAGTTCGGTGTTGAACGTGAGAGCGTACCTTTTTCATTTCAGCCAATGCGACTATTGACAGTTCTTGCATCGTTCTGGTGTTACATGTTGCGTAGGCCAGCCTCGTGTAGAGCCGAAAATGCACGAGCATGAACCCGAGCCCCCCGACTTCACGATTCGTTTTCGGTGGCTAATTGGCCATTAGGAGAAGTTTTTAAGGTAACTGAATTTTGCAGGAAGTCAAGAGTGAAAGTTCATGCAATTTTTCTATGTTATATAATTATAGAAAGATATTAGTAACTTAATTCTTATTAAACCTTCTTCCGCAATTTTGTTGCACCATTTTTTTAAAGTTTATGTTGGTTTACAAAATGTGCTTTCAAATTTGTGTAAGTGTAACAGATATTAAGAAATATTAAAACGATTTGAAAATCAATAAAACTTGTGAAGATTTTTTTGTTTAATTTTCTAAGATTTCACGTAGATAAAAAAAACTCTTTTATGTTCCTAGCAATAATTAAAGTAATTTTTTTATTGTAAAAAATTAATTTTAGGAGATTATTTTAAAACATTTCAAAACATTAAAAAAGATTTCAAAAATTATCAAAGTATCAAAAAAAGTTTAAAAGCAATTTTTTTATTTTACAGAATTTTAAAAAATCAGTAAAAATTTGAATAATTCCTTAAGATAAGAAGATTAGAAGGTCTGACAAGATTAAAAAAAAAAGAATTATTTTCCTAATTTTTGTGTGAACATTTTTAATGATTTTTTATTTTGAAAAATGAACTTTAAAAGAAAATTAAAGAAGACTTTTGAACACATTAAACGACTTTCTAAAATTTCGAAAAAGAGTGTCGAAGATTTTGAAAGCAAAATGTTTCAATTAACTATGATTAAAAAGTTTAAAAAATGTAAATAATCGAATAAATTCAAAAAATATTTAGTAGAATTAATGAAATTCAAAAATAATTGAAACTTTAGAAGTTTCAGAATGTAGAATAAACTTATTTAAAAATCAGAACAATCTAAAAATTCTTGTAGAAGAAAAAAAAGATGCGCCTGCAAATTGTGTACAATTGTCAGTCTTTAAAAATAAAATTCTAATGATTTAAAAAAAAAAAATACTTTTAGCACATTTCTTCTCAGGCTGAATCTCCGCTTTTAATTGCAAGAGGTCCAATTATTTTCAATAAAAATCAGTAATGAAATAAATTTTGAAAAATTCAAAAGAAGACACATCCTTGTATGCTTAAAGATGTAATTTATTTACTTAGAATAAGTTCTATGCGTTTTTTAAGAAAAGTTTATTTTAAGTACATATAAAATTAGTTAAATTATTTCTAAAAATTGGAAACAATTAAGAATTATAGTATTAAAATGCACTTAAAATTTAAGATTTTTGTCGTTAATTCTGATAAAATGGTGGAAAGGAGTTTTATTAAAAAACGTGTGGGATTTTCTAACAGAAAACTGTATGAATTTCTGACCTTCCTTATTTTTTTTTAAGTTTATATTAATCTGCTTTATGTTTAGGGCAAAATCATGTGCTGAAAAACGATAAAAGAAATATATATTTCTGAAACTGGTCCATAAGGTTAAAATCCATAAGGTCCATAAGGTGTTATTAAAAGAAAGACGAAGAGAATAAAAGGTTTGAGGAAGAGGCGGAGAAGGCTAGGACGGAAGAAGAGGTATGGAAGGTAGTAAATAGAAAAAGAAATAGAAGAAAAAGAGTAAACCAAGATATTGAAATGATAGAATGGAAGAAATATTTTTTGGATTTTCTAGGAGGAGTAGAGAGAAAAGTTGTAAAGGGAGGAAAACATGGTAGAGAAAGAGATGAGGAAGAGGACATTTCAAGGGTAGAAATAGTTAAGGTTTTAAGAATAATGAAGGATGGAAAGGCACCTGGTATAGATGAGATTCCAAATGAAGTATGGAAATATGAAGGGGAGGAACTAGAGGAATGGGTATGGATAATGTGTAATACGTAGAGTATGGAGAGGAGAGAGGTGGCCAGAGTTATGGAAAGAAGGAGCAGTTATACCAATAGTAAATAAAGGCAAGGGAGAGGAGGTTAAAGATTATAGGGGGTGACGTTGATGCCAACATTGTATATAGTATATGTAACTATTTTGCGGAGAGATTTAAGATAGAAGTTGAAGAAAAAAAGATCGAGTCAACGAATCAGACAGGGCTTAGAAAAGGAATGGGGGTAATCGATAACATATATAATCTGAACTATCTAGTGAATAAGAGAATTAAAAGGGAAAAAGGGGCAATGATAGCAATGTTCGTGGACTTAAAGGCGGCGTTTGACTCATTAGACCGAGGAGAAATAGAAAAAGTATTGATAAAAAAGGAGGTAAAAGAGGGGTTAATAAAGAAAGTATCAGAAATTTTTAGAGAAACAAAGAGCAGGAAAAAGGTAGGAGAGCAAGTAGGAGATAGTTTCTGGTTGGCGAGAGGTGTGAGCCAAGGGTATCGTCTGAGCCCACTTTTATTTAATTTATTAATATCAGACTTGGAAGAAAAAATAAGGAGAAAGGGTTGGGGAGGAGTTAGGATAGGGAAGGAAAAGATATATACACTGGCATACGCAGACGACATATTGTTGATGGCAAAGGGTGAAGAAGGGATGGCGGAATTCATTACAGGATTAGAGAAATACTTAGATGGAAAAAAGGTGAATGTAAATATAGAAAAGACAAAGACAATGAAGTTTAGAAAAGGAGGCGGATGGAAGAAAGAATGGACAGGCAGATGGAAAGGAATAAAGTTAGAAGAAGTCAAAGATTATAAATGTTTGGGATATATCTTGCAGACGAATGGAGATCATACAGCTCATATAAGAGAAAGGATAAAAAAACAGCAGGCGTAATGAAACAGATATGAGGAATAGGAAAAAGAAGGTTGAAGAAAATTGGAGAAGGAGAATGTGGTTATATGATACGCTGGTATAGCCGGTATTAGGTTATGGAGAAGAGATATGTGGATATCAGGATGTAAAGAAAGCACAGATATTGAGAGTTTACATGAAAGGTGTATAAGGTGGACACTAGGGGCAGACTGAAGGACGCCAAGATATATGGTGAGAGAAGAAACGCAAAGGGATAAGTTAACTTTGAAAGCGGGAAAGAGGGCATGAAAATTTGAGACGAAGCTGTGGGAGGGAAAGGGAGGGGAGTTGGCGAGAAAGTGTTTGATTGAGGTAGAAGAGAAAAGAGGGACGGCGATCGAATTAACGAGACGGGAAAAAGAAAGGAGGGAGTTCTTTAATGGTAGAGAAATAGTAGACGGGACTGGAGTAAACTATGAAGAATTGGAAAAAGGGAGAGGGAAAGACAATTAATAGAAAGATGGGGGGGGGGGCGATTGAGGTATCAAAATACAATAAATGGTATAAGATGATAAAAAATGAAGGGGTGCCAAAGTATTTAGAAAAGGGATGGGGAGAAAGAAGGTGGACCAAAATAGCAAGATTGAGATGGGGAAACGAGGTAAGGGAGGGGATGTACTGGGAAAAAGAAGAGAACAGAAAGTGTAGAATATGTGAATGGGAGGAGGAAACATGGGAGAATGTGTGGGAAGGATGTAGGAGAGGAATGGAAGATAAAGGAAGCTTTCAAGAAAATGTAGTTGAGATTCTAGGGGAAGATGGATTAGGAGAAGAATGGATGAAGGAGTTGGATGGTACTAGAGGAGCGAATGATAGAGAATGAAAGAATGCACGTGAAAAAGGTAAATAGATGTATAAGAAAGTGAAAGAAAGGAAACGGAAGTCGCTTAAATTAGAAATGTTAAAATTGTAAGAAATGGTAAAGTAAAAGTTAAGTAGACTAAGATGCGTTTGCGTTCTCGTGCTCTCTCTCTCTCTCTCTCGCTTGCACTCTCGCTTTCGTTCACGCGCTCACTCGTT
>NC_046662.1:99667822-99679665 GCF_010883055.1 Belonocnema kinseyi
AAGAAGTTGAAAATTTAACGATTTTGTTGAATGTTTTGTAGATACTTTTTTTAGTTGAAAATTCATCTTTTTTTAATAGGAAATAATTCTCCTCGTTTGATCTTTTTCTTTTTTTTCAAAATGTAACAATTTTGTTGAAAGCGTGTTATTTTATTTTTGCTTGAAAATTGACCTTCCTCAGCTAAAAATTAGTCTCTTATGGTAGAAAATCATTCCTCTTGTTCGAAATTCATCTATTTTAATTAAAAATTAATTTCTATGATTGAAAATGCATTTTTTCATAAAACTTCTTTTCTTTTGGTATAAAATGGTTGACAATGAAACCATGCAAGATTCTTAAGAAATTGTTACAAGTTTTAGTTATTTTTGAATCGCTTCAAAATTTCTAAATATGTCCTAAACTTACTCAAATTGGAAAGCACATTTTTTTAAGCAACATAAACTTTTCAAAAAATTGTGCAACAAAATTGCGCGAAAAGGCTAGATAAGAATTAAGTTATTGTTTTTTTTTCTAAAATTATATGTAACAAGGTAAAATTGCAAAAATTTTCTACACACTCTTTTACAACCCTTTTAAATTTTTACAAAATAATAAAAAAAATGTTGTGTTCTTTTTTCAATTATCTTTCAGAATTCATTCCATTCCACTTGTGGTAAAAAATGTATTTTTTATAAATTGAAAATCCACCTATATATTTAAAAATGTAACTATTCTGCTGTAAATTTTATTTTTTTATTCAAAATATTTTTCAGTTGAAAATTCATTTTTTACATCGAAAATTATATTTTTTATCTTAAAATGTACCTATTATATTTTTGGTTAAATACTTATTTTCTAGTTTTAATATTCATTTTAAAAAATTTTAAATTTAACGATTATGTCGAGGTTTTTTTAAAAGTATTTTTTCAGTTGTAAATTCATCTTTTTTTAATAGGAAATAATTGTTTTCGTTTAAAAATGGATTTTTTGGTTGATAATTCATCTGTTGGAAATTTGATTATTTTTTAGTTGAACAAATATTTTCTTATACTGAAAATTGACCATTCTCAATTAAAAATGTTTTTACCTGAAAATGTTACTGTTCAATTTTTTTTTGAAAGATTATTTTTCAGTTGAAATTCAACCATGTGGTTAAAAATTCATGTATTTTATTGCAATTTTGTTAATTTTTTCAATTCAAATTTAATTGTTTCATTTTTTGTCAAAAGAAAATCTTTTTTATTAAAAATGAATTTATTTTGTTGTAAATTCCATTTTTTATCTGAAAATTTAACTAGTCTATTTTTGTTTTAATGCTTATTGTGTCAGTTTAAAATTCGTTTCTAAAGATGAAAATTGAACAATTTTGTTGACATTTTTGTTCTTGAAAAATTATCTTTTTAATTATAAATTTATCTTCTAACTTCTTTAGCTCGCACAAGCCTACACAAGTTAACTGCGCGTGCGCGAGCAAAGCAACTTACCGGTGTTAGTTGTCGCACCGTATAGTGTCGATTGTATGTTTATACCACTCTAACATCAAAATCTCAACTTTAACCAGATTTTTTCGCCTTTCGTAGTATTAAATAGTGTTCGATATTTGTGTGACAGGTGATTTTTAGCGAACGAGACTTTTCTCACTCGCTTCGCTAGTGCGGAAAACGTCTCATTCGCTAAATAATCAACTTTCACACACGTATCGAAATGAACTATTCTCGCTTCGGCTTAGTGTTTGATTCAACACTTTCCAGTTAAACTCTAAGTTTATATTAAGACTTTCACATCTCCGTTGATTGATCTCCGTGTAATTCGTTAGTATTTTCAACACTGGGAAGTTGAGGGTTCGTAAATTTACCAACTTTACACCGGAGAAGTGTATTTTACTAGAAGAAATGCTTTTTCGCACCAAAAGATCGCACCGTATCATTACAACTTCGTACTTCGGTGTGACGTTGTACGAATTTTTTCTAACAGTGTAAGCAGTTTTACAATTGGAAGCATTATTTTTTTATTAATATCTTCGTTGTGAACTAATAAAGAATGTCATCAATTTTTTATTTAATGAAACAATTTTCAATCGTAAAAGTTGTTTTCAAATTATTTTTCAATGACGTATATGTAATTATATTAAATTTTTTATTATTTTGCTCCTTTTTCTTAATAATCTGTCTATACGAAAATTATTATTATAAATTGTAAGAGACCTTATACAGTTTAAATTGTTTTCAACTAAATTAATTTTCAATACAAGAACAATATTATAAAAAGTATTTAGAATAAGATAGAATTCACTTAAAATTAAGCAGGTTCTATACATTATTTATCAGAATCGTTAGCGATAACGTTTTTTTCCTATATAATTATATCCTATATCCTATGCTATCCATTTTAACAAAGAAAATTAATTTTCTCCCAAAAAGACGAATTTTCAACTAAAAAAATTAATTTTCAATTATAAAAATAATTTTTCATCCTAAAATTGTACATTTAAATTTTTAATAAAATAGTTGAATCCTCAATAAAAAAGATCAATTTCAAACAAATAATTTTATATAAAAAAGACGATGTTTGAAACAAATAATTGAATTTTCAACACAAAAAAATCAATTTTTAATTCAAAATTTCAATGTTTCACCGAAAGTGGGATAGTTAAATTTTTAGTTAAAGAATTTAATTTAAAAAAAAGGAATGTGCAACTTAATAGTTTTGCTCTTAATCACAAAGATAAATTTTTGACCAAGAAGACTAATTTCCTATACCAAAAACACGAATATTTATCGAAATATGTGCATGCTCAAACACATGGTTGAATTTTCAACTAAAAAAGATCAATTTTTAATTTCAAATATCAATTCTCTACCAAAAATTTTATAATCCAATTTTATTTTACACCAATTAACTTTTGACTAACTATGATGGAATTTTTGAAAAAATAATTAAACCCTCAATGAAGAAGATGAATTTTCAATCACGGAGATTAATTTCCCTGTTTAAAAAGAGGGTTTAAAAAAATTATATTTTTAACAAAAAAAGATCCATTTTTTTAAATATCATGTTTTCTAACAAAAATGGTATAATCGACTTTTTTTCAAATAAATTAATTTCTCTTCAAAAAAGGAATTCTTCACACAATAATAGGATCCTCGCAAAAAGGATAAAAGTTCAATTAAGAATTTTATTTTTCTACCAAAAATGAAGAATTTTCAACAAAATTCTAAATTTCTAAATACTGTATAAAAACAGATAAATTTTTTGCAAATAGTTCAATTTTAACGCAAAAAGGTCGATTTTAAACCAAAAGGATTATTTTGTACCAAAACAGAAAAATTAAAAAAATTGAATTATTAAGTAAAATAGGTAAATTTTAAATTTAAAACATCAGTTTTCAACCAAAAATAGTAGAATCGAAATTTCTTTTACAGAAATTCGTTTCTGACGAACTGAAAAGGAATTTTTTTTAAATAACTGAATCTTTAATGAAAAATATTAATTTTCAATCAAGACTATTACTTTTCTAAACAGATGAAGCTTAAATTATGAACTTAATATTCCACGAAAAACGGGACAGTTCAGTTTTTAGGAAAAAAATCATTTTCAGCCTAAAGGAGTGCAATTAAAAAAAATAGTTGAGTTCCCTACCAAAATTGATTGCAATTAAAAATATCAAAACATTTTTAATAAAAAATGAAAAGTTAAATTTTCACTTCAATAAATTAATTTTGAAAAAAAATTGTCAGAAAAATGGTTGAATCCTAAATCAGCAACAAGAATGTACAAACTGGAAGATTAAGTTTCTACTAAAAAAGACGAATTTTTAACAAAATCCATAAATTTTGAAACAATTATTTAGATTTTAAACTAAAAAAGATTACACTTTAAATTGAAAAATTCATTTTTTGCCAAAAATTTCATAGTTGGATTTTCTGTTAAAAAAAATTAATTAAAAAAAAAAACAGTGTTATAAAAATCATTTCAAAGGAGATCAAATCCATTTAACCTCAGGTAGATTCTGCATTTCGAGTCGCTGAATCGGACTCTATGTTCAAAACATTAATTTGTAACCAATAAGATTAACGTTTTACAAAAAAGATGAATTTTCAACCAATTACTTGATTTTTAAACTATAATGGAACAGTTTTTTAACAAATTTTTGTTGAAAGTTTTCAATAATTTAGTTGTGAATTATCTTTTGTTAAAGCTCCTTTGTTGAGGACTCAACTATTTTGCTTAAAATTGGTCTTTTTTGTTTGCATTCGACTACTTGGTTAAATGTTAAACTTATTGAGTAAAAATGGATATTTGTTGGGTTAAAGATTCATAATTTTAGTTGAAAATTTAATTCTTTTGTTGTAAATTCTTTCTTTCTTTGGTTGAAATTTAATCGTTTTTGTTGCACCTTTCTCTAATTGTTTTAAGGTAGAACGACCTTTTACAAATTAATTTTGTGGTTGAAGATTCATTATTTTAGTTAAAAATTTATCTCTGGTTAAAAATTTTAAAAGTTTCTTGAAATGCATTTTTTTTAAAATAATCATATTTTTTAGTTTTTGGTTGAAAATTGATGTACTTATTTAAAAGGTTAACTATTTTGTTGAAATGTTAAAAAAAAGAATTCTCAGTGAAAACGTAGTGGTGGCCATCTTAAAACAAAAAGAAAAGATTTTAAACAAAATATTCAAATTTTTAACCAGAGTTGAATTTTCGAACCAATATGTAAATTTTCAACAAAGTAGTTGAATTTTTAACGTACAAATATGGATTTTCGATAGAAAATATAATATTTGATATTTCAACGAATGCAGATGTTGTCAAGAGGTGCATTGTAAAAATAAGGAAACGAATTTTCAATCGTAAAGATTAATTTTCTATCAGAGATTCGAATTTAAACCAAAAGTAGCGAAGTTACTTTTTCACAGAAAAAATTCATTTATTTCCGAAAAAAAAAATTTTTTTTTAAAAGCAAATTTTTCAACCAAAGAGATGAATTTTCAACTAAAATTATGAATTTTCCAACTAGAAAGAAAAAATTTGAACAAATAAAGAATTGTCAGTCAGCAAAAAATAAAATTGTCCCACTTCTTAAACTTTTAAGTCAAAAGACTATTTTTCTGTAAAACAGTTATGACACCTTTACCCTCCATCTACCACCAAAAATCACATTTTCTACAACCCCTTCACCCCACATGATAAGTCATCAAATAATTATTTGTTGAAAGTGTTATTTTTTATACAATATTTTATTAATTTCAATTAAAATTAGTTTACTTTTAAAGAACATATTTATGTTTATCATAAATTTAATGTGAAAAGTCCAGGGGAAAGTGGGAGACTTAACTAAGCCCAATATTCGACAATTGGCAGAAATTTGCGTTCAATAGTCTAAATTTTTTCCAACTTTGTAAGGATTTATCTACTCTTGTAATCAAAATTCGCACAGTAATCATACATTGCGTTATTCATTACAAAATAGTGTAATGATTTTGTATAAATCGGAATAATGAAACAGTTATTGCTAAAAATTTTATGACATTGAACGCATGAACTAATATTGGGGAGACTTAACCATGATTTTCATTGAAGAGTTTACCAAGTGGAATATGATTATCATAAACGTGAGTTAGAAAATTGTAATAAATGCTATTCATCAATATTATAGAGGTGCGTAAAAGTTTTGGGCCACATTATTTTTCTGATCTATTCCTTCAAAGGCGAACTCGAGTAAAAATCCATTGATGCGGGAATTATGCATACTATTTGTACCAAACATTAAGGTAGGTCACAAGTTTTGAAAAAAAAATCCATTGTTTTTTTTTATTATATTCCATATTGACGCGTGCAAAAGTATTGGGACACTGTGTTCATATATCTCTAGAAGCGATGCTATGGTAACAACTTCGATTTCTCGCATTTGTCAATTGTTTAACCTATCAGATCAAGTCCTTCTGAAGTCTAAATGCCGAGACATACGACCCATGAGATTCGGGAAGCTGTGTTAAATCTTTCTGAACAAGGGAAGACTTCTCGTGAAATTGCTACCTCATTGAAAATTGGTAAGAGTACTGTAAATAGATTAATTGAGAAATTCAGTACTACCCAGAGTCTACTGGACCTCCCACGATCTGGTAGACCATGGAAAACGACAATTCGTGTTGACAAGATTATCAAACGCAAATCAACAATTGATGTCAAGAAGACAGCATCTGAAATTTCCAATAAACTCCGCGATGAAAACCTTGCCAACGTGAGTAGGAGCACTGTGGCTCGTCGTTCGAACGATATGGGACTGTTCGGACGCGTTGCTGTTAAGAAACCCTTGTTCAGCAAGAAGAATCAGAAGAACCGATTGGATTTTGCGAAGAAATACCAACACTGGACTCCGGAGCAGTGGGCTAAAGTACTTTTTTCTGACAATTCGAAGTTCAATCTATTCGGAAGTGATAGTAAGAAGTATGTTCGACGTCCGAAAAATACCAGATACGATTCTCGGTATCAAATCCCAACCTCCAGACCTAAATCCGATTGATAATTTCTGGGACACACTCAGAAGACATGTTGGAACGAAGAAAAATTCGAACAAGAATGACTTATGGCGAACTATTCAGGAAGAATGAGAAAAAATACCTAAAGACTACGTTAAACACTTAGCTGATTCAATGCCTCGACGATGTGCTGCTGTAATTGCTGCTAAGGGTATGGCTACATAGTATTAGTCAATAAGCAACGGAATAATGACTTTTTTGTTGATTTTATGAACGTTAACTATTTTATGAACCTATGGGATAAGTGTGGCCCCTTATTTTTGAACACTGTCATTACAAACAATGTGAATGGAATTGTCAACAAACTTCATTAAAAATATGTAAATGTTGCAGTTTTGTAGTTCAATAAAATACTGAAATTTTGTGTATACGAGGTGTGTTCAAAAAATGAGGTGATTTTATGGTTTTCTCAAAAAATATTCATTTATTCCTCAATATTTATGTTGTCCCCTTCAAAGTAATACCCCTCAGATATAATACACTTATGCACTCAATCGTTGAAAATTGATGTCCTTTCATGGGTCTCTTCAGTTTTGGGAAAAGAAAAAAGTCACTGGTGGTCAAATCCGGTGAATATGGAGGCTGAGGCATGACTGTGGTGCTGTTTTTGATCAGAAAATTTTTCACAAGCAACGATGAATGAGCAGGTGCATTATCGTGATGCAAAAGCCACGAATTGTTTTTCCAAAGTTCCGGATGTTTTTTGCGTATCGCCTCTCGCAAACGGCGCATTACTTGAAGGTGATACTCCTTATTGACCGTACGACCTTGTGGTAAGAATTCCTGATACACTACGCCACGGTAATCAAAGAAGACAGTGAGAAAAACCTTCACATTTGACCGAACTTAACGTGCTTTTTTCGGTCTTGGAGACTCAGGATGCTTCCACTGAGACGATTGAGCTTTAGTTTCGACGTCCTGAAATTTCCCTTTTGAGAAAATCAGGATCATTTTGACTTCATTCAACATCTCCTGATCATCTCCGATGATTTTTCAACACCATTTCTTCTACTGCTTGAACGTTTTCATCTGTTGTTGACGTGCTGGGACGTCCAGGGCGAGGTTCGTCTTCGACATCCTCTCGGTCTTCTTGGAACAGCTTGTACCACTTATACACATTTTTCTTACTCAGAGTAGACTCACCGTATGCAACTGTCAACATTTCAAGAGTTTTAGAGCACTGGATTCCATTTTTCAAACAAAATTTAATGCAAACTCTTGCTCCATTTTTTTCGAAAGAAGAAAATCGCCGAGTACACCAAACCCTTCTAACCTTTTACGCCTCTGCGAGAAAAACAACACGAGCTATATAGTCAAAACTGTGAAAATATTATCGTGACGAGTGTACCAACACAAAAAAAAACAAAAAATTTAAAACTTGAATGTACGTAGCCCGCGAAAATTGAAAAGTCACCTTACTTTTTGAACACACCTCGTATTCAATTTTTCTCAACTGCTTTTATTCTTGTAACATTCATGAAATATGTATAACATAGAAAAGATAGGCTTTTGATTTATTCTTTTTCATAAGAAGACAAATAGGCGCTTGCCGTGGCGCGCGCTACAGTGCTAGTGTACCATTTAAATGTCCCCTGTAACATAATGCAGAAGCCGGCGTTTGAGAACCGTCCAGCTTCGAGACCGAGTCCAGCGCTGAACAATAGAAAAGTGTCGCCGAGGGTTCAAGCAGGTTGCGGTACCCCCAGATCGTCTTAAGCCTTATCACTATTTTAGAATTTGATATTTGATGTGTTCATTTATTTTTTTTAATCTAAATTTCCTCCTCAGCTACTAATAACTGGTGCCCTTGTCATATTTGATCGGTAATTGTTAATTTAGAATTGTTGAGACAATATTTTAAATATTTGTGCTTTAAAAACCCAAGCATAACGAGTTCTTTACAAATCGCATAATTTAAAAACATTCTGATACCCATGTTTATCCGCTATCTTTAATTTTCAACTTGTTTATAAAATACTGGTGGCCTAATCTAAAAATGGTTAAAAGATAAATTAAAGTAGACGTAAATACCTGTTATTCCAACAACGAAAAACCATGGCCCTAACTAGAATAGATCGCAAGCTAGCACCTGCTAAAGGTGACTTATTTTCATCTGAATTTAAAGATAACTGTCTAGATTTCAGTTTTTGGTAAACAGCTCGTTTCGGGGTTGTCACAGAAGGAAGTTCCTAAAGAATAAATACAACACTGAAAGAAATAGTTTGAGACTAATGGCAATCCGAGTTTGCTTGAGAACTTCTGACTTCGAAAGAAAATTGTGCTGCCTCAGCCATACGAATTTGAGATTTATTACCTACGTATAAGAAAATCATTAAGCCTAATATGATAAGGCAGGTTTGTTTGACTGAAATGATAGTTAGGAAACGTGTAGTATTAGATATATAATTGAAATATCAAAATATTATAGTGTAGATACAAAAATTTTATGCCTCGCTATCATGGCTGTATAGAACGTATACTTTTATCAATTGTCTATTTGAAAGAACAGTGCGTTTAAGTGTTGCATTGGGCATTCGGCTGTTTGCTTGATTCAGCCATGTCAATCGATGTATTGTAACGTACATGTTATGCGAGATTGATGAGCCAGCAAGGTGCGCGTCGACTCGGCATCAGTCGCCGTCTTCAGACTTATTTTATAGCAAATGAGGTAAGTGAAGAAGCTTTTGAATACCTAACTCCAAAATTTGTACAAGATTAAGATTTATTAAATATTCTATTAAACAAATTCTAAATAAATGACGTATTTAACATTTGTTTGCCTTTCATTTTTGTATCTTCAGAATAATATTTGAATTTTATGTATACAATAGGTCAGTATGTTATGTAATTTCGTTATTTTACGCCTGATTTTAAATGAATTCATTTAGCGATGATTGTTATTCGTACGTTATTCTCCAAAAAACCGACGTTAATCATAGTTTACTTGTAACCACTATTAATAAAATCGCTGACGGTTTTAAATATATACCAAAGACCAAATATTATCATACACGTATTCTTTCAATATTCCCGAATATTCTTGGTATTTTTGATATCCTTAATAATCTCAAATATTTGTGATATTCCAAAATATTCCGGAATATCCCTAAATCTTCACAAATATTCTGATATATTTCTTAATTTCCCTTTGCGCTCCACGAGTTTTTAATTATTCCAAATGATTTAAAGTGATTTTAAAAAATGTCAAGAAATTTTAAAGAAGTTTATGCATTATTGTGTAATTACAAAATATTTTCAAGTGTTTAAAATAATTTTAATGAATTTCAAACTAGTTTAACGGGATTAAAAATTCTTTTAAATTAAAGAAAATTAAAGTTTATAAATCAATTTCAAAAGAGTTCACATAATTTTGATGAATTCCAAAAAGTAAAAGAATTTTCAAAAGATTTCAAAGACTTAAAAATACTTTTTATGAGTTTAAAAGATTTAAAGTGATTTTAAGGGAATTTGTAGCATTTCAATGAGTTTGATATGGTTTAAAAAAACGGGAAAAGAATTAAAAATATTATAAAGCATTTTGAATGATTTAAAAAAATTCAAAAAAGTTTAAGGATCATCATGTAATTTAAAAATATGTTTAAGTATCAAAACAGATTTTCAGGACATATTTGATTAAAAAATGTTCAAAGTTTATAATTGAATTTCAAATGATTTCATAATATTTAAATTAGTTCAAGATTTTTGAAAAGAATTTATTTTTAAAATATAAATTATTTTTTTGAATTCTTTAAAGTCTGTTAAATCTCTTGAAATCTTCATAAAATTGTAGAAATCATTTGAAATCGATTAAGTTTCTTAAAATATATATAGATTTCTCTAAAATCTTTTAAAATGTCTTGAAACATTTTTGAATTTAGCTAAAATCTTGTTTGATTACATAAATATCCAATAATAATTTGTAATATTTCTAAAATTATTATATCATGAATACACTGTAAAAATACGTTTTAAAATTGCACTTCAAAGTGCAAATTTACACATATAAATTGTCACTTTAAACGCATTAAAATTACAGGTTAGAATGCAAATTTCCACGTATTGTCTAGAATGACGTCTCTTACATGCTTAATTCTATGACTTTGTATGAATTCATACGGCCGGTTAAAAATCACTACGTTCAGAGTGTGTAAAAAAAGGACTCACACTCTACGTAGTAAAAGTCCCTAGTTTGGTAAAATTACCGCCTGCGCATAAATTTCGATTTTCTAACGAAAATTTCTCTACTTTATAGAAATTTTAGATTCTTTTGTATAATATTCCACATTTGTGTAATTTTGTTTATAAAGCTTTCTTTTTCGCTCTTTTGTTCGCATGTTATGAGCGAAGCGTACATTTCAGGTTGCGATATACACTTGCCTAATTATAAATATATTTTTAATATGATCTTATTGATTTAAGTATTTAAGGTTAGGTTAATATTTTATAGAAATTTTCGACTTTCCGCTGCTCAATCTTACGTCACATATTAAATTTTAGTCCAGTTGAGAATTTTACATTTTTGTTCAATTTTCAACATTTCTATACTAGTTTCACGTCGCTGCACGTGAGTCCACTTTTTACATACGTCTAGCGTACTAAAATTCCACAACCTTTTTTTACAGTGTATATATTATTATAAGCTTACCAACATTTTTTATAAAACGGGTTACAAAAATTTGCAGACGATTCTGCACAGCTCTAGGTTATATTTAAGATTTTTTTCTTCATAGTCGAAGCTAGGTTAGCCGCGAGGCTTTAGGCGTTAGGAATGCGAAACATATAGGGTTCGAACCCGCGCCAAATAAAAATTTTCATAGCGTGCGATTATAAATAGTGTACTAATTGTGTAATACAAAATAATTGTCTACTCGAACATGTGCACAAATATTAAAGTATAAAGTAATAATACATAAGTTTGGTTTTTTTCCGCGAATCATTGGTTTCAAAACTTCTTCGATATAGAGTGTATTTTAGATAGAATTTTAGATTTTATAGAACTGAAGCCTTGGCTGAAATAACGTTGTATCAACACATTTTTTGTAACAATGGAGTTATATGTATATCAGTTTTTCTTCTAACTGTTTCTCTATTCCGCGGAAGCGCGGTGATCGAAAATTCGAAAATTAAATGGGGAAATAAAAGTCAAAATAGTCGAGGTTATACACTTCGAAAATGTACCTTTCTAAGTCTAACATTGAAGTTTTTTTTTGAACAAAGGTAAAAAAAAATTAAAGGGGGAGGGTCGGTAAGGCCGGTTTTTGGCCTAATTTATTTTTGGACCAAAAAATCTGAAAAAATCATGGTAGTATCTTATAAGTATCCCG
>NC_046662.1:99679765-99680887 GCF_010883055.1 Belonocnema kinseyi
GTTCTGAATTTTTCAAAAAAAAAAATTCTAAAATCGGTGCATAATTGCGTTCTAAATGTCATTTTGAACCTCGTTTTCCGATTTCACCCCACTGTGCACCGCCATGGTTAGTTGAGTCTGATTTCTCCTCGAGAGTCCCGATCTTAAAATGTTTTGGAAGTCTGGGTAATCCCAGAAATCTGAAAGAAATCTTGGCATTCTCTATGTGAACTCGATTGTGACTGTCACATTCATAGTTTTAAGATTTCCAGATTTCCCAGTGAGTAGCCCCTCGCTTAAAACTTAAATGTTAAGAAAATGGTCGTACTTTTGTTCCGCGGTGCGATATAGTCACCGAATTGAGTAAGGGTACACTTTGCACCTATTAGGGGTAGGAATTTTTTTTAAGTTACACAAACTTAAGTCCTCTTTCATTTAACTTTTTAGAACTTTCTCGTGTGACATCCATTAAACCAGTTTTTTTCCAAAACAACACGACTTTGGGATTTTCGATGAAAAAAGAACAAAAAATGGGTATGTTTGGAAGTTCGTGATACGGTTTGCGTATTTTACCGATACCATAATAGACCTTTTTATCCTAGACGTCGAAAGTGCGCACGTGCCAGAATTTTACGTCATTTCCGTATTTTTCGAACAGTTTTGTGTCGAAATTTATAAAAAGTATTGTGAATAAAAATAGCAACGAAAAATAAATGTGTAAATAAATAAGAGTTTAAAGGCAACAAATGCACAATCGCGCAATTGCAACAAATGAACGAATTCCGCGGAAGCGCTGAGATCGAAAATTTAAACATTTATTTCGGAATGTAATGTCAATTACATTGTAATTGTAATTTAAAGTGTTATTTTTAGTTTATTTTGAAAATAATTTGAACAGAATTTTTTAGTACGATTCCTGATAATTATTTATCACTCATTTACTTGTTTTATTATTTTTGAATATTATATTTGATATTACCAGTTCTTGACGTTATACTCGAGCCTTTATAGCCTTTTTATTCTTCCCTACGTGCAATTCTAATAAAGGGTGAGGGTCGGTAAGGCCGGTTTTTGGCCTAATTTATTTTTGGACCAAAAAATCTGAAAAAATCATGGTAGTATCTTATAAGTATCCCGAGTCGA
>NC_046662.1:99680987-99693196 GCF_010883055.1 Belonocnema kinseyi
TTTAGTTCTGAATTAAAAAAAAAAAATTCTAAAATCGGTGCATAATTGCGTTCTAAATGTCATTTTGAACCTCGTTTTCCGATTTCACCCCACTGTGCGGTGTTCGGACGGAGTCTGCCTTTGGTTCGATTCACTGAGACAGCGTGTACATCAAAAACGTGTGAATGCTTAGTTGTGTAAATGCCCCACGTTTGGCAAAAGATTTCCAAGATTTTATAAGAGTTCCTCAAAGAGTTTTCCTAAGATTTCCGGCGGAGCAATCTGAGATTTCTCAGTGACTAGACCTTCATTTTGAAGTCAAGAAATAGTGATAAATGACTATACGGACCTAGACCTAAAGTTTATGTTTCGACTGTGAATGGAATCATTCATAGGAAGCCTGATGGAGGGGTCTACGTACCATAGGCATTTGGTGAAAAATTTAAAACAAATATTTCTACCAGCAGATGAGTATTTTGCTAATTATAATAGACTCCCCTAACAGAAATTGTAGTAAAAAAATGCCAAAAACTACATATTTTATGGGTGATGGAAATTTATTTAGTGAGACCATTTTTTAAAATTTATTAAAAATTATGGAATATTATTTTTTAATCTATAATAAACCCTCCTAGAGAGTCGCTAGAGTCGCTACTAGCTTCTAGTGTTGGCCGCGCAGGCTAACCAGTATATCTTTCGCATAGCCCACCACGTGGTAGCCCTGACTTGTGAGCAGATGAAGCTTTTCCTCCACTAACAAGCACTACAGCAGAGGCGATAAATACTTCCCTATAGACAACCCGAGTCAACGGTTCCATATAAAGTGGTATCATCCTTAGTCGTAGTTACGTTCCTGTTAGCAAACATTTTGCAGGTCCATTCCATGGCAAACAATGTGCAATCACCGCTACCCTGATAATCTCTCCAGAGGTGTAGTTAAACGCTCTTCCTATGTTAATAAAGGTTCCAATCAAAACGCCTTTCTGCTTCAGTTGTACTTTAATTAGGTTCACTGCTCCGCTTAGAGCCGTCTCGGTCAAGTGAACCGCACTAAAGGCGTGTTGTTCCTTTTAACAAGAAAGATGTAAGCCTACTTTCGGAATGAAGACTACTCTCGTACCTTTGATGCCGCCGGAACATATCTTAATGTTGCACTAACCCTAGCAAGTCTCATGATCGGCTCTATGTTGATCTCCCCAGCCTTTATAAGAAGACTGGATATATGTAATTCGGACCAAGGTACTTGTAAGGACTTGGATGGGGCAATAATCTGGTCGGCTAGCGGCCGTTTCGGGCTAAGTTGGGCTGCATGCGGTTTTAGTTGTCTTGCAGGTGTCGCCTCCTTTTCTCCAAACCTTTATAGCCCACAAAGTGTGCCTTGTTCAGATGAGCCACAGTAACCTCATCCGACTCTGATTAACCTCCACTGCGCAATAGTAGAGTGCGAAAATAGCTTTCGGATTTCGAGCAAAGAGCTTAACCAGTCTAGCCGCCTCTGATCCTCTTTCGATGTATATGCAAAAGTTAGTCCAGCTTTCTTGCTTTGCCTTACGTATTGTACCCCTGTATTCAACCTTTATGGTCATAAATGAAGTCCATAGTCCCTCCCTTTTTCCAGTACCGGCACATCTGCACCTCCTTTTGGTTTCTCTGTAAAGCTCTTCGAGTTTCCCATTTGAGCAGTGTGCCTCCATTGCCTTTCGGACTCTTCTAGGTCCACAATTACTTTTATAAATATATTTGATGGTTTCCATGAAAATCTCAGCTACCATCTCCAGGGTATCCACGTCTCTGCTTGATATGGACACCTTGAAGAGTGCACTCCTTCCTTCCATGGAAAAGTGATCTCTATCTGTTCTTCTTGGATTTCTGGCCCATTTAGGTTCCACGGGTACAATGGATTCCAGATCGAAAAAAAAACCAGCCCCCTTAAGCCCGTAATGGTATCTTAAACTAACTGCGGCTCCACGATTAGCCAGATACTTGTGTCCCTCGCAGCCTTTTCACTTTGCAAAACTGCAGAGGTGTCTTTGTTTTGATCCAATCTAATTCAGGTAATTGTTAGACCGGGAACAGTCATTTAGGTCTGCTCCTGTTTTTCCTGTATCCCGACAGGCTCAATCCTGTTCCTAGCCTTAACTCCACCCACCTTCAGGGCTGCACCTTCCCAAGTCCTTGTCTCGACTACAGCCTTGTGTAGCCAAGCTTTAGCCGCTCGGTTGGCGGCAACAAATACAAAGATCCCTCCCCTACAGAAGGAGATCTTGATTTTTGTCCATTGAGCTAGAGACAATCTTTTGAGCGCCCTCCAGGTGGCTTTCCTGAAGAGCTCAGACTTCTCTGTAGTGAGCAGCGATCGCGGGTAGCTTTCTGAGCCCCTTCTTCTCTTCTGGGCCTCAGTGCCGGTTGTCGGCATCTGTTTACTCTCCTTTTTAGGGCATCGTTGATGCATTCCTTCTTTTTGGGGTGTCAATGGCCACTCTCATTTTCATAACCTCATTCACAGGGACCGTCAATTCCTCATCTCCCGGGAGAGCTGGAGTCACAGCTGCAGCCTGAGTTTGACTTATCGGAGAGACAGTTTGGGAGGAAAGGGTTATGTTAGATCCATTAGGGACCAACCCCTCGTCCCTCCTTCACCTTCCTTTCACCTTCTTCCTTCGGTTATGTTTTTACGTGATCCATTTTGTTTCCACAAGTATCTAGGAAATAAAAGGCTCGTCCCTGTAGAGCCTCATATGTAGGGGTAAGAATAATTACTCGCGGAGGTTGTCCGCTGTCCCTGAGAGGCTGTTAGGACACATTGTAACCCCGAGGTGCCAAAATGCCACGGGCACAATTCCTCTTCACACATGGCTTAGGGGGTGGTCACATGAAGCGAGACTATCACTGAATATCCGTTCGCAGGCCGCCATACTAACGAAGGGCTGTTTCTTGATCGCCGTGCGGAACCTAGGTAATTCCTGTCCCGATTCCAAAAACTAAAAATCGGTTTGGGAGGGACCTCGACCCAGGGATCCAGTAGTCCCGTGTTAGCTAGGCTCTTTCACCCTTCTATCATATTAAAATCATGCATATAAGGAGAACCCATTTTTAGGGATCCTTTTTATATCATGCAAGAAACCCCGTTTATAGGGGTCATTTCGTCCATATCCATAAGCATGCAGACCAAAAAATCCAGATATTCTAAGGGCCTATTTAACCTTTGATACTACTACAAAAATGATTAAAACCATATGAATCTCAGTCAAACGAAAACCATTGTTCAAGTATCTCAGTGGAACTTGAAAAACCTACGTCATTTTCTCCTACGGATAAAGGGTATCGTCGCTCTATTTCTGAAAGGCACAACCTGCGGAATACCTGTCTAAAATCACCAAAGGAGTCATTTTCTTTGCGTATCTTAATTTGCTTAAGGCTGTAGACCCTAAATTGGATCCGCCCTTTAAAATTTTAAATTGTTGGGTGATATTTGGAATCTATGACTCTGAAAACTCTGTGAAAATGAATTTCATACAACACGGATGGTTTTTCAACTTTTAGCAATTTTTTGGGGGTTTTGGTCCCACTGTGAATTGGTCGGAATTCCCATTTGGTAAATCTATTAAAATGTCTTTTAAAAAAATTATACTGAACTCCTATTAGAGCAGTAGCAAGAAACGCTCATTTTATTTTTAAACATTTCGAAATTTAATTAAATATGCTGTTGACCCACAGAGGTGTTTGAAGACAGAAAAATTCTTATATGTACGTAGAATGTAAAAGTCAAAACAGGAATTCCAAGCCAGTCCCGATATATTGGGATTGACCGTTCCCTACTCTATATAAAGAGTGTGCTGGATGGAATTTGTGCAACTGTACACGCGCACAGTTAACTACAAATTGCTGAAAGTGCAATTCATTTTATTTAATTTATTTGAATAATCAATTGGTAAATGTTTGAACTTGTTGAGTCAGCTTAGATTTAGCTTTTTTGTACGTCTCGAACGTCGTGAACTTGACTCTCGCGGAGACGTCGTGTTTATGATTGCTGTCAACATGTATGCACACAGTCACAAAAACAACTCACCTAAATACAATTTTAAGACCACATAAGTACCTTCAAGGATAAGGATAACTCGCAGGACACCCTATATATAGCCTTGATACATGCGACAGTGGCTTCGATTTGCAGTTTCGAGATTCTGTGATTATCAGATTGCGACCTGGAGCCAACGCTCTTGTGGAACTTGACTTTCGTGATGGATACACTATTAGCATAATAATTGCAGCGCTATTATGCCGTCGCGCGGGTGAGCAGTTATGTACGAGCGAATTTGTGCACGTCAGTGGCCACATGGCCATCTGTGCACGTCGAGGACTGTACGCGTGTCAATTAAAACAATCAGTGGAGGTGTCCAAGAAGGTCAACAGTTCGAATCGAG
Organism: Belonocnema kinseyi; assembly: GCF_010883055.1. NCBI lineage: Eukaryota > Metazoa > Arthropoda > Insecta > Hymenoptera > Cynipidae > Belonocnema > Belonocnema kinseyi. The sequence goes on from NC_046662.1 coordinate 99,685,391, forward strand.
GGAGGCTCGAATTTTTCAGGCCGTGCCAGGCTTTCATTTGAATGGCTGGCGTCCAAAAAGGGTTAACCCACATTTTTATTTTTTCACAGGAGGCAGGAAAAACGTTCGTATTTTTCCATTTTTACTCTCTAAACAACAACAATCAATATTATGTTAGGTGGCCCCTTCATACACACTGTATAAAAATTTTAGTTCATTATTTACAAAACTGTGGATTTAATGAGCATTTTCGTAGCTCGAGGGGGTAACCCCAGGGGTAGCTGGCGGACAAAAAGGGATAACCCACACATATCGAGCATCCTTTACATTCATATTAATTTAAGAATAACTTAGTTGATTTATTATTGGAATTATTTCTTATTAGAAACTCGTAAATTATCGAATGTGTTTAAAGTTTTTCGTCATTTTTTTCTAACAAGTAAAATTATTTTATTTAAAAAACAATGTATTCAAAAAGGTTATTTTCTAATCATTGGATGCGAAAAATCTTTCCACGATTGGATAATTTCAAAATAAATTTGCTATGACGTATGTTATTGCTCAGAAACTTTTGTTTAGCAATTTGTATCTGCCATTTATATAAACAAAAAAGAACATTAATTATAATTGTTGAAGAAGCAGTTTTTTGTAATGAAAAAATGGTGTGATCCGTCTAAGAATTTCATTATTTTATTTGATACAAAATGGACAAATGAGTATGAAACATCTTTGAATCATGAAAAAAGTAGAGAATAGAAGTATATGAATGAAAAGTATTGGGAATTAATGTTAATTTTTATTTTCCGAACATATGTCAACCAATCAAATTAAACAACATTTTTGAAAACTATCACGCGATATAACAAATTTTTTATAACAAAATACAAATACCAGAGCAGAGTGATAAAACATACATTTGATTCTGGTTTTTGTTTAGCACGCACGCGTTTTGCCTCTCGGTTTCTCGTATTCCTCATCACTTCGACGGAGGTGGGGGTACTTTTCACGTGATTGCATTTTCCTCAGCCAATTTTAATGGTAAAAAGGTAAAAATTTTACAGAAATGTTTATAAAACTGTGCTAAACAACCAACTTACTTTCAAAGAACAAAAAGTAGCTAAAGAATTTATGAAGAAACCGAGAAATTAAGCGGTACTTACCTGACTTCATAATTGTTTATATGCAGTTGAGAACGTGAAACGCGATACCGATAAAACAGATCCTTCTATAGGTTCCCAAGTGCGAAGTGCCAGAGCTGAATACACGGCTTAGTGTTGTTCCAATTTTAGCAGCCAAAGGTCGGCTAAAAATATTGGGCCAATATCGGCATTTTAATCGGCCCAGTGTTGATCCAGCGCTCGCAGCGTATATTGGCTATTAATATTTGCCGATCCCCTAACGATACTTGGCCCAGTATCGGCACCTTATTGCGCCAAGTCTCACTTTTAATACAAGGAACCATGTCTGGTCCAGTGACGGCACATTATGGGGTCAAGTGTCACTTTTACCACGGCAAACCATGTTTTATTTAAATCGAGTCAATGTTGAGCTAGTGCTAGCAGCCTATATTGGCTATTTATATTTGCATGTACCAAAAGTTCTGAACGTTCAAATGAACGAAATTTTTTACTGCTAAATTTAAACGCCAGAAAAAGTGCTTAAATTTTTGTTAATTTATATTGAAAATAATTGATTATTGAAACAAAATTATCATGCATATTTTAAATTTCAGTTGGAATAATATTTATGGGTAAAATAGAAATCGGTAAAATATTTCGTTCATTTGAACGTTCGGAACTGCAGGTACATTAAATTTGCCGATCCTCCACCGATGCTTGGCCTAATATCGGCACTTTATTGCACCAACCATCACTTTTAGTCCGGGGAACCATGTTTCACGAGGATCCGCCAAAGTCTGGCCCAGTGACGGCACATTACTGGGCCAAGTGTCACTTTTACCACGGCAAACCATGTTTTATTTCAGTCGACACAATTTTGAGCCAGTGCTGGCAGTCTACATTGGCTATTAAATTTGCTGACCCTCCATCGATGCTTGGCCCAGCATAGTTATTTTATTGCACCAAGTCTCACTTTTGGCACCTAAAAAACATTTGGTTCCATATATGGGCCAGCTATTAAAATGGCGCCGGGCCAACCTGTGAAAAAAATTGATTTAAAAAGAATTATTTTTAAAATTATTATTATATAATCTTCAATTCTTATTATTATTATATGCATAATTCACACGGCCCAACATTCGCCCATAGTCGGCAAAAATATTGCCGAAGTTTGGCTGCCATTATCGCGCCAATGACAAAATGATAACTATGGCCTGCACTTGGCAGCCGAGGTTTGGCTGCCATTCTCGGCCCAACACTGAGTACCAGTATTAGACCAAACCTAGCTATCATCGTTGCGTTTTTTTCCTTGTAGCCTACTTTACAACTTTTTGCAATGACAGGAAATGTAATTTTTCACATTCTGGGTCAAGCCCATTTAAATAAAACATGGTTTGCCGTGGTAAAAGTGACGCTTGGCCCAGTAATGTACCGTTACTGGGCCAGACTTTGGCTGATCCTCGTGAAACATGGTTCCCCGTTCTAAAAGTGAGACTTGGCGCAATAAAGTGCTGATCCTGGGCCAAGCATCGGCGGAGCATCGGAAAATATAAAAAGCCAATATAGGCTTCCAGCATTGGCTAAACACTGGGCCGATGAAAATGTCGATATTGGCCCAATAACTTTAGCCCAGCTTTGGCTGCCAAACTGAGACCAACACGGGGCCGTGTATTCGGCTCCGGCAATTCGGACTAGGGAAGAGAAAAAAGAAAGTATCAATGTGCCTTTACACATGCAAGGACGATCTTGAGCGGATCTGATATTTAGCTTGCGACAGATCACAGAAAAAGGTTTGGTGGTAAGGAAAAAAGTTTTCTCTGCATTTTTTGGCCTGAAAAATTTGTCTGCTAAGGTTAATAGAAGAAACCAGTGAGAATTGTTAAAACAGGATGGAGTTAATGAAAGCTCCTAAAAGCAATAAAAGCAATATATGAAGGTAAAAAAGCGAATGTGAGGATAAATGCACCGTTGAGTATCTGGTTCGATATTAAGCAAGGTGTTAAGCAAGGATGCGTTATGTCATCTTGGCTTGTTACCATATACATGGCTAAGTGTCTGATAATAGTCGTCTTTGACGAAGAAGGTGTGAATCTAGGACTTTGAAGGCTAGCGTTTGCAGATGACAATTTAAGAAAAAACATGATGATGGATGTAAAAATTTTATGAAAAGAGAATACTTTTAGGAAATGGAGATGTGTCTGCCAGTTAAGAAAGGTTCATTATTAATTTTGCGCATGATCATTTTTTTAATTGTTGATAAAGTTATCTCATTTTGAAGGTCTTACCCAGCTTTTCCGTGGTGAATTTTAGATGCAATGCGCGCGTTTTAAATATTAACAGATTTTGATTTTTTGTTTTTGTTTTCTTATAAACGCTACTTATAAGCCCTAAATAAAATTAACAAAGTTGCCCTTTTCATTAGGATGTACGTCATGCTAAATACATGGAAAGAATAAGTCGCTTAAAAATTCGTCGACTTTGTTTATCAGTCTCGGATACGAGAAGAAGTCATATAAAGTTTTGAAACCTCCTTGTTGATGAATATGATCAATAATTATCTGGAATTTATGAAACATTTTAGAAGAATTCAAAAATGTTAATTGCAGCCCAAGTGCGTATTGCCGTAGCTGAATACACGGGTCAGTGTTGGTCCAATTTTGGCAGCCAAAGGTCGGCTGAAAATATTGGGCCAATATTGGGATTTTAATCGGCCCAGTGTTAAACCAGTGCCGGCAGCCTATATTTGCATGTGGCAGAAGTTCTAAACGTTCAAATGAAAGTAATTTTTTTCTCCTAACTTTAAAATACAGTAAATTGCTTAAATTTTTATTAATTTATATTGGAAATAATTTATTATTGAAAGAAAATTATCATGCTTATTTTAAGTTGAAGTGGGAATAATATTTATGGGTAAAATAGAAATAAGTAAAAAGATTTCTTTTATTTGAACGTTCGAAACTTCAGGTACATTATCTTTGCCGATCATCCACCGATGATTGGCTTAATAACGGCACTCTATTGCGCCAAGCCTCACTTTTAGTACGGGGAACCATGTTTCACGAGGATCAGCAAAAGTTCGAACCAGTGACGGCATATGACTGGCCAAGTCTCACTTTTAGTACGGGAAACCATGTTTCAAGAGGATCAGCCAAAGTCTGGCCCAGTGACGGCACATGACTGGGCCAAGTGTCACTTTTAGTACGGGGAACCATGTTTCACGAGGATCAGCCAAAGTCTGGCCCAGTGATAGCACATGACTGAGCGAAGTGCCACTTTTACCACGGTAAACCATGTTTTATTTAAATCGACTCAATGTTGAGCCAGTGCTGGCAGCCTATATTGGTTATTTATATTTGCCGATCCTCCACTGATTCTTCGCCCAGTATCAGCACTTTATTGCGCCAAGTCTCACTTTTAGTACGAGCAACCATGTTTCACGAGGACCAGCCAAAGTCTAGCCCAGTGACGACACATTACTGGGCCAAGTGTCACTATTACCACGGCAAACCATGTTTGATTTAAATCGATCCAATATTGAGCCAGTGCTGACAACCTATATTGGCTATTTATATTTGCCGATCCTCTACCGAAGCTTGGCCCAGTACCGGCACTTCATTGCGCCAAGTCTCACCTTTAGCACCTAAAAAACAAATCTTACACAAAATATTTTTAAAAATTGTTTAAAAATTGTCAAAGTTCGCGGTGCAAATTTTTAAGTTGTCATTAAAAATTTTTAATGTTTATAAAAAATTACATTTCCTGTCATTGCAAGAAATTGTTAAGCAGTCTACAACGGAAAAAAAGACAAAATATTGCGCGAAGAAAAATTGTCGCAATAATAATAATTAATTAGAAAAAAAGAGCTTAAAATTTCGTTCCTTAACTTTTCTGAACTGTAGCTTATGAGGATGACTTTTTCACAGAGTTTCAACTTGTCGGTTTAGCGCAGTAGTTAGCATTCCCGACTGCTAGAGGCGATAGATTTAGGTATAAAGATGTAGGTTCGAATCTCCGTAGCGTTAGAAATTTTATTTGTAATATAATGTTCGAATTGTAATGTATGTATTCAATTTAAATAGGAAAATAAACATTTATATTCAAAGTACTCGCAATCAATTAATATTTATTTTTTAAATAAAGTGAAATCCTTCAATAGCCCTCCCTTCTATAGCCCTTCTTAGAATTATAGCCGCGTCGCAAGTAGGTGTAACAGGAACTGCGCGGGATGTGCCGGGTTGCGGTTGTCATTCAAGCGAGCACTCAACCGTAAACAAGCAAAATCGGAGCGAGCTATAATGAGGTGGTTCCCACCCACCGTCAGCCCTAAAATCAACGCTATTGAAGAGTTTTACTGTACCTTCTTTCATATTTTAATACTATAACAGTAGTCGTTAAAACTAAAAAAATGTTTAAATGAAATTTCAATTCTTGAAGTTATAAATAATATTCAGACGATATGCAGTAGTATAATGATTGGTTGGTTCGGTATTGGCACCTAGTGTTGTGCCGACAATGGCAGGCAAGCCTTGGCTGCCAAGTGCAGGCCATTGTTATCATTCCGTCATTGGCGAGATAATGGCAGCTGAGCTTCGGCAATATTTTTGCCGACTATGGGCCAATGTTGGGCCGTATGTGAATGCGTACTTGGGAGAGTTTAAATAAACAGCAATATTAAATTTTCTTGAGAGTCGATGAAAATGTAGAACGCAAGGACGTTATATTCTCTAACCCAGTTGACAAGAGTCTCAGCAACAGTCTAAGAAAATCTGGAAGAAAGAAAAGAAAAAAGCATTATTCATAGCGTCACAAGTTCAACACATACCTACGCTTCTATGCATATATACACACACATACGAGGCGTTTTCAAAAAGTAAGGTGACTTTTCAATTTTCGCGGGCTACGCACATTCAAGTTTTAAATTTTTTGTTTTTTTGTGTTAGTATACTCGTTTTGATTATATGTTCACAGTTTTGACTATATAGCTCGTGTTGTTTTTCTGGCAGAGGCGTAAAAGGTTAGAAGGGTTTGGTGTGCTCGGCGATTTTCTTCTTTCGAAAAAAATGGAGCAAAGAGTTTGCATTAAATTTTGTGTGAAAAATAGAATCCAGTGCTCTGAAACTCTTGAAATGTTGACAGTTGCATACGGTAAGTCTACTCTGAGTAAGAAAAATGTGTATAAGTGGTACGAGCTATTCCAAGAAGGCCGAGAGGATGTCAAAGACGATCCTCGCCCTGGACGTCCCAGCACGTCAACAACAGATGAAAACGTTCAAGCAGTGGAAGAAATGGTGTTGAAAAATCGCCGAATTACCATCAGAGCAGTTGTTGAAGATGTTGGCATATAGGTTGGCTTATGCCATGCTATTTTTTCGGACGTTTTGGGCTTGAGACGTGTGTCAGCGAAATTTTTTCCAAAACTGCTTAATTTAGAACAAAAGATCTATGGCATGACCATCGCTCAGGAGATGTTGATTGAAGTCAATAATGATCCTGATTTTCTCAAAAGAGTTATATCTGTGGATGAATCGTCGGTATATGGTTATGACGTCGAAACTAAAGCCCAATCGTCTCAGTGGAAGCATCCTGAGTCTCCAAAACCGAAAAAAGCACCTCAAGTTCAGTCAAATGTGAAGGTTTTGCTCACTGTCTTCTTTCATTACCGTGGCGTAGTTCATTAGAAATTCTTACCACAAGGTCGTACGGTCAATAAGGAGTATAACCTTCAAGTTATGCGCCGTTTGCGAGAGGCGATACGCAAAAAACGTCCGGAACTTTGGAAAAACAATTCGTGGCTTTTGCATTACGATAATGCACCTGCTCATTAATCGTTGCTTGTGAAAGATTTTCTGACCAAAAACAGCACAACAGTCATGCCTCAGCCTCCATATTCACCAGATTTGGCCCCCAGTGACTTTTTTCTTTTCCCAAAACTGAAGAAACCCATGAAAGGACATCGATTTTCAACGATTGAGGAGATAAAAACTGCATCACTGAAAGAACACAAGGCTATACCACAAAAGGATTATCAGAAGTGCTTCGATGATTGGAAAAAGCGTTGGCACATGTGTATTATATCTGAGGGAGGTTACTTTGAAGGAGACAACATAAATATTGAGGAATAAATGAATATTTTTTTAAAAAACCATAAAATCACCTTATTTTTTGAACACACCTCGTACAAGCACACAATGTTTTTGCAGTATACCCGACTCTTTGGCTTATATTATACGCAAACCTATACTAGAGTGATTTAATTCTACCACATATAACGCTGTATATACTTACGGGTTACGCAGTTTCGCAAGCAAAATGTTAGTATTATAATGTAATATGTAATATCACACACACACACACACACACACAAAGAGAGATAGAGAGACATATATGTATATATAATTAAAAATTTATCATAAGGACAACCGCAGGATTTCGCCGGGAGCGGGTGCTAATCTGAAAAATTGCACCCGCTTCCAGCGAAATCGCGGTAAAATTTCAGCCATAAGCACGTCTCACAATGGTGAGATAGGTGGTTACAATCTGTAAAGGAATCAATACGACGATCCAGCAAAAGCCTCGTGCACCCTAAGAACACAGAGTGACCCAAGGTCAACCGCCTTCTGCATTTTTCCCGCAAGTGTTCTAGCATATTGTTGACACGCAGGAATGCTTTTTAGGCTATTAGCAAGTGAAAGCTTGGCACCTCCAAAAG
>NC_046662.1:99693296-99694915 GCF_010883055.1 Belonocnema kinseyi
ACTATCTGACGCTAAGAGAAGTCTCGAGCGGAGGGAGAGATGGGTCAGAGAAAATCAACAGTTTCTCTCTGACCCATCTCGACTCTTCTAAGACCCTCCAGTAACTGTCGAACACCCGTCCAAACCAGAGGAGGTCGAAGTATTTTGGAGAGAAGTCTATGAAGTTCAGTACAGACTGGACGAAGACTCAGAAAATATAAATAGCTTCAAGGAGTTATGTGTTGCCCTCATAACACCTGATAAAGAATGCCCACCTATCACTACCGAGGAGGTGAAAAAGTATTAAGAGGGATGAAGAACTATTCCGCACCGGGACCAGATTTATAAGATATTATAAGATTTATAAGCTTTATAAGATATTCACAGCTATCCTAAATGATAGGATTGTTCGGGCAATTGAACCTGTGTGGCAAGAAATGTATGAACAACGAGGCTCAAAGAAAGGCGTAGCCGGATGTCGGGAGAACCTGCTCATCGATAGATGTGTCTGCAAAGATGCAGCATTCTACCAGCGTGACCTATTGATGGCCTGGATTGATTATCGGAAAGCTTTCGGTTCTACATTCCACAGACTTATCATCTGTCTTTTGGAAATGTTAACGGTTCATCTGCAAATAGTTGGGTGCACAGAGAGATTGATGGCGCTTGGAAAACCAGATTTACTATCTCATCTGGAAAAAATCGTGTGACAACTAACAAGGTCACGTTTCAGAGAGGTGTCTTTCAGGGCGACACCATGAGCCCACTCCTCTTTTGCCTTACATTATTGCCACTATCTCTAGCACTGCGCCATTCCGACGGATACTTGTGCGGCAAACCTGCAGATCGAAAGTACAAGGTCACTCATGTATTTTACATGGACGATCTTGAGATATATGCTAAAAACAGAGAGCAACTGCATCTAGCTCTGGGGATTGTCGAACGATATATTAAGGAAATTGAAATGGAATTTGGGTGAGACAAATGCGCCAAGGTTTATTTAAAGCGAGGAAAACTTAATGGCATCCCTGAAGATCCTGAGCTCGTTGATAGAAGCGCCATACGACACCTGTGCGCTAAAGAGACTTATACATACCTGGGCGTGCCAGAGAGCCGCATTCAGGATGTGACATCTATAAAGGACACTCTCCGAAGCAGATACAAACGTCTCATCCGACAGACTTGGTCTTCCGAACTGTCGGGGAGGAACCAAGTATCTGCAACGAACATCCTTGCCGTCCCGGTATTACTTTATTCATTTGGAGTAGTTCCATGGACGAAGAACGAGCTCAGATCTCTTGATATCGGGGCAAGAAAGGTTATGCACATGAACAAAAGCATGCATCTTAAGTCTTCCGTTCCGCGACTGTACATCTCACGCCGTAAAGGGGGTCGCGGAATATTGAGTCTTGAATGTCTTCACAACAGGATTATTCTGGATACAGGACATAGAGTTGCAAATGGAAGAGACCCTCTTCTTAAAATGGTCAGGAATCACGAAGAAGTGGGCAAAGGCGCATTTCTATACAAAGCAGTGCAGGAGGCTGCTGAAACAGTCGGACTTGACTTCAGTATTAGGGGTGAGCAAAATGCATCAAATCTAATCTATCTCGAGTACTCACTCCTGAAAGCCCGGATTA
>NC_046662.1:99695015-99726123 GCF_010883055.1 Belonocnema kinseyi
TGACAATTAACTCAGAATACAATATCGATCAAATGACCGCCTCCTTTAGACACACAAAAAGCGGCCTTTTTAGTATTTTGCATTGTATTTGAAAACATTTGGGGCGTAAAAGTAGCAATTTCCGCTGCGATATTAGCTTGTAGTTCTTCAAAAGTTTTCGGTTTGCTGACATACACCTCACTCTTCAAGTAGCCCCGCAGAAAAAAGTCCGGTGCCGTCAAATCCGGCGAACGAAGAGGCCAGTCCAAATCACAGTTTTCACAGTTGAACGATCGTTTTGGATGTATAGCGCTACAATTTCATCCCGACAAAAATCCTTTGAAAAGTATTAATATTTTTAAATGATTAATTTTATTGTCTGTTTAACTAAATGAATGCTTTTTTCACATTTAGTGAGATGTGAAATTTTTTATTTAAATCATGAGCTTTGAGAATGAAAAAATTTCAAATCTTCAGTCCATAAAAATTGAGTGGTCATCAAATTCGAGCCTTTTCAATTAAAAACTGAAATTATAAACAATTTGCTCAGCGTCAATTCTTAGAAGGTCTATAGAAGGGAGGGCTATTGAAGAGTTTCGCTGTAATTTCTAAATATAGACATTTTAAATATATTCTATTTAAAATGTCTAATTTTTTACCCTTAGAATATACCGTCTCCACAATGAAATTTATTTTCAGAAGCTTTCAGCATTAAACACACAGAAATTTCGGATTAAAAATTTGAACATTTATTGTCTATAAAGTTAAATTTTAATTTAGGAATCTGCAAACTTGAATCTTAAACTTTATTAAGCATCGCAATAAAAATTGGAACATTTTTTCAATGTTATGAAAAAAAGAATAGTTCAGTTGACAGGAAATTGCAATTTATTTAGAATATTATTTCTTTTCTTCCACCCTCTTTAAAATTATATCCAATTTTGTGGTATGCACCAATATCCATCAGGTAGTTTGTTTCTGCTGGTGATGATTACACCAGAAGTAAGGTCCTTACGTACGACGGTGCTCATGCACAACAACGCATGAGATCACGGGTCGTATAGGAGTGGGGGGGGGGGGGGGGGGGGCGAAAACTTCTGCGATTTGTGTGAACACTGATGCGCATTATCTCTTGTTTTCTGCGACTGTCGACGAAGTTCTATAAGCTGAGGTGTCTCATTTCTTTGATTTCTCGTCTCTTTAATTATTTTTAGCAAGAAATGTAAAACTTCGTTTAAAATAATATAAAATCTGATCAACTTCATACTACAATATACAAAATTATATTTTAAATCATATCTCTTTCAAAGTCATTGAAACATTCGAAGACTTTTCTATCTGTCCAAGATTTTTCAAATGATTGTCTAAATTTTAAGCAACTACATTTTTCCGTGTATCATCTAATATTGCATAGATGTGAAAATAATTCGTATTTGTTTATAATTTCTATTAAGCAAATAATAATTAATACTTTAATAAAATTAGGACTAAGCGTATGGGCAGAAACTAAAAAAATTATGTATCTTTCTAATTTGGACGTTAGTACATTTACTGAGAAAAAAATCTTAAATCAAAGAAAATGTACGTGATTCAAATGAATGATCGTACTGAATCCGTTCTATAAAACAACAATTCCATACAAATAAGTAGTTTTATCTAAACCACAAGAATCAATCTGTTGTTTAAAATTTACATTTATTTCATTTAAAGAAACATTAACTAAGCGAAGAAACGTTGCTATTAAAAAGAAGAAGAGATTTGTGTTTAAAAAGTATGTATTGGATATAGTAAAATGTGATTTTAAATCAAGAAAATATTTCCTTCGAAAAAATTAAAGACGATCAGTTGAAGTAAAAGTTTTTTTTAACCATGGATTGATAGCGTTCAATGAAGATTCCGGCTAAGTTTTAGGACCTTTTTGTGCTTACTGTTGGTTCATCTCCCTAGATATAATTCAGTTCGACTTTCTGGCAGTCGACTGCAGTCGAAAGTGGAATCCAGTAGTACCTTTGTTGAGCTTTTTGTAAAATAGGAAGTTACTTGGGGTGTCACGACAACCCGCATTGTCGACCAATGTCGAAAAATGTACAGATAACCAATTTTTGATTGTTGTTAATCAGAGGTGGGCTATGATCGGATCGATTTTTTTCGATTCGATTGGCCCGTCGATCGAATGTCGAAAAGTCGTTATTCGATGCGCGCTACTTCGAATCGGTTTTTTTGTATTCGGCCTTTGGTTGTGAAAAATTCAATATGCGACTGACAAAACGCATTTCAATTTTTTAATTTATAATTATAATTCTAAGAATCTTAACCAATGCATGTAAAATGTAGATTGCAGATCAAGAGTGACATGGCGAAAATAATGTGGCAATATTCACCTGTTGGGTAGCTATGACAGCGCCACTAATTTGGAACTATTGGGAAGAAATTTGAATTTGAATTCAATTTTAACAAGAAATCTTATAGTAAATATTATATTATGCGACCTATATTTATTTCAATAGTAAGCAAAAACGTCTCGTTAATGCTTAATTTCTTAATTAAAATTTAATATATGAGTAGATAAGAAATTTTAATAATAACTCCTTAGATGTCATTCATCTCAAGATTCGTTTAATGTTTTTGGTAGGCTCTACAGATTTATAATATTAATTTACATATATAATATGCTCATGCCAAAATAAGAGGGGGAGGCCCACTGCCGCAGGTTACACGCAGGAAAAAGAAATGTTATATTTACTTATCAAGATTTGTAAAGGGTTTCTTGTAACCGTAGCAGTATAAACAGCTCTTAATACGAGGGTGAAAATGTTAAAGTCACTTAGCATTTCGTAAATGTCACAATGAAATTAAGGTTAATTCGACGGTTATCCTTCAGTAAAGTAAATCTCTTATCCCTCGTATTACATACTGTACGGCATGTAAAGTCCACTGAACCGAGATTAAAATAGTAGTGTAGTGGGCATTACCGAAAGTTCGGTATATGCTACCGATCCGATCAGTTTACTTACCTCGCCTCTAAAGTAACGTAAACGTAAAGCAACGTAAGCTATCCGCGCGGAGCACCGGGTGAATTCACGACGCAATCAGCAATGAATAGATTGCATCACCTAAAAAACATTCCTTTTTGACATTTCTGGGACAGTCGTCATATTATTCCATATTCCCACTTTGTAAGGAAGGGGTTTTATAAAAATAATACAATTATGAATGGCACAAGTTATTCACAAATCGCGTACACTTGAGAGTTTATTGGAGCAAGAAGTGGTTCTCAAGGTTAGTGTCGTAGCCAGAATGGAGATTGGTGGGATCAAGCCCCCCCCCCCCGAAACTAAGTTTTTTCATTATTAAAATCCCTTTCCCCCCACTCTTTGCCTATACGTAAACGCGAAGCCCCCTCTCAACAAAAATTGAAGCCCCTCCCGAAAAAATTCCTGGATACGTCGCTGTCCGAGGTCACTACTCGCAGTTACAAATGCATTTCAAAATTATTTTACAGATCGCAACTCGTGTAATAGTGTAGTGGTTAAAGCAATTGACTTGCGTGCTTAGGTTTATGCGTTCGAGTCTCCCCCCCCCCCCATTGCGTGCGAATTTTTAATTATATTATAAGCATTATAACTTACAAATACCGATTTTTTATAAGTATATCCAAAAATATTTATAAGAAATAAGGTTGCGCTTATTTATTAATTATTTTTATCAATACTTTTTCACAATTTATGGTGCTGTCTTAACTGTATTTTACGCAAATAACATAAGTTAGATCTCTTTATAATATTCGTTAAAGTGACATGATAATTCGTAATTGCAGCATCCAGGAACTATACAGAATAGCGACTGGGCTGATAAAATCTACTGATCCGCAGGTCAGCACCACTTGAGAATCGGTTCTAGTAACCATCAATGATAGTCATACTTATTTGCCTATAGTTGTAACGTTTACTGAACTGTCGTGTTGTCCATATACGTACTAGGAAGATCGTTAGATTTAACTTGGTTTTCAGTAAAATGTAAGGTTCTTTTTTCTGCGTGTGTACCAATATTGTGTTATTGCTTATCATCCTAGCTTTCTTTTAATTTTTTCATCAAATAGCAATATTAAAAAAAATTTAGTCTGCGTTTCTGGCACTTGGATTAATACTTGGAGGATGGGAAATTTCGTTTATTACAAAATATAGGTACCTTAAATTTTCATTAAGTTGTATGGTATTGAATTGTAAGTTTATTACGTCTTTTAACTAAAAGTTATTTGCATATATGACATTGACAAGTTCTACTTTATAAACAACTAACTGGCAAATAATAACTTCAATCGAAACTCTTAAGTTTCAAAAATTTTAATTATATTAAAAAGGAATTTAAAAATACGTAAATGATAATCGGAGTCGACCACTTTCTTCACCGAAAAAAGTTCTCGGTCATTTCCCGGCTATTTCCCAGTTCACAAAAATGTTTCCCGTTGATCTAATTTCAAGTCTGAATCCAAATCAATATTCCAAGCCTTTCAAATTAAAGCTTAAAAAATTTGTCATTCAAAAAATTTTTATTTAATCGTTTAATAATGAACGAATTTTAAAATGGAAATCTTCTCATTTCTATAGGTTTTATTTGAAAGATTTCAAAATAGAAATTATCTTAAAATGAAACATTCGAAATGTTAAAGTATCCATTTTACGAACTTTAATTGTACAAATTAAATAGTAAAGGCTTATAAACACCTCTAACTTTCATCATTTATTAACCAGTCAAAATAAAATATTTTAAAATATAAAAATTAAATGTCGTCACTTTTATCGGTGGAGAAATTTCCGGTTTAAACACTTTTTCTTAATTTATTAAATTATCATGGAAAATTATGCAAAAATAACATTTTTATTACTTGTTTTTAATAGAATATAGTTTTACTACAATATAGTCCTACATAAGAATTTCATAAATAAACATTTGAATCCATAAATCGAGTTTAATATTTTTGCTTTGGAAATTAAAACTTTTTGTTCACAAAATAAAAATCTTATTTCTTATTTAAAAATTTAATTATTTTGTTAAAAAGTTATCCTTTCTAATGGATTTTTAATGCCTTTTTTGGTAGAAAAATCAATTTTTTTCGTAGAATATTGAACTGGTGGGTTGATAACGCACTTTTCGATTAAAAATTCAATATAACGATATTCCCAAAACATAATTTTCTATTATTTATAAAGCTCAATGAGTCAAGCCTGCCGGTAACAAGTGCAACCCAGCAGTCTGTCACGAGAATAGGCGAATCCTCTCCTGATCATGCTCAGTCATAGACTAATGAACCTCAAAAACATTGTTTTTCAATTCTGCTCTGTAGAACCTTTTATAAAATTGATTTTTCTTGCTCAACAAACACATCAATTACTTTAAAAAATCTATTTCACTGATTTTAATTGCTGTGTACCAGTTCTCACATCTTTAAAATTATTTTTTATTTTCATATGTTCAAATAATTATACTTTTTGAAGAAAAAAAGTTTATCGCATACCCTATTATGTTCTCTTTCAACTTCTCTTTGAAATTAAAAAAAAAACGGTTTTTTTGTTGAAAAATGAACCTCTTTTGTTTAAAAAAGTCATTTTTGCTTTTGTTATAATTATTTATTTTTTAAACAATTTTTTGATATCTCATATTTAAATAAGTATAATGAAATATGCAGAATTCTATTTCATATTAAAAAACTAAGAGAAAGGCCTAGGAGAATGGCGTGGGGTGCCGCACCACCCCATATTATCAACAGAAGTAAAAAAATACGTATGACTAAAATGTAAATATTTCTCTGATTCTAAAACGCGATAATATGGTTCAGAATAAGCATGTGAAAAGTTCACAAAATATTATTTGATTCAAAGAAATAAGTCCTTGATTTAAAGAAAATAGACATTCGTTTTAAAAACAGCGTAGTAATTGATCGAAATGGATGCAGCGTAAAATGAAAAAATATACCATTAATCTACAAGAATATCACCATTGTTTAAAAAATTGGAATGATTAAAATACATAAATTTGAATGTAGTATTTGTTGAGAAGTTTAATTTAGTAATAATGATTATAAGTTAACATTATTCTAATAGTATTATTTATTTGAATTTTTACAGCGTAAACAAAACTTCTCAAACTATTTCAAGCACATGCAGTCAAGACTGATGCTGGGAACAGAGAAACCATAGTAGTATATCAGGTGACATACCTGGATCATCATATTTTTTTATTATAACCATGGTAAAAATTTGTGACACACCTATAGGTTGTGTATTTATTATCGGTACTAGTAAGAAAATTTTCTACCAGCATTGACGAATTTTCTTTCCGCATGCTATCAGTATGAACATTTTATTTTCGCATTTTCATTATATTTTCATTGGGATAATCGATTATCACAGGCACACGAAAAAAAGGTCCTGTCCACCAGACGACATAAACATTTCTATACGTTTTTGGGATTGCTGAATCCGAATGCGGGGGTGGTTTAACTCGGCCAGGTCGCATTTCGTTCCTAACCTCAAAGAAATTATGAAAGTTGGAACATCCCTTACGAAAATAAACTATTCAAAAACTATTGAAATCCTATTCATTCACTATTGTCTGACTATTAGAGTACTCATTACTCACTATTCAGGAACGGGCTGACCACGAACATCATTTCTACTTAGAGAAAATGGTTTAAAAGTTCGTGATGAGCACCGCTTGTTCAAGGCTTGTAGTGAATCTAGGAACCAGTAGATGGCTGCAGGCATAACAAATGCAAGTAAGTACTGATTTCCAAAATCCCTTTGCACCTCCACCCCCCGTATCCATTGTGATTGATCTCAGTCAGTGATGCCTTTTAATGGAGCGAAATTAAGACATTCAATACATTATATTTAAACATTTACACAGCAACTACTTATTTAACATATCTTTTAATTAAGGTGGTTGTCGTTCAAAAGTCAGATATCTGAAAAGAATAGTTTTTCTATGATTTTAAGAATCAAAATATTATAACTGACGTCATTTCAAATAAAAACCATTATTATTTAGGAAAAATGTTACAATTTAAAAAAACATTAATTTTAACCATGTTTTTTGTAATTTAATTTTTTCTGCCCGTCGCATTTTACCAATTTAAAAAAATCATTGCATTTTAATAAATCACGGCTTATTTTCCCCAGGAAAACATTCTCTACAACTCTACTGTTTCCAATTTGAAAAATAACAAAATAATCTTAAAACATAATTATTTGTTTAAAAATTTTTTCGTAAAAAAATTATTCTAACGATTTTAGCAATAGAAAAATTTACTTTCAAAATTGGTATCATTTTTCCAAATTTGATCAGAAGAAACGGCCAGAAAAAAATTCAATTACAAAAAACATTGTTACAAATAATGTATTTTTTTGTTGTTGTGAATTTCAACATTTTTCATAAAAAATAGTACTCAGTCTTATCTCATTTAACAAGTGATATGACTGTCGGTGACTGTCGGTAATATTGGGTTGATACATTTTTTTGGACCATGACTCAATTCGAAAATAATAAAAATTTTCGTTTATATAAAGTTTCATTACATTGTTTACAAAAAGGTTGTTTAGAATCTTTTACAATTACCGAAATAAATTTAATTATACCAAGCAATTACAAATTGCATGATTTGCGCTTGACTGTCGGTAACTTGTGATTGAGAAATTTTGTTGGAACATGACTAAACTCGAAAATAATAAAAAAATTTCTTTATAAAGTTTTATTACATTGTTTACGAAGGTGTTGTTCAAAATCTTTTACAATTACTGTAATAAATTCAATTACGGACAAGATTATCTCAAGTTTTTTATGGTCGTCGTGATATTGTTTTGCTTACATCGAACTTGAAATGAAAAAAGCAAAAAGGTCATTTCGAGTTCCGAAGCACAGAATTGTTAGTGAGATTTCTTATATTCGAAATGAAGACGAGGATAAACTTGCGAAAAGCACTTTTATCTCCGATTAATTCGAAACTTCGTATGCATATGTGTTTTAACGTTTTTCGTTTATTTCAGTCAATAATGAAAATTTGCGAAACGGTTTTCAACAAAAGTTGTGGATCTTTCAATAGTACACATTTTATGCGGAATATGTTTATACCCTACGACTGATAGTTTTCGAGAAAATATACGATAAATATGAAAAATCACAGACTTAAATTGTATGAGAAAAATTATAAAAATTATAAAATTATAATAGCATTACTTTATACAAAATATATGGATTCCCGGATTAGTAATATTATAGATTAAATGCTTTTAATATTTTATCGAACATAACCTTACTATTCAAATCTCATTCCACGTGCCCCCTATGCGTGAGTCAAATAAAAGACATTCCAAAATAATCTTAAAAAGATTCAAAAATATTTATAATTAAAATTCATTTATGAAGATTTCTGTATATGTGTAATAGCTCTAAATTTGAACATTGTTTTTTAAAACATAATAGTCTTCTCCGAAATACAAACACTTCACGATAAATTCGAAGAATACAAACTGTTCAATAATGTAGAATATTGAAAAATTGAAGTTTTGTAAAACATATTGATAATGTTCCTTTTTACGATTAAAACAAGACTTAGACGTCCTGTAACAAAACCATTTATGACAACTGTGTAGCTCCTTTTCAGTTCAGTAACTGAGGCGACTGAAAAATCCCGAGAAATAAAATTCCCCAAACTGTAAAACACTTGAATTGTAAAATTCCCGGATAATAAAGGTTCACAGAATAGAATTTCCAAATTGAAAAATTCTACAATAATACATTTCCCGAATTATGAAATTCTCAAACAATTTATAATAATACTGAATTGGAACTGAAAATTAAAAAATTCACGATTAATGAAATTTCCGACAGTCTATGATATTACCGATTTTGACAATTCCTGACTAATAAAATTCCCCACATAAAATCGCCGAATTACATTATATCCAAACTAGAAGATTCCTCAATTTAAACAATGTTTTTACATTCTCATCAAGTGAAGGTATTAGACTTATGTAAAATTTGACCCCCCCCCCCAGTTTTTGTCAAATGTCCACGTTTTGAGAGCCCCTCAATCCGAAAAACAGGTTTTTACGAATGTGTCTGTCTGTCTGTTTGTGAATATGTCTGTAGATTTTTAGTTTTTTTAAGACGATAACTTTCAAAATAATTGACAGATTCGATTGACCTTTGGTATACTCTTTTAGTGTCCTAAAATAAAGGTCAAGTTCGACAAAAAAAAATTTGGAAAAAAGCTAACAAGATTTCTAAGTGATTTTTGAGTTAAATCTTCAATTTTTTATAAATAAACAAATATGACGAAAAATTGGCCTTTTTTCTATTTGATATTCCCGGTGTTCGTCAATAACAGGAAAATAGTTGAAATAGCTTAAGTTACATAAGATAGCATTAGTTAAAGGTATTCCAATATTAGACAATATACAAAAAAATTTGTTGGCAACAAATTATTTGTTGACAATTTTTTTTCTACGATTTTCCATACATACATGTTTTTACATTCTCATCATTTATGATTGAGAAAGTATTAGAATTGTCGGAAATTTGACATCACAGTTTTTCAACGGATCTCCGCGTTTCTCGACTTCCTGAATCCGAAAATCAGATTTTTACGATGGCGTCTGTCTGTTTGTCTGTCCGGCCGTCTATCTGTAAAAACGATAATTCTCGAAAAACTGAACGAATCAAATACATCTTTGGCATACTTTTTTTAGGTTCTAAAAGAAAGGAAGAGTTCGTGAACATTTTTGAGACATTTTTGAGACCACTTTTTTCTGAACTTGAAAATTCAGTGTACGGATATTTATAGTATTAAAAAGTGCAAACAATTTATGGTCATGACTTTTTTCGATCAAAAGAAAATGGTCAAAGTTATAGCGTTTTCAAAATTTTTTAAATCAATCGATAATCAAAATTGTAAGCCAAAAAACGCACGATATAAAAAAAAGTCAAGAGAAGAAAAACATTTCTTTTTGAAAGCGCTACAAGATTATAATAACAAATTTTTCAATTTTCTTCAAAAATTAAAACTTTGACTGTACAAAAAATAATAAAAAATTCCATTTTGTGGACAAACTATGTAGGATACGAAAAAAGTTGAATTAACAGAAATTGTTTTCCCAAGAAAGATCTATACTTTTGTTAAGAATCACTTTTTGATAGGACGCGTACTTTTTGTTATATTCGTAAAAAATAACATTAAAAAAAAATAAAATAAAAAATAAATGTGTGGAAAAACGACGAAAGTTACGAGCAAAAAAAAAAAAAATCTGTTTACAAAGGTCTGTCGGAAATCGAGCGCGCAGCGCGACTGCCATGGTGAGAATGTGTACCTCAAAGCCTACAGAATTTGGAGAAACTAAATCATTGACTATACTTAATTAAGTAGACAATTCAGAATATGAAGACGCATAAATACTGCCATTTAAAAGAGGTCTTTTTGATAAAGTTTTTTTCAAGCATTCCAAATGCAAAGAATCCGAGCGCAAAGCGCGAGGTAACCCATCGTCGAGCTCGAAGCGCTAGACTGAACCGTCGCGCGCCGTAAGCGCGCTCAAACTTGCTCACACTTGCTGTTTCAATTAAAAATGGCAATAATTAAAAAAAAATTTTATCCAGAAATATAATTATTCGAAACTTTATGCATTAAAAATATTCTATTTTTTAAACAAAAATAATCAATTATTTTAATTTTAAAAAAGAAATAATATATATTTTTATAATTATAAATTGTTCAAATGCATGCATTTTTAAATTGGAGAAATTTCTAGTTTAAACATTCCATAATTCGGCAAGTTTCTGTCGGGAATTTTATAATTCGGGAACTCCTCTCAAAGCTAGCTCTCTAACTCGAAGTGCTAGACTGAACTGTCGCGCGCCGTAGGCGCGCTCAAACTTGCTCAAACTTGCTGTTTCAATTTAAAATGTCAATAATTAAACACAAATTTTATCGAGAAATGTAATTATTCGAAACTTTATGCATTAAAAATATTCTATTTTTTAAACAGAAATAATCAATTATTTTAATTTTAAAAAAGAAATAATATATATTTTAAAAATTATAAATTGTTCAAATGCATGCATTTTTAAATTGGAGAATTTGCTAGTTTAAACATTTCATAATTCGGCAAGTTTCTGTCAGGAATTTTATAATTCGGGAACTCCTCTCGAAGCCAGCTCTCTAACTCGAAGCGCTAGATTGAACTGTCGCGCGCCGTAGGCGCGCTCAAACTTGCTGTTTCAATTTAAAATGTCAATAATTAAACACAAATTTTATCGAGAAATGTAATTATTCGAAACTTTATGCATTAAAAATATTCTATTTTTTAAACAAAAATAATCAATTATTTTAATTTTAAAAAAGAAATAATATATATTTTTTAAATTATAAATTGTTCAAATGCATGTATTTTTAAATTGGAGAATTTGCTAGTTTAAACATTTCATAATTCGGCAAGTTTCTGTCGGGAATTTTATAATTCGGGAACTCCTCTCGAAGCTAGCTCTCTAACTCGAAGCGCTAGATTGAAGTGTCGCGCGCCGTAGGCGCGCTCAAACTTGCTCAAACTTGCTGTTTGAATTTAAAATGTCAATAATTAAACACAAATTTTATCGAGGAATGTAATTATTCGAAACTTTATGCATTAAAAATATTCTATTTTTTAAACAAAAATAATCAATTATTTTTATTTTAAAAAATAAATAATATATATTTTTTAAATTATAAATTGTTCAAATGCATGCATTTTTAAATCGGAGAATTTGCTAGTTTAAACATTTCATAATTCGGCAAGTTTCTGTCGGAAATTTTATAATTCGGGAATTCCCCAATTAGGGAATTTTGTTTTTGTAAATTCTATTATACAGGAATTGTCCTATTCGTAAATTCCACAGTTTAGGGAATTCTTTTTTTTTGCAATCTTCCAGTTCTCCCCATCAACTTTTTTCTATTAATTTTTCAATAACTTGTTTCGTTTGTACAAAAATTTAATTTTTTTTATTTTTCAACCGCGTTTCAAACTTCACTGCCATTAAGGCCATGTGATGAGTATAACAGATGATCAAGTCAGCCTTAGGATAAATATTTTTTCACCCATACTAAAAAATAAAAGTTTAAATAAAGCGGAAATTTTGTTCGGGAAAGGTTAATAAATATTGAAGGATCGTTTGTGGCTTTGCAAAGTGTTGGAGGAAGAAAAAAGTTTATTTATGCAAATAATGATTATCGACGGACACATTTAGGTTTTACAGCAGAAGTTTGACTTTTGCATGGACATAGGAAACAAGGGACTAGGCATGCCATTGCGGGGGTAATGCAATGAGGGGGGAGGTCCGCCACCTTTTGATGTTCCGCGACAAACATGGCAGCGCCCACATGTTTATATTTTCATGCACAGTTTGTCGGCAAAAACGCTCGTGCGCATAATCAAATGACACATCATAAGATGGCGGCTCTCCCCACTCATGAAATCTGACTTTCTCTGACGGTAATCATGCAATCTGTTTTACCCACAGACCTCTAGAAGTTCGAAGTTGTCTACTAGCTGCGCTAGTGCTGCTTTGACACAGCTGATACCAGAATGATACGTATCGCAGACCAAATATGTTTATTTGCCATTTAAGTACAAACATTAATTTTTGAATTTATTGTGCATAATTTTCGTGAGCGATTTTTGTCGTTTTGGCCCATTTTGATAAATATAAACCTCATAACTAGCTCATTGACAACATTGCAAATTGCTTGCAGGGATTGACGACAGCACAGTCGGTATTTCTCCAACACAGTACATGGACCTTATTACCTCCTCTTTCATTTCCAAAACTTTCGGAGCGATATCTCATTTCGTTGAGACGTAAGTTGGGAAAGAAAAATTGAAAACCAGGTTTGGTCACGTGACCCTCTCGTCACATGGCCTTAACAGCTTTTAAATTTACTTACTTTTCATCAGATTTTTGGGTCTATCAGCTATACAATTTGTTTTTGGCATATTCGTTTCAGGTTCAATAACGTACAACACTTTGATATTCAAAATAATCCTTCAGTTATTGAGCTACCATTCTTACGTTACTAACTATTTTTACTTAAAAAGTAGAGTATTTAAATTTTCTCGATGATATTAGGCACAATCCAATTCGAGTCGTCCTGCCAAAGTGACCTGATATGCAGAAAACGACAACAACGATGACAATTCTGCAGGCAGGAAGAAACCCACTTGACAGCTATTTTTGCTGGCTTATAGGGCGTTAAAACGTCGATAGCCTTAAAAGTATTTTGCCAATTGCAAGGAAGTTATAACATTTTTCAGGATAAAAACTTATCCCATGCAGTCAATGCATTTCAAAAAAACAGCCCGTGCAGAAATTTCTTCATCTTTACCTATTTAAAGTTGGGTTCTGATGGGGCCTATTTCAGAATGTCTATAGACAAACTAATTGAGGTCCCTATCAGTATATCTATTATAAAATAAACTGGTTGGGATTTCTATTAAAATATGTACTCTACAAAAACTGATGGGTGTTCTGTCAGATTCTAGTGAATAATGTCATGCTTTGCATAGGTATGGCAAATCTATCTTTATCTAATGGAGCCTCGACCAGAGAGATCCTGAAATCTGATATTGCCTAAAATATTAATTTTGAGGTTTTTGAAGATCGCAATATACAGAAATAACGTTCTTATTTGTATATAAACTTGTTATTCCCGAAAACTTGATTTAGGGCACTAATGAATATTTTCTTTGGGGCCAGGCAGATATGTTTCAGTTAAAAATAAAGGGATTATGTTAACTACAGCTGATCAGTGCTTTACCAGATCAGTCCTGGCTCAGTACTGGCAACGGGCACAGATAATCGTCAGTTAGCTCAGTACTGCACTGTAAAAAAAATTTTGTCGTCAATATATAGTGGCTTTACAAAATTTTGGGAATGCTCGTGTTTTTACTGTTACAGCTGGAAGTTCACTATTTGGAAAGGAGTTATTTTCCAGGTTTTGGTACAATTACAAAAACGCAGTGGATATTAAAAAAAATTTATTTTACAGTCTGGCTAACGGCTATCTCTACTATCGACGCAGTACTATGCCGACAGTATAAATATTACAAAATATTAAGAAGTATTTTAAAAATATGGTTCTAAGTCTTAAGTTCTAAATTCCATCTTTAAAATAATTTAAAATAAATCTTTAAATGAATCAGAAGTTTTGTGGTTCGATTCCCAATGGCGTGAAGAAGGAGTAGGATCATTTTCAAGAGATAATTTTAATTTTACTTCAAAATAACTGTAGATTTTAAGAAAAAAATTACATTGTATGTCAATCTTAAGCCTTGTAAAATGGTCTAAAACACATCAAAACTCAATATGACAAGAAAGTTTAAAAAATGTTGTTATTAAAAAATTGTGAAAGTTCTGCCGTTAAAAATTGTATATGTTCATAAAAAATTACATTTCCTGTCACAGTGATTCTTAAAACTTTCCTACTAAAAATTAAAAATTACTTTCTAATTAAAAACTTTTTTTCCAAATAATTCAATTTTGAGTGTTTATAATTTACAAAGTTTACATTTTGAACAGCAAAATGATAAAAAATTAATTTTTTTATTTTAGACTTTGTAGAATCAATTTTAATTTGTCTTGAATGTAATAAAAAAAATTTAATTCTCCAATTGAAGCAGCTTTGACTTTACAACATTCAATTTAATTTAAAGTAGCGTCAAATTGAAAAATAGTTTTATTTAAGGTCATGTGATGAGTGGGTCACGTGACCAGATTCCTACCTTACCGCCACTTTTTTTATTTCCCAACTTATTATCACACGAAACGCCACATTGAGTTGAAAATTTAAGATACTAAACAAGAAGCACTAAGAATGGCGCGTCTGGTCCTAAATTGGTATAATTATGAACAAAGTTTTTTGTTGCAAATAATTTTTTTTTGCTTTTTTCATAATTTAAAAATTTTAAAACCAGACCCACCTTTCTTAGTGCTTCTTGTTTATTATCCCAGATTTTAAACTTGATGTGGCGCTCAGTATGAAAATAAGTTGGAAAATAAAAAAAGGGAGGGTAAGGTAGGAATCTGGTCACGTGACTCACTCGTCACATGGCCTTAAAAGCGCTAAAGCAATTTCCATTCCTTTGGAATTTAAGTGATCAATTTTTAAAGTTTTCAATTTGTTCTATTTTCGAAATTTTATTCTGAAATAATGTTATGTACAAATTCTCAATTTGAAAAAAAAAACGTACTAAATTTTTAACGCTTTGAATTTATTTTTGACCACTTCTTTTAATTATTATTATTTTTTAATTTTTAGTGTCATTTGTGTCGAAAATATTTATTTATTGACAATTATCGGGAATTGCTCAGTTACAATACTTTAAATAAAATACTTTGTATTTCAACGTTTGTTAAGTTATACCAGAAAGAAGGGGTCTCCGAGCCCTTCCAACTGGGATTTTTTTCCACGGGTCCTAAATTTCCTCTCAGTTTCCCGTAGAAAATAATTGGTAGATCTTGAAAAAGTCCGAGCGATCCTCGGTCACGTGGCACCAGTGGATTGTCAATACCCCTGCTGTAGGGCAGTGGTCGGCACGCTCTTGAACAAATCAGGGTATACTTTGACCGGGCTGACCAAGTACCTAATTTCAGATCAGTTACCTGCGAGCTTGGGCAGACCATCGCTTTTCCCAGGGGTCGCCATTTTGATTGTATTTTAAAACTTTCCGCATAACTTTTACAACATTGTATTATTGAAATTTCCTACACTAAAAGAAAAAGTAATGTTTTTGCGCATTTTTAATACGTTTAAGGGCATGCTCTTCGTGACCACGTGACCGAACTAGTCCCCGGATATGAGCGTTTTTTTTGGTGTTCATTGTGTCCAAACGGATTGAGATATCGTGTTCAGGATTTAGAAAGTTATACCGAAAGCACTAAGGAACGTTTGTCTATATCAAAATGTTCATAATTACGAAGAAAGTTTTCGAATAAAATACTACAGGAATTAGGAAATAAACTTTTAACGTCGATAAAGTAGATGCCTCGATTTAAAAAAATCGAGGAACACCTTAGAATGTCATACTCGAAAATTCGTCCAAGTCCCATCTTGAGAAATGTGCATCTTCAGAAAATAATTAAAATTTTCTAATGGTTATATATTCTTGTAGATTTTTTGTACTGGTATGAAACAATTCCAAGAATAAAAACAAAATTTTGCCCGGGGGCGAAAAACAAGGTGAGTCCGACGCTGAGTCCCGCTGTTTGGTTCACTGTCAACAATAGTTATCAGCTGATCGATTCAACGTCAAGAATTATGGCAGTTTGTTGGAGAACTCCGACGAGTAAATTTTAGCACATTGCTGGTGTTGCTATATTTCCAATTTGAAATTTATCTTTTATTTTTAGGACAAAAAAAATGAAAATCATTTTACACCGAAATTTCATGAACGAACTTAGTCACTTGATCTCGACTTTATCGACGTTCAAAGACGAAATTGCGTTTCCATTGGTGAGACGGTCACTTTCGCCGTCTTTTTAATTAAATGTCGCAGTAATGTGTTAATTACATATTAGTAATATTGTTTATAAGACAAACCCTTGCCGTTTGATTGTTTATTTATTCATAAAAAGTTGTTCAAAGTAGTTTATTGAAACCTTCAATTTTAACCTCATAGTTTGCCAACTGCTTAGGTTAGTAATTTAATGACAACTCATAAATTTAATTTTTCAATAAAAATTAGCAAGTATGCATTAAAATTCAGTATGATAGTTTTATATAAAATATTAATAAGATTAATATTATTGATTTACTTTTTAAGATAAATTAAGTAAATTAACTTTTCTGTTGAAAATTTATATTTTTTAATTAAAAATATAACTGTTTTGAAGAAAACTCATCTTTTTGAATTGAAAATTTAACAGTTTGGTTAATTTTTTTAAATTTCTTTACTAAAAAATGTTTTTTCATTAAGATTTGAACTATTTTCTTGAAAATCCGTCTTTTTGGTTCGAAAACGTATCTTTTCAATTATAAATTTCATCCTTCTTGACCAAAAATGCAATTGTGGTTGAAAATTAATCTGTTTAATTTGAGGCTTCAGCAGTTTCATTGGAAATTCGTTTTTTTTTTGTTTGAAAATTAATTCGACTGCTTTCAATATGCAATTAAAATCTTTTTTGGTTGAAATATCAACTATTTTTTTTATCGAAAATTAACTTTTTTGGTTACCCTAATACTTCAATTTTCTAATAAATTTTTGGATTTTATAATACAAAAGACTAATTTTCTACCAAAAAAGATTAATTCTTATCAAAAAACATAATAGTTGATATTTCAAACAAAAAATTTTTTAATTATAAATTAAACATGGCATGATTTTTTAACCAAATAAGATTTTTTATTAAAAAAAGAAAAATATTTCAACCAAATTGTTAAATTTTCTACGACATAAATTTAATTTTTAACAGAACAGTTTCATTTTTCTGAAAAAAAAATGTAATTTATAATTGAAGTTATAAATTTTCAAACCCAAAAGAGAAATTTTTAACAAAATAGTTGAAGTACTAATCAAAACAAATTTTTCAGTCAATAACATTTTAAACAAAAAATAATTGAAATTGTTACAATACTTTTTTAATTTTATGTATTAACTTGAATGAAGATAAATTCGAATTAAAAATTTACTACCAAACAGTTTAATTTGCAAGTGAATCGAGAATATTAAATTTTAATGCATGCTTTGTAACGTGGTGGCTTGCCACTATGTTACTGATCCTCCCTTAGACGAAACTTCAGTAAAAATTCAATCTAAAAATCGCGACACATTTCACGACCAGCACGTACTCAAAAATCTGAACCTAGAAAATTGTAGTATGCGAGTGAGTGCTGACGAAGTAGATTTAATTAATTTTATTAGTTTACCTGTTATAGGAGAAGGGCTCTTCGAGCAATTGTAAGCAGGCTATTTTAGGTTAGGATTCTTAGAAAAACACCTGTATCAACGTAGAATTCGGCCACCCTGACTTTGTCCCTTGGAATCCGCGATCATTAAATCCAATTAAGAGCTCCTCTGGATGGACAAAAGTACGCAAAAAAAGACGACTCCAATATCCATAACCCATCGTTTGTCGGAAAGCACACTAGACCACCATCACTGGCCACCTACACACTTTGCACTGGCACACACTCTACCACTCCGGCCCAAGATTTAACTCATTCCACCTGGGTTAATTGTCACCAACATTTGTGTTGAAGTACATTGTCGATTTAACACTACACTCGACCCGGCGCCTGTCATAACAAACCGACAGCCATATCTGCTACTACTAGCGCGCCGGGTGGCAAATGGAATATCGTCATTGGGTATGGTTAGAACGTAACCGCCGAGGAAGGAAGGCGGCAAGTCAGTTCGTGCTGATCGTTCACGTTTAGTGGAGGTCCGGTTGCCGTAGTGCCAACAATTTTTCGTGGACGAGTCAATTTTGGAGCCAGGCTTGGCATCTCTTACCTTACTAAGAAGGGGACACACGGGATATCAGAGGAAAAATGAGGTAGGCGTCGGATTTCCATCCTCGGATATTTATTGAAGGTTTGAGTACAGTTCAGATTTATGTGGATAGTTTAGTTGGCTTTTCTTTACTTTGATTGTAAATTTTCTTTGCGCGAATTTCGGCATGATGCATGTGAGTAAATGCGGAAATTCCGCGAAATTTTCGCTGGTTAATGTTAAGCTTTTTTTTCCGTTTTTTTTAAAGAAAACCTGTATTGTTTTCCTCTTCTTTATTTTTCTCGTTTAACTTTTCCAATTTTTTTTGGTTAAGTGGAATATAACTGCTTTGTAACCTGAGTGTAAAAATGGAGGTAAACGGAGATCGTCCGCGTAGCCGTTTCTAGAATTACCGATGTAAATGCTTTATTTGTCAATTTAATAAATTAGATTTTCTAGATTTTTAAAGAAAAAAAGAAACAAGCAATCTATACGTTTTCTGACCCCACCGTGATCCCGCTACCTATGAGTCAGGACAATAATTTTTTTGGTTTTCCTTTCGTTTTGTTTATTGTTTCTGAGTGACACCGGAAGCGTGTCTGGCGCTTATAGTAAGTGAAATTTTATACTCTTGACGTCATTTCCTGCTTCGCATCCCTCGAACCAGGGAATGGCGTTATAAAATTTGGCGCCCAACGTGGGGCCAGAAAACGTTATAAATTATGGATTAAAAATTTAGCCTTTTTCTTATTCATTTAAATTTTTTAAATTCTCTGAAAGTGAAACGAGAAACATGGAAGATTAAATGTGTTTGAGAAAATAAAGGCTCGAACCACGATAACCCAGCCATGACAGGTCATAGGCATTCGATTTCATTATTGATAATTTTTAAGTGATTTCATACTATTTTATCCGAGTCTATTTACTGAATTCTAATATGCGAATTATTTTACATGATTCACTTTTAGATTAAATTACCAAGCACAATTGTGCTAATCATCTATTCGATCATGTGAATTGTTTATTGTTTCATCATGTGATTATTTTATGGAATTACTTATTGCATTTATTTATTGAATTCATGTATGGAATTTATTTATTGAATTTATTTATTGGATTTAATAATGCAATATGTTTACCTGATTTACTTGTTTCTTTTCTTGAATCTCATGAACATTCTATTGCATGTGGTGAATGTGGTGATGTTTACCATGTACCCTTGCATTGTATTGCTGTGGGTTCGAATGTGATTACCCGCTTGATTATGTTTTATTTTAAATTATTTGTCAATTTGTTTCATGACGCTCTTGTGATTTATTTACTTTTTTTGAACATTTTAATATTTTTTTGGTGAAGTATAGTCTTTCCAGTGATTTTAGAAAACTGTAATAGCTTGTTTTTGCAATGTTTACCTTTTTTAACATTGTGAAAATAGTACCTTGGAATTGAATCTTTATTTTGCTTTGGTTTATCAGAGTTCTTCAGAATTTCTTTTTTTTTTAAGAACTGTTTGAAAAGGGTTTTAATTATATAATTGTCGAATCCGATACTTTGAGCGAAATGGACCGCTCTACTATTAAGATCGATAGGTTGTGGGGGGAAAATACGGACTCCATGATTAATTGTGCGAGCTCATTAACAGTTGAGGAGCTTCGCGAAGTACTCAAGTACCTCGACCTCTCTACCGAGGGGGGTGATATGGCGATGAGATGGCGTCTGAATTAATTTCACCAACATTGTCGCCATATGCACCAAACTTAGGAGGAGAGTGGAGAGCGTGATTTGACAGCGGAATTGAAAAGGCTACGTGTGTCCCCACAGACTACTTTCAGTGTCCCCATTGCGACATCACACGCTCAAACAACAGTTTTCCCTACGACTTGCAATACTAACGTAGTTACGGAACATATGTTCACACCAGCTACTAGCACGGGTAGTGTTACTTTCGCGAGAATTATAGCCAGTATAGTGACGTTTGCTACATTTGAGCAAACAGCACCGTTATACACTCCTATTAGTCGCTCCACTATGGTCCCTGCCTCCTTTCACAATGTAATTCAATCCGCCTGGTCTTGAATGACACCTTTTTCTAATAGACCATAGACCTAGAATTCAAAGGTCTTCTCCTAGTCCCATAAGCAATTTATCGTCATCTGATTTACCGCCATCTGCGCATTTTAGAGGCAGGGATGGTGGCCATGCTGTAGTTAGGAAATAGAACCTTAACTTTGACGGGAAACGCAATAGTAGTGCGGAAGAATTTCTAACGCAAGTTGAAGAGTGTCGTAGAGGCAGTTCCTTATCAGATTCATACCTTTTTAGAGCCCTTTCCTTTTTGTTGAAAGACTCTGCTCAACATTGGTACAGATTCAACAGTAGAAAATGGGAGTCATGGGAGCAGTTTACCATATCTTTCAGGCGCAGCAATGGTGGGTTAAATTTCCAAGCGTGAGTTAGGGATGGAAGGCGTAGAAGGACTCAAGATCCGGGCGAGTCTATAGCAGACTACTTGCTAAATATTCGTCTGATCTTCAATCATCACGACTCTCCAATATTAGAGTTAGAGCAATTAAAACTTGCTATCAATAACTTACATCCTAAATATCTAGATGCTCTACCTAAGGTTGAGTATAAAACTTTTGAAGAATTGGAGGATGCGGGCGAACGTTACGAAGTAGACACTGCTATTAAGAAAGGTTATTTACCCCCTCCTCCTACTACAGATAGCGTTTTACCGGAATTTGCCTACCATGCGGATAGTAGGAAAGCAGATTGTGTAGCAGCCGCCGGAAGTGAACCCCTGGCCTCGGATGGTAGTACTACTACGAGTAATGGGAGTAACAATAATAGCAATAATAGAGAATATTCAGGTAGGTCCATCGGAGGTATAGGCCCCTCCTGTGCCCAATCCTATTGGATATTATCCGCCTTATTTTAATTACGGCTACTTTCCCGACATTCCTCAGCCACATGTGATGCCAGCTAATTTTACCTACCCTCCATTGGGTACCCAGGCCACTGAAGCGTTGAATTTACCAACTCTTGCCGTGGGTTTCAATGTTCAGGGTCCAACACAACCAAACACAGTACACACTACCGCTGGTGGTACCCGAAGAGATGTGTTTCACGCTTGTTGGAACTGTCATGAGATAGAACACGGTCACCGTTTCTGTCCTAAACCTAAGTGTATATTTTGCCACAGACGTGGTAAATCCGGTCAATTCTCGACGGGAGAACCTATTTTTGGAGAACCTATCAAGGACAGGAAATTGGTTCTGGAACGACATTGCCACAAGAAGCATTAGAAAATCGTGTAGAAGTTACTGATGTTTCTCGACCGAATGAAGTCGTTCAAGCCTGCGCTGGCATTAAGGAATTCAAGCTATCAGAGGCTAAATATTTGGATGATTTTCTTAAGAAAAAATTCCTCCAATGCCAGATAAGTTTCCTGCAACACACATGGTGAAACACCATATCGATATCCAGGGACATTTCCTCATTAGACAAGCTTATTGCCGAAGAAAGACGCGTACCCAATGAGAAATATTAGCACTTTATTGAATGGGGAACTCCCGAGGTATTGTTTACTGACAACGGCACCGAGTTTGTGAACAAGTTAATTTCGAAGGCCGCGTCGGAATTGGGAATTAGGCACTCAACTACACCACCGTATCATGCGCAAACTAATCTGGTCGAACGGGTCAGCCGAGTGCTGAAGACCATGATATTATCTTTTGTCGAGGGAGATCATCGTAGTTGGGACAAGCACCTTCCAGATTTCCGTTTCGCGTATAACACCGCCGTACATAGTTCCACTCGTGTGTCGCCAGCACTCTTAAATTATGGTAGAGAGCCTAGACTGGCAAACTCATTAAGAAGACAGGAGGAAGGAATCCCTATTATCGTACCATTAGCTGTAGAGGATTGGGAGTGCAGGATAAAACGATTGTCGGCCCTTAGGGATCTCGTTGCACATCATCTGGACGTAGCATCAGACCGACAGGCAAAGTATTATAACCGCCGTAGGCGACACATTCGTTACCAGGTAGGAGATATCGTCTGCCGTAGAACTCACACTTTGTCGTCAGCTGTTGATTATGTCGCTAGGAAACTATCTTCTAAATATAGAGGGCCATTCAAGGTTATTAAAGTCATTAGACCGGTAGTTTATGAGATCCAAGATGAGTTAATTTTCAGTTGTTCTGCAAATGGGGATGTGATGGTACTTTGGGGCAAAGTAATTTAAACAAAACTTGCATGCCGATGATGGAACTAAAACTAATGCCAGCATATTTGCTACTTCCCTTGCACCATTGCAGCTTCTTTTTACGATTGAAAATGGTAGTGATACCAAGGTTCTGTGAAAAAATCCACGCCCCTCATCTCCTAAATTTTGCAGCCCGATAAAATTAGAATTCTTGCATCAAACTGCCGAAGCAACGAGAGCACAAGTTGATCATATAAAAGATCAATAAAAAAATTGCAGCCTTTTCAAACAATTTGCAATGGTAAACAAGTAAATGTTACTTACAAAATCGCACTTACAATGATTAAGGGAAAAGTTTGTAATTCCTTATGAAATACAACTTCTGCTCTGGGTATGGAAGCTCGAATGATGAAAATACGGCGCTTCGTTTTTTCGAATACTCTTAAGTCTCGGCGTCCATTACCAAGATAGACAAAATTTTGATTGATAGGTTTCATGTAATACTTCAGGTTATTTCGTGCGACTTTGATATTAACATTGTCAAGTGTGAAGAGTACGCTGTGTCAACTGCTCGGAGATTTGTTGAATTATATCCATCGTATAACATGCCTACAATTGTTCATGAAATTTTGATACACGGGTCACATATAATTGAAACATCCTTTTTGCCTATAGGAGAAATGTCTGAGGAGGCCCAGGAATCTTGTAATAAATTTATCAAAAAGTTCCGCCAGGATTTCAGTCGAAAATGTAGCAGAGAAAAAACTATGGAGGACGTTTTTCGTAGACTGTTAATCAATTCTGATCCTCTTATTTCAAGCCTGCGGAAACTGCAGCAAAAAAAGGAGATCATTGTCGCCTGAAGCAATCGAATTGTTAAAAGAACCTTCGCTCGAAATCACGAATGTGCTAACTTCATCGGTAGAGGAAGCAGCCTGCAGTGACACTGACGATGAAAGTGATTAAATTGTATTTATTTCTATTGTATTTTGTGGGTTTTAAACTATTCAGACAATTTGATGAATAAATTGATTTACTATTGCATTATGTGTATTTATCACAATTTTTCTCTGTTCTGTATTAACAGTTTATTTCTCATAAAAGAAATATCGCATTCGTAATACACAGTCTTATAACACCCTAAAAGAGGCATTTTATCCTAAAAAGATTGCTAAAAACACGAAATTCATACGCCATTTTGTATCCACGACTTTGAATACACTATTTACTTTATTAGAAATTACATAAAATTCATATCCTTCTTATTATACTACTATTTATACTTATTATATTACTCCTAAAACACTTGAGCAAATAAATTTCTCATAAAATAGTTACATTTAACATTTATCGCCAGTCTGTTGGTTTTTTTACGGGATTCATAACCTTTATATGCCATTTTGTACTCTCTATTTTATTTTTTCGTAAGGTCATAATAATATCAAGATTAAATTGCGCTCCCAGAAACCTACAAATCGTAATTTTCATTCGAGTAAAATTGAATTGCATGAATATCAGCCGCCATTTTGTAGCCGCCATATTGTTCTCAGAAACTAATAAAATATTCATGATCAGCGACCCCAAAAACACCCGAGTACGGAAATGTACCGCGAAATAACAATAATTTATAATTATGGCCAGCTTTTTGATATTTTTGACCACTGTGCGCCTGCTGGTCTTGGAACCCCGCTGGTCAGTCTGGGGAGGGGGGGATGTTGTAACGTGGTGGCTTGTCACTATGTTACTGATCATCCCTCAGCCAAAACTTCATTAAAAATTCAATCTAAAAATCGCGACACATTTCACGACCAGAACGAACTCAAATATCTGAATCTAGAAAATTGTAGTATGCGAGTGAGTGCTGACGAAGTAGAATTCGGCCGTTCTGCCTTTGTCCCTTGGAATCCGCGATCATCAAATCCAATTAAGACCTCTAGGGCTCCTCTGGATGGACAAAAGTACGCAAAAAAAGACGACTCCAAGATCCATAAGCCATTGTCCGTCGGAAAGCACACTACACCACCATCACTGGCCACCCAATCACTTTGCACTGGCCTACACTGTACCACACCGGCCTGAGATTTAACCCATTCCACCTGGGTTAATTGTCACCGACAATTGTGTTAAAGAACATTGTCGATTTAACACTAAAGTCCACCCGGCGCCTGTCATAACCAACCGACAGCCATATCTGCCACTACTAATGCGCCGGGTGGCAAATGGAATATCGCCATCAGCTATTGTTAGAACGTAACCAACCATACCACTCGAGCCAGCAATAAGACTTATAGGAGGGCAGTACCTCCCGGACCGAGCGAGGACGAGTGGGAAGACGCCGAGGAAGGAAGGCGGCAAGTCAGTTCGTGCTGATCATTCACGTTTAGTGGAGGTCCATTGCCGTAGTGCCAACAAATTTTCGTGGACGAGTCAATTTTGGAGCCAGACTTGGCATCTCTTACCTTACTAAGAAGGGGACACACGGGATATCAGAGGAAAAATGAGGTAGGCGTCGAATTTCCATCCTCGGGTGTTTATTGGAGGTTTTAGTCCAGTTCAGATTTATATGGATAGTTAAGTTGGTTTTTCTTTACTTTGTTTGTAAATTTTCTTTGCGCGAATTGCGGGATGATGCATGTGAGTAAATGCGGAAATTCCGAGAAATTTCCGCTGGTAAGTTTTAAGCTTGTTTTTGCCATTTTTTTAGAAAATCTGTATTATTTTTCTCTTCTTTATTTCTCTCGTTTAACTTTTTCAATTTTTTTTTTGATTGAATGGAATACAACTGCTTTTTAACCTGATTGTAAAAATGGCGGTAAACGGAGATCGTCCGCGTAGCCGTTACTAGAATTACCGATGTAAATGCAAAAAAATGAAAAAAAAACAAACATCCTATACCTTTTCTGATCCCACCGTGATCCCGCGACCCCTGAGTAAGGGCAAGAATTTTTGTTGGTTTTTCTTTCGTTTTGTTCATTTTTGCTGAGTGAAACTGGAAGGGTGTCTGGCGCTCAAGGTAAGTCAAATTTTATACTTTTGACGTCATTTCCTGTTTTGCACCCCTCGAACCAAGGAATGGCGTTATAACATACTAATTGTATTAAAAAGTTTAATTTATGAGTTATTATTAAATTACTTACCTAAGCAGTTAGCGAAATTTGAGTCTAGAAATAGAGGTTTCAATCAACTATTTTGAAAAACTTTTTGAAAATAAATAATTAAACGCTAATCAGAATCCATTCTTGCTTTCTAATCTATTCTGTAATTAATTATAAGTAAATTATCCCATTTCACTTTAATAAACTTCATTGAATTTTCCTTGTCCCAGTATTGGCTTCTTTGGTGTACATGTACATTAATTAAATATTATATTAATAATGTTTTTTTTTCTAATTGAACAAATAATGTCTTAGCCACTTATTATAACGGCTTTTGTACTAAAAATTCCCATTCCCCATTTTAAAATTGTATTTATGTGGGTTAGCTTTTTCTAACTGTCCTATTAATGGTCAGTTTACTTTATAGGTTTACGCTGAAGAATAGAGATACTTTTCGTTCATTCGGTAGGCCAGGGGATAAATAGAACACTAGCAGGGCTAAAACAAAAGATTGCTCTTTTATTTTGTCTTATCCCGTCTTAATTTTTTTGGTATGTCGAGATTACCCTGGGGCATTTGAAACTCACAGTATACCTAACATAAATTAATATTGGGAACCAGCACCCTTAGTCTCGATAATAACGTTACGAAATAAAAATTTCCAAATTCATCACATAACATTTTATTTTCGAAGATTTGTTTTGACTACATAATTACGAAAAACTGTATAAAATTTGTATACATATCGTATAACTAACCTAAATCCCATACTAAGTGTAAGAAATTACTAAAAAGTATTAGCGTGCAAATGAGGGCTGGAAACATAGGAGGGGTGATGTATAAATTTTTGACTGTGTACAATAAGGATGGAATGGAAAGGATTAAAGAAAGGATAGAAAACTTACTAGAAGAGAGAGATAAGGGTGTGGTGGTAATGGGGGGGAGACTTTATTGCGAGAATTGGGCGGGAAGGGGGCCTGTACCAGAAAGGGGATAGCTTTAAAAGAAAATCTAAGGATAAAATAATAAATAAAGAGGGGGAGATTCTAAGAGACTGGATGGAGGATAGAGGGTGGGCGGTGGCGAATGGTATGGTGAAAGGGGACGAAGAGGGAGAATACACGTATGTGAGTAAGAGGGGTGCATCGGTGATAGACTGCGTGATTATGAATATGCAAGGGTTCGTTAGGGGAGAGGGTGTCATGGTCGAATGAGACGATAGAGAAGTATCAGGAGCAGTTGGGCAACGTATGCTTTGAGAGGGAGTCCGTGGACGAGATATGGGAGGATCTATAAGAGAAACTTAAAGGTTATGTGCAAAAGAAGGTATTTAGAAAAAAGAAGACAGAAATGGTAAAGCCGTGGATGGATAGGGAATGTAAAATGATGAAGAGAAAGGTGAAAAGGATGTACAGGAAGTGGAAGGAAGGAACCGCGAAAAGCGAAGAGTACGTAGAAATCAGGAAGGAGTTTCGGGCGATGCGTAAGAAGAAAGAGCAGGAAAAAGAAAAAGAGCTAGAAGAGGAGTTGAGAAGTGTAAAGACAGAAGGGTACGTGTGGAAGATAATTAATAGGCTTAGGAAACTTTGGGTGGGAATAAGTGAGAAGATAGAGAGCGACGAATGGAGGAAATTTTTTAAGGATTCATTTCAGGGGTCAGAAACTCGAAAGAGAGATGAGGGGATTAAAAGAAACAGAGAGGTAGGTGAAGAGGATCTGAACGACGAGGAGATAGAGAAGCAGATAGGGAAGTTGAAAAAATCGAAGGCAGCAGGGATTGACGGGGTAGAGAATGAAGCGTGGCTGTTTGGCACACAAGAGGTAAGGCAGAGGCTAAAGGGAGTAGTGAAAAAAGTATGGAGGGGGAGCTCTCTCAGTAGAGAGAGGAGTGTATCGTACCACTGTATAAGAAAGGGGATAGGGAGAGGCAGGAAAATTATAGAGGAATTACGTTCATGAATACTGCGTACAAAATATACGCGATGGTGTTAGCAGATAGACTGCGAATGGATGTTGAGGGGAAAGGAATATTGCCAGAGAAGCAGGCGGGCTTTAGAGAGAAAAGGAGCACTATCGACAGTATTTACGTCTTGCAACACGTGGTGGATAGAGAATTAACCAAAAAGGTGCCAAAGTGTACGCGTTTTTTGTAGATCTAAAGAACGCGTTCCCGTCAGTCAATAGAGGGAGATTGTGGGAGGCCATGGAAGAGAGGGGAGTTTAAAGGGGCCTGATCGAGAAGCTAAGGAAGGTATATGAGGAGACGAAAGATAGGGTGAGAGGAGGGGACGAAATCTCTGAGGGATTCTGGATGGACAGGGGGTTGAGGACAGGGTGCCCGCTTAACCCAACGCTTTTTGAAATTTGATCGCGAACATGGAAAGTAAGCTAGGGGCCGGATGCAGATGACATAGTGCTGTTGGCAAAGAGCAAAGAGGCTTTAAATAAGATGATGAGGCGGTTGAGGCGTTACTTAGACAAGAATAGGTTAGAGTTAAATGCGGTCAAGTCGAAGGTTATGGTGTTCAGGAAAGGAGGTGGAAGAGATGGGGGAGGGGAGTGGAAGTGGAAGGGAAAAGCGGTACAAGAGGTGAATGAGTTTGTGTACCTGGGCTTCTTGTTTCGAAGAAATGCGGAAGTAGATAGTCATATAAAAGAGAGAGTGAGAAGGGCAAATGTGGCGATGACGCAGGTGCAGGGGCTGGGGAAGAGATTGTTCGCAGATGATTTTGAAAGGAGAATGAAATTTTTTGATTCGCTAGTGATGAGTATCTCATTTGACGGAGTGGAGGTGTGGGGTTGGAAGGTAAGTGAGGAGGTAAATAGGGTACAGGAGAGGTATGTAAAGTGGATACTGGGTTTGGCAGGGGATACGCCGAGCTATATTGTCAGGAGGGAGACAAGAAGATGGAGAAGCACATGGATGAAGTTAGCAATAAGAGAGTCAAGGTATAACGGAAACTATGTGTGGATTATGCCAAGGGAGAGAGCGCAATATTTCTGTAAGAAAGGAGAGCAAGGAAGTCAGGAACTTATAGCGAGAATGTGGTGCGGTTGCAGGGAGAATTATAATAGGTTCTGGCTTTCTAGAGAGAAGAGAATGTGTGAATTGTGCGGGAAGGGGATGCAAAATTGGAGCATTGGTTGGAGGAATGTGAAGAGAAGAAACAGAGGGGGGTAGGCATGGAGGTACTGTTGCATGAAAGAGGTGACAAAAGGGCAGTAGCATGGGTGAAGGGGATATTGGGTAAGTTAGAGAAGAAGAGAAGAAAGGAAAGGCGAAATGCGTGCGAGGCGAGACACAGCGAGGAAGGTTAGGCTATAGGAGCGAGCGGATTAGTTATAAGGTGTGGATGGATAGTACTTTGTAAGACGTAGTTGTAAGAAAATTCTGTAAAAAAATGGAAGTGTAAGCAAGTCAATTTTTTAATACCAGCAGGCCGAAAAATAAACGTTTATCTATCTACTAAAAAATAATACAGCTGCGCATGCTGACATTGCCACACGATTTAACTTCCATGATCATTATAGTAATCAGGCGCGATAGATACATGAATACATATATACATACATATGTACGCAGATTATTACATGCATGTTTTTTGTCATAATTAACATTTTTTAACCTTAGTTCAAGTCTTGTCAAATGTAGAAAACTGATTCCACAATTTTCAAAAAATAATAAAATCAAGAGTAACACCCAATTTTTCAATTGAAATCAAGAGAATGATGAAATATTCTCAGTTCTCATAAGAAATATTTAATCGTGCAATAGCAAATATTCTGAAGTCAAAAGCCCGAATTCATCATTCACCTTTCTTTCTTTTTAAGGTACAACTTCATATTCCATTTAATTTAAAATTGAATGTACTTGCATCTTAATACTGTTAAAAATATCTGAAGGAAATTGCATATGTATGTCAGTAAAGTCATTTGCACATACCGTACATTAATTTGAATATAACATCATGTTGTGAAATTACTAAACATGCATTAACCGTAGTTGCATAGTGGTGCGCATACAGACCACCTATCCTATCACCTATTTTTATTTATAAAGCTTATAATTACTGGTGCTTATAGACGTTCATAGACTTTTCTGTTAGCTAAGAGCTTTTTCTATAATACAAATTGATAAAAATTAATGTTATACTTGTTGTTAATTAGTTATGAATAAACAAAAACAAAAAACGCGTTTTTTCGGATAAATTCATTTACCACCTTATTTGTGGATGGATTCTGATAAAACTTGAAATTCAGGGTTTTGAAGGTCTCTGATTACGAATCTAATGTCAATTGGGAATTTACATTTTTTTAAATATAAGATAACAAATTCAAAATAGCGGAACGGAAAAGGTTGAAAAACACGTATTTCGCTCTACAGTTAGTAACTCGGGGATTTTTGAGATTGCTGAGTATGAATCTGAAATCAAAATTTTAATTCCTAATTTTAAAGCAAAATATATGTTTAAAAATAATTCTTCATCCGTCATCTTGTATTCGCCATCTTGCGATTGTAATGTTAAAATTCTAGTTGCAGATTCGTGCTCAACGACCCCAAAAACCACAGAGTAAGAATTTTCATCTAAAAATTGATAACTTTTGCACTCCTACACTCTTAATAATGTTTCAAATTGTACAACACTTCTGAAATACTTCTACAATATAAGCTGAAGGTAAAATTGCAAACATGGTATTTGAATTACGAAATTGCAATAAATTTATTGTAAGTGTTGGAAACATTTGAATACAACATCTAGCATTCCAATATACATGTATTGAAGTGTTTTTAAGAAGAATACTGTACACATGGAATTCACGCAATTCACAGTATTTGCCGAATTGAAAGATTTGATGGAATATATGGAATTAACTATATTTATGGACAAGTGTTTAAAAATGGCTCTCTTCGACGAAGAGGGTGTGGATCTCGAAACAGTAAGGGTACGTGGGTTAGCGTTCGCAGATTATAAGATTGTTATGGCAGAGTCTATCGAAGACCTACAAAGAATGTTGAATAAACTAAATGCAAGCATGAAGAGCATGGGCCTCAAAATTAACGCAAATAAAACAAAAACTATGGTGTTCGAAGGAAAGAGTGAGAAAACACTATGCAATATTTTATTAAATGAAGAGAGAATTGAACAAGTTGATAAGTTCGTATCCCTTGGTAGCTTATTTACTAGGGACGGGAAGATAGATGAGGAATTTGGTAGACGAATAAATGAAGGTAAGAAGGTTATTGATAGAGCAGGTCCCCTTATCAGAAGTAAAAATATATCAAATAAAGCTAAAATGGCAATACATAATTCTAT
>NC_046662.1:99726223-99741066 GCF_010883055.1 Belonocnema kinseyi
AAGAATGTGGTGCAGAAGAGACGCTAGTAGACACATGGGAAAGAAATCGGTTAAGATGGTTCGGACATGTTGAGAGAATGCCAAATGAACGATTAACGAAACTAGTGTATCAAGGTAAAGTAAATGGCAGCGTGCCCAGAGTTAGACCGCGGAAAGAATGGTTAGAATGTGTGAATGAGACCCTACTTAGAAGAGACATAAGAATTCACAGAAACACGAGAGCCTGCATGAAAAAATGCATGGGCATAAAAGAAGCTAGAGAAGTATGCCAGGACAGGAAAGTATGACGGCAAATAGTTAATAAAAAGAGTGTCAGTAGAGTGAATGATGCCTGAAACAAAGACCTTGGCTACTAATGGACCCAAGTGGGAAACCTTACATAACGACTTCGTGAGGTTTTTCGCTTGGGGTGATTGCTAGAGAGATCGATCAGCAACCTGGGTCGGAGCAGTGTTGCGGAACGAACGTGTTATTTACTTAAATAGCGCGAGAATTCTGAATCAATCTGAAAAATCTCTATCCCTTCCACACACTACTCCTTTCCCCTATAGAGTGAGTCACGCCTACCCCGAATGGGAAATGGCTTAATGGTGTAATAATAATAAAAAACTAAGTTCGTGGAATTCAGGGAATTCACCGAATTCTTTGAAATGAAGAAGTTCACAAAATGTATGGAATTCGCGCAATTCATGGGATTCAAGGAATTTACGGAATTAGTTAAATTCG
The DNA here is from genome assembly GCF_010883055.1 of Belonocnema kinseyi. NCBI lineage: Eukaryota > Metazoa > Arthropoda > Insecta > Hymenoptera > Cynipidae > Belonocnema > Belonocnema kinseyi. The sequence continues at coordinate 99,726,950 of NC_046662.1, forward strand.
CGGAACTCATGAAATTCACGGAATTTAAGCAATTAAAGGATTTCGTATAATTCAAGGTTTACTTTATATTACGGCATTCACTGAATTTTCGTAATTCATGTCATTCGCGGGATGCACGAAATTCAGAAAATTTATTTAATTCATGGAATTCACGGAAATCGCTGAATTTAGGGAATTTACGGAATTCATAGAATACACGAAATTGAATGTAATCACGGAGTTTATGGAATTCATGGAATTTGTAGAATTCTTGAAAATGAAGTAATTCTTGGACTTTATGGAATGCACGGAATTGATGGAATTCAATGAATTCATTCAATTAGTCAGTAGATTTGATAAGAATCCAATCAATCCATTCTTGGACCTTTAATGTAAATAAGAGTAATATTTATTAAAAGAATAAAACGAGATGATTGGAAAGTTCGTTTATTAAAATTCTGTCTTTCCGACGTTTTGGCTACCAGTGCGTGCCCTTTTCAAAGAATCTCAATAAATAATGCTTAAAAATTGAAATTGAAAACAAAGTAAAAGTGCAGATAATTTGTATTTCTTTTTCTTTAAAAAAATCAGTTTTTGTGTAACTATACTTGTATGTAAGAAAAGAATCAAGGAATTCGCTTAAATCAAGGAGTTCACGCAATTTATACAATTCGCAGAATTTCTGAAATTGAAGGAATTCTAAAACTTTATGGTATGCACGGAATTGATGGAATTAAAGAAATTGATTGAATTCGAGAAATTCATGGAATGAAGGAATTCGCTGAAATCACGAAATTCACGCAATTCATATAATTTGCGGAATTCACTGCATTTGATGAATTGAAGGAATTCATTGAATCGAAAAAATTCATGATATTCAAGGAATTATAGGAATTTATGGAATTCATGGAATTCCTGAAAGTTCACGAATTTCGTACATTCCGTAAATTCCGTTATTTAATTAAATTCAATAAATTACTTGAATTTCAGGAATTCCATAATTTCCATGAATTCCACGAATTTTTTGAATTTCGCAAATCTCGCGAATTTATTTTTTTTCGTGGAACAAGCGTGTTGCTAAATGATTTAAATTTTTTTCGCTTCAATAGGTGTCGAGATATCCAGCCCTTATGCTTGGCGTCTCCGCTACAGACTTATCACAAAAACTTATTTTACGTTAGTGTGAAGCTTGAATTAAGGCGTTAGCAGCACAAATTTGAACTAAGAGCATCCTTACTCACCCCCCTCGTTTTAAGTTTGCTGCCCTCTTCTTCGCTTTTTGGACATCATTCAAAAAATTGGAAAAATAATTCCAATTTTGAAAGTATATTTTTCTATTGCTAAAATCGCTAGTATGTTTTTTTATAAAAAAATTTGTAAACAAATAATTATGTTTCAAGATTATTTTTTTATTTTTCAAATTGGAAACAGTAGAGTTGTAGAGAATGTTTTCCCGGGGGAAATAAGCCCTGATTTATTAAAATGCAATAATTTCTTTAAATTGGTAAAAAGCGACGGGCAGAAAAAATTAAATTGCAAAAAATATGGTTAAAATTAATGTTTTTCCCACTAAAAGGCATCACTTACTGAACTCAATCACAGTCTATACGGGGGGAGGAGGTGCAAAGGGATTTTCAAAATCAGTACTTACTTGCGTTTCTCATGTCTGCAGCCATCTACTGGTTCCTAGAGTCACTACAAGCCTTGAACAAGTGATGCTTATCACAAACTTTTAAACCATTTTCTCTAAGTAGAAATGTCGTTCGTGGTCAGCCGGCTCCTTTTTTTAAACACATTTTCACGCCAATTCACCATTCGTTTACAATTGGGCGCCAATAGGCTTTGAATATTGACTGAATAGTAAGTGATAAGTATTCTAATAGTCAGACAATAGTGACTAAATAGGATTTCAAAGGTCCGTCCACTCAGCTAAAAGTACCCCTAAGTCATACATATACTCCCCTCGTCATCAAAAACGTTTTAAAAGTTGGAAAACCACTTTGAACAATGCAAAAATGATTTATAACTCCAAGTTAATCACATGGCACTTCAAAATTTTCCCCTCTTCATACTTTCTCGCAAAACTACCCCTCTACGTGAATTTATGCAGAAGAACATACCAATATATGTATGAAAAAAGCATAAAAAATAATACAACTTAGAAAACACTGTTAGTCGATATTTTGTTACCCTTTTTTTGCTCTTCGATAATATATAATACGTTCCTTAAAAACTACCCCTAAGTCATACATACACACCCCTCGTGATCAAAAAAGTTTTAAAAGTTAAAAAACCACCTTGAACAATGTAAAAATGATTTAGAACTCCAAATTGATTACATCTTCCAGCGGAAGATGTTCTGGTGCATACGTTCACGTGGAAGGGTAGTTTTGGGAATATTATAATGAGATAGAAATTTGAAAGTATTATGTAATTAATTTGGGGTCCCCAATCATTTTTACATTGTTCAAGGTGGTTTTCCAACTTGTAAAACGTTTTTTATGACGAGGGGAGGGGTATGTAGGACTTAGGAGTAGTTTTTCGATAACGTACTATATATTATCGGAGAGCAAAAAAAGAGCAAAAAAGTATCAACTGACTTTGTTTTCTAAGTTTTAATATTTTTTATTATTTGTTTTATATATATATATGTTTCGATGCACACGTTCACGTATAAGGGTAGTTTTTTGAGGAAATGATAATGAGTGGGAAATTTTAAGTGTAATGTAATTAATTTTGAGCTCTAAAGCATGTCTGCATTTTTATGGTGGTGTTTCAACTTTTAAAATGTTTTTGTTCACGAGGGGTATGTATTTATGACTTAGGGGTAGCTTTTTGGAAACGCATTATATATTATCAGGGAGCAAAAAAGAAGAAAAAATATCGACTAACAGTGTTTTCTAAGTTTTATTAATTTTTATGCTTTTTTCACACATATATATGTTATGCTGCATACACTTATGTGGGATAATTTTTATATTGCTCAAGGTGGTTTTTCAACTTTTAAAACGTTTTTGATCACGAGGGGTGAGTATGTATGACTTAGGGGTAGTTTTTGGGGAACGTATTATATATTATCAGAGAGAAAAAAAGAGCAAAAAATATCAGCTAACAGTTCCTTCAAATTGGACTATTTTTAATGCTTTTTCATATACATATGTTCCGCTATGCACGTTCACGTGGAAGGGTAGTTTCTCAGGAAAATTATGAAGAGGAGGAAATTTTGAAGTGCCATGTAATCGATTTGAAGTTCTAAATCATTTTTGCATTCTTCAAGGTGGTTTTCCAACTTTTAAAACGTTTTTGATGACGAGGGGAGGGTACGTATGACTTAGGGATAGCTTTTGTGTAACGTATTATATATTATCCGAGCGAAAAAAAGAGAAAAAAAATCAACTAATAGTTTCTTCTAATTTTGATTATTTTTTGTGCTTTTTTCATACATATATATGTTCCGCTGCATAGGTTCACGTGGAAAGGTAGTTTCGGGGGAAATTATAATGAGAGAGAAATTTGCAAGTTTCATGTTATTAATTTTGAGTCTTAAATCATTTTTATATTGTTCAAGGTGGTTTTTTTACTTTTAAACCGTTTTTAATTACGAGGAGTGAGTAGATATGACTTAGGGGTAGTTTTTATGGACCGTATTATACATTATCGAAGAGCAAAAGAAGAAGAACAAAATATCGATTAACAGTGTTTTCTAAGTTTTATTATTTTTTATGCTTTTTTCATACACATATAATTATATATATATTCCGATGCATCGGTCATGTGGAAGGGTATTTTCGGGGGAAATTATAATGAGAGAGAAATTTGCAAGTTTCATGTTATTAATTTTGAGTCTTAAATCATTTTTATATTGTTCAAGGTGGTTTTTTTTACTTTTAAAACGTTTTTAATCACGAGGAGTGGGTATGTATGGCTTACGGGAAGTTTTTATGGAGCGTATTATATATTATCGGAGAGCAAAAAAAGAGCAACAAAAAATGACTAACAGTATTTTCTAAGTTGTATTATTTTTTATGCTTTTTTCATGCATATATATGTTCTGCTGCATAGATTCACGTGGAAGGGTATTTTTTCGCGAAAGTATGAAGTGGGGGAAATTTTGAAGTACCATGTAATTAATTTGGAGTTCTAAATTATTTTTGCATTGTTCAAAGTGGTTATCCAACTTTTAAAACGTCTGTGATGACGAGGGGAGGGTATGTATGACTTAGGGGTAGTTTTTGGGTAACGTATTATAAAACATGTTTACATTGTTGAAGGTAGTTTTCCCATTTTGAAAACGTTTTCATCACAGGGGGTAGTTGTGTAAGACATAGGGGTAGTTTTTGTTTGGAAACGTAATATATGTCATCATAAAGCAAAAAAAAAGCAAAAAAATCTCTACTGATTGTTTATCGCATTATAATAATTTTTAATCAGTTTTCGTAGGTTTCGGCGCCGAGTGGACGTCTTGCTAGCGCCGCCACCCTTTTCTCCGAAGTTTAAAAAGCAAAAAAATTTTTTTTAGCATAAAATTAGCAAAAAAAATATGGCCTATTTCATTTTATAAATTGCCTTGTTGGCGGCGCTGAGTGGGCAGACCTGGATTTCAATAGTTTTTAAATAGTTTATTATTGTAAGGGATTTATTGAAATACCCAGAAAGCAAAGCGGTTATATGCTTGCAAGGTCGCTGAGTCCAAATTTAAAGGTCATTTGACTCGGCGAGGTCAAATTCCATTCATAATCTAAAAAAAAAACAAATGAAAATACTGAAAACTGTTCTCGACAAGAATTGTTTGTATTTACCTCCGGTACATAGAACTTTTTAGTCATTCTTTGAGCATAGCTATCAATCTATAACACAAAATCCTGCTGCCTTGGCAGATGCTGTTACGATGACAACTGCTCCGAAAGGGGATGTGTAGAATGATTCTTTCTCAAATTTGTTGAGGTTATTTTTTCAAGGTTATGAATGGAATGCGACCTCACCGAGTCAAATGCCCTTCAATTTGGACTCAGCGACCCTGAAAACATATAACCGCTTTGCTTTCTCGGTGTTTACATGAATGTTCCAACTTTCCTCATTTTTTTTTGAGATTATGAACGAATTGTGACCTGACCGTGTTAAACCAACCCCGGATTCAGATTAAGCAACCCCAAAAACGTATAGAAATATTTATCTCGTCTGGTGAACAAGACCTTTTTTCCGTGTGCCTGTGAGCGAAATTGTATCGAAATTTTGTAGAGCAAATTGTATCTATTTATAATATATATAATATATCTATATATATATAATCTAGATATATAATCAGGAGGGGGAGAATATATATAATATTATATATATTCTTATATATATTATATAAGAATATATAATCTAGATATATAATATAATATCTATAATATATCTATTTACAATAAATTGCTCTACACAATTTTGTATCGAAAAACACGAAATTGTTAAAAGGAAAGTAACTCCAAAAATTAAAGAGGTGTTTCTTCTCCCTGTATAAGACATTTAAAACGGGTAGCGTTATGAACTAAGCTATTTTTGTGACCAGTCACAGGGCTGCTTTCCCCCCAGAGATACAATAAGATTGTATAATCTACAAACCTTTTGCTTGGCAGAAATATATTTTTGAGAGATTTCATGTAATGTGAAACAAAAATTATGCTTAGATTTCATCGGATACAATTTCGACCTCTCTCTCCTCTTCGAAGAAATTGAAGGAATTTGTGACAATTCGTCCATTTTATTCAAATTATCACCAATAACATACGAGGTAAAAAATATAAAAACTGTAGACCCACCCCAAATATACTTATTATCGTGTTTCATAAAACGCGAGAACTAATTCCCTGACAATATGACGAAGCATCAAGAAAGTAGAGCGTCTTAAAAACCCAGAGCTCCCCTTTCCAAAAACTTCATAATACTAAGTTGGAGAAATGTAGGAAACTTTCAAGGGTGAAAATTCTGCGAAAGCTCTTTTCCTACTTAAGCAGCATGACGACCGATCCCGCGAACTCTTGAAAGTTTAAAAATAAAGAAGTTGGAACGTGTCTGAAAAAAGTGTCCAAGAGTCACGTACAAGAATCTAACAGTATGATCGTTCGTATAGAGGCTCCATGCTCAAATTATCGATCGATCGTGTACACCACACTTATTTCTGAATGCTAATTAAGAACCTACTCAATCTGTTTGTAATTCTACCTTACAAAGGCGGGGTCACTCAAAAGGAAATATATCAAGTGGCCAGTGCACTGCATAATATAATCCATCGCCTTAATTCGAACGTTGTGTATTTTCTGTGTGTTGGGTGCCAATTTTAATTTTTGAAATTAATAAGAAAATTGACACAAATTTAAAATGAAAAATATATAAAGTTTATTTGATGAGTTGACTATACTTATATGATCTGGAATGGAGGACTATCTACACTAAATTTTACATTTCTATACGGTTGGGCTGACTCGATGCAACGAGCTGCATCGGTCAGCTGTGAGAGAGATGTTCTCTTGAGGAGAGATGATGAAAATATGACATACAATGACACGGACCCAATGTCCCTTGGCCATGTAAATTTGGCACGAAGCCGCATTCGGTTGCCTTCGGAGATTTCTGGATGCCTGTATCGGTTCCCGTGTGGAAGCGGCCCTTTATTTCCGATCGCAGTCGGAAAGAGGCGAAGTGAAAAATCCCGGGGAAAAACCCACGAGGATAACGCTTGGTATTTAAGGCCCAGAAGCGCCTGGTCATCTGAAGAATACCATAAAAAAGCCTAAAAATTAGAAACCTAAGAGTTAATAGACGGATTATATCGGTAAAAGTTTCTAAAATCATCTTAAATCTAAGTCGGTCTTGTTTTAAATAAAAGTAAATAAGGAAATGTAATGGTTGAAATTTAGATGATGGTTGTTCCTAGTGGGACCCTGTAAGTATATGACATCAACCAAGTATTATTCTTTCCGTTACATTTCTATCCCCACACTCCGCTTCCATTAACACAGTTTGGTGAGAGTGACATTATAACTAGACTTTCCACCCTACGACGACTATCTAATTAATTTGTACATGATTTCTATTTGAGAAATAAATTTTTCGCACTTGGGAATGGACTACAACTTTAACTGACAAAAGGCATGCAGCTGGTAAAAGTAAAGGTAAAGTTTTAAGCAATGAATCGAGATTGAGTGTTTGGAATGCTAGAGGGGTGAATGATCTTAAGGATAGATGATTACGAGAAACTATGCACGTAAGAAAATTAGATAATTAATGTCTACCTTAAACAAAGAAAAAGGGATGCAACATTAGAACGATAGCAAATGAGGAGTTGAAAGACGGACTTCAATTATGCTCAGGAGCAGATAGTGAATCACGTGGCAGTCAAGGATTAGGTTTTATTGCGAATATGAGAGCAAGTCAGCATCTCACGGATAATAGACTAGGGTTCAGTCATTTGTTTTGTTCGACTTTGCATTTATTTTTGCGTTTTTTGATCAAATATAATCCAACTGGGTTATTTGAACCCCGAATTCAGAATTAGTGACCACAAAAACATAAGGATATGCTGGATAAGTCCACCGGGGATGAAGATATATTGCTTTGCAAAAATATGCACGACAAACCGCTATTTTCGTCGATTTTACCTATATTTTTGCATTTTTTGATCAAATATGAGCCAACTGGGTTACTTTGACCCCGGATTCAAAATCAGTGACCCCAAAACCATAAGGATATGCTAATTTAGACCACGGGGCATGACAAATTTTTTGTTGGAAAAGTATACAAGAAAAATCGCTGTAGTCGCCGATTTTAAGTCTATTTTTGCGATTTTCGAAAAAATATGAGCCGAATTAATTATTTGAGCCTCAAATTTGAGTTCAGCGACCCAAAAGACATATAAATATGCTGGTTAAGTCCACCGGGCGATAAAATTTATATTTTTTTTGCAAAAATATACCTGAAAAATGCTGTTTTAGTCAATTTTACGTCTCTTCTTTCGTTTTTCGGAAAAACACGAGCCAACTTCGTTATTTGGACACCGGATTCGAAACCAGCGACCCCAAAAACATATAGATATGCTAATGTAGTCTGTCGGACCGACCACTTTTTTTATGTACCGGTGTAATACTGCCCTGAAAAGTTTAATTTGTTTGATGCGAATAAGATGGCACCTAGTGTTTCCGAATGGAATTATTGTGTTGAACACGAATTTGGGTTCGAAAGCTTTCCATCACGTTAAGTTTTTAAGAATTAGTGGTTGAAACGTCTAAAAATTCAGCTCTACAATTTTCCAAAAATGGCTCAAAACGCCGATTTAAGGGGTTGCAACCCCCATAAACTACTAATCAATGATAGTAGAGATAAAATAGAAGAAGAGAAGGAAATGCAAAACGACTTTAAAGGAAGCAAGAAACTGTTTTATGCAGAGGCGTTGATCAATATGAAGAGAAATGAAAGTACAGCGTTAGGCAGCATGAGAAATATATAGAACACGATAAGTTCGAAAACCCAATTAAGAGATTCTGTGGCGATTACGTACCTCACGGATTTGGCGAATTGATAATCTTATGTAACGAGATCAGGGAAGTTCCAGATGACTGGAAAGAAGGCATTATCGTACCAATATACAAAGAAATGAAGATAAAAGCAATTGCAATAATTACAAAGATATCAGCTTTTTAAAAACCGTAAGTAAAATATAGTCAAAAATACTTATTCTCAGGGTAATAAAAATAACAGAAGAAAGTATATGGGAAGTCTAAAGTGGATTTATGCCACAAAGAACATGCGCGTATCAAATATTTAGCTTAAGACGGATCACAGAAGAAAATTTATTGAAGAACAGAGTTTCTTGTGCATTTGTCACCATAGATAAAGTGTTTCACAAGGTGGATGAAAGTAAACTTTGGAAAGTACTGGTGGAGTACGGAGTCACCGGGTGGCCCCTACAAGCAATAAAAACAATATAAGTTGGTAACAAAGCGAGTGTAAAAATTAATGGGGAACTGAGCCAGCAAACTGAAAATAAGCATGAAGAACATATGCATCAAAATTAAAGTGAATATAAACAAAATTATGGTGTTTGATGGAAATGGTGAGAAACGAATGTGCAGCATTTTCCGAAATGATGAAAGAAAAGAGCAAGTTAATAAGCACATATATTTTCGTATTCTATTCACTAATGACAGAAAGATAGATGAAGAGTTGGATAGGCGTATAAAACAGGGTAAGAAGGTTATTGTTAGAGCATGGCCTATTATGTACTAGTCTCGTTATTCTACCGAGGATTAAGGAATTTATATGGTAAAATCCAGTGAGTTATGTCAAGGAGACGGGATAAATTTGGGATTAATCTAGAATTCCTGTTTTTTTGGATCAACCAGCACGTTCGTTCTGCCCCATCGCCCCGACACGGGTCGTTGATCTTTCTCTCAAACAGTCACCCCAGGCGGAGAACTTCACAAAGTCATCATACTTCACGGTGTATACAAAAATATACAAACTGACTTATTATCTCACAGTACGATGCAATTTTATATCATTTTCATAAATGTATATTATTACAATTCACAACATGGATTGATATTAAAACAGACGTAGTTTTATTGCAACGTCTGTCGTTTTTTCATAAACTGGATTTTCTCATTTCCAATGTTATTTTCACGATTTGAACGTTAAATATACGGTCTACAAATCAGCCTTAGCGTTTTTTAACTTCTAAATTATATCGCTAACCTCAGTGACACAGACTTTCTCAATTGAATTTTCTATCGCATCGTGTAGGGCGTGGGGGCGATTAGTTTCAACCGTGAGTCATAGTTGATTCGTGTTTTATGCTGAGAAGGTCACCAAGTTTTATCAGCGTTTTGTCACTAAGGTATCTATATAGTCTAAATTACCAATACCCGGCTCTCCTTGAGATGCGAAACCAAAAAGTTATACATTTAATATATGTATAATATTATATCATATTTTAAAATTGAATATATATCGAGGCGTCCTAACGACAGGATGCCTACGCTCGCGATCGACTAGATGATACTTAACCAAATATATGAACAATAAAAATCTAACCAAGAAGTTAGCGCTAGAAAGTTTTAGCTCGCGGAATGGAACAAGGTGAAGCTAGAAGTTGGCCCAAACTAAAAGATGCTCGCTCGCTCCATCAAAACATTAAAGTGCTATCTCGGGCGAGCAAAGAATGAAGGTGCCACTTCTCGCTTATAATCTAAACGCGAGAAGTGGCACCTTTATGCTTTGCTCGCCCGAGATAGAACTTTCATGATTTGATAAAGCGAGCGAGCACCTTTTAGTTTTGTCCAACATTTAGCCTCATCTTACACAATTCCGCGAGCAAGACTTTCTAGCGCTAACTTCTCGGGTCTCGTGTTTCAGTGGCTTCTTATGTCTCTTCTAATTAGGTTCTCATTCACACATTCTAACCATTCTTTCCGGGGTCTGCCTCGGGGCACACTGTCATTTGCTTTACCTTGATACACTTGTTTCATTCGTCGTTCGTTTGGCATTTTCTCGACATGCCCGCACCATCTTAACCGATTTCTTTCCGATGTTTCTATTAGCGTCTCTTCTGCACCACATTCTTTGAGAATCATCTCGTTACTCACTTTGTCCATCAGAGTTTTCTCGCATATTATGCGCAAGAATCTCATGTCAATTGCATTAGTTTTACTCTCAAATTTTTTTTGATAGGTCCATGTCTCGCTACCGAATAGTACAGTCGGTACAAATAGAATTAGTTATTGCCATTTTAGTTTTATTTGATATATTTTTATTTCTGATAAGGGGCTACAGAAAAACGCTGGTGTTAAATTTGTTGCAGCTCAAATTTCATTTTTCTCTCAATAAGAATTTGAAACAATTTACAAGTCTCAAATGTATTCCTCTGAGCGTAGGTGCACATCTGTGCATCTAAGGGAAAGTATAATTTGGAGACTGAATTTTGGCTCAATGCCGAGAGTTGTGGAGTGCTGAACTGCGCTGTCAGCCACCTAAACACCTGGCAAAGCAAATATTCGCATGGCGATATTAGACTAAATAATTGTTAATGAGGAAACTAATTGAAATAATATTTTCATGATTTTCAACTTTCTTTTATTTAACAGTATGTACTAGCCACTTAGAATAAAATAATAACTTCATAATGCAACTACCAAATGTTAGATTAGTCATGGCCGTCAATATTTAAACGAAAGCCGGGATGTATAAAAAAGTCATAACCGTCTACATATACAATTAGGTATTTTCACTTTAACCACCAGCTAACTTCACTTTTTTGAATACAGAAAATCTAGAGGAAATTTCTTCGAACAAGCAGGCATCAATTAAGATGCAGACGGTCACGACTCACTTTTTATATCCCGGCTTTGGTGGTATGAATGTCATGTAAGTTTTGACTAACCTAAGATTTGTATATTATATCACGCCAAGTACAATTTTTATTCCAAGACACTAATAGTCACTGGTAAATGGGAGGAAATTAAAAGTTAGGTAATTAATATTATAACTTACCTGCTTATCAACATATATTTCACCCAAATAACGCCCGACAAAATCATCTTGACCGGTGACTGACAGTTTGTAGACGACACTTCATGTTCCTCTGGATGAGAAAAAACAGTGTCTAAATGATGCTTTTCCTCTAGATTCTCCGAAAGAACCTATGTGGCTCAAATTTGTTGCAACCCACTTGAACACCGATTTCGGTGTACAGTGAGGATCGGCGATTTTCTGCGGCCCGGCTATACCAATAACCTTCTTAACTTCGTTTATGCGCCTATCTAATTCCTTTTATATCTTCTTGTCCCTAGTAAATAAGCTAGCAAGGTATACGAACTTATCAACTTGTTCAATTCTCTCATCATGTAATAAAATATTGCATAGTGTTTTCTCACTCTTTTCTCGAACACCATAGTTTTCTTTATTTGCGTTAATTTTCAGGCCGATGCTCTTCATGCTTGCATTCAGTTTATTCAACATTCTTTGTAGTCTCCGATAACCATGAATACATATATAAATAACCATGAAGACATAACACATCCTTGGCTAACTGCTTGAATAATATCGAAACAGTCACTCAAATTCCCAGTTACCCTTAAACTCGCTTTCCTACCCGTATATATTATTTATATAGCTTGTAGGAACCATCCATTAAATTCATGATCTTTCATAACTTCCCAAATTTTACTTCTATCTACCTTGCCAAAAGCTTTTTCTAGGTCAGCTAATGCACAGAAAACTTTTTTACCTACTCTCAAACTCTTTTCTGTGATTTTTGGTTTTATTAAAAAAAGGGATTAGGATAAATTATCCGTCTTTCTGAATGCTATGAATATCCGTATAGAGCGTTTCTGAATCTTTAAAAAAAGTGGTCTCAAAACTATTCAAAATGCGCTCACTTTTTAGATTTTTATCCTAATGGCTGGCTGAGAAACTTGCCCTTTAGTTTAGAAAATTAAAAGAGTGTTCAAAAGGCCACTCTAATAGATTAATTTTTTCAAAAGTTATCGTGCTCACAAAAAGACAAACATATATGGTTACAGGCATACATTTGACAAAAATTAGGGGGGGGGATAAAACGCTCCTTCTCTATTTGCTTAACAAGCTCAAACCATCCCAACAGATTTTTTTAACACTTGTCGAATAGTGTTGTCATTAAACCCTGTTTTTTGCGGATCCACCCATTGGTGAGTTTGTCCATTGGCGTTTTGCCGCATATTTTCCGCCAAGCTAGCATGCCAACCGCATTAACTTTACTCCTATTATTTTCTTTGTATGTTCAGGGCTCACTTCCGTACAACGCAGTACGTACAGCTGAAGAATTCTCTATTAGAATTTATAGTTTTATTGGTCATATGTTTGGTTTTTGTTCATAGCTCCATCATTAGTAAATAAGCTTCCAAGATACAACTTGTCAACTTGTTCTATTCTTTTTCGTTTCAAGTAATATTGTATATTGTTTTCTTATTCGACCCTTCAAATACATGAATTTTTTTTTATATTTATCCTAAGATCCACGGTCTCCATGCCAGTATTCAGTCTACTCAACATGCTTCGCAAATCACAGGTTAATTCTGCAGAAACACTCTAGTTGACGCACCTTCACAGCCCTGAGATCGACATTAGAAAATTCCGGTTTCTCATCAAATATATTCATTAAATCGGTCGGCATTGCAGAGCTTTAACCTCAGAAGGAAGAACTACTATTTCGCCATTATCAATGGGATTTTATAACGTATCGTCTTATTTCTAGCAGTTTTTATGCTAAATGGCTTCACCTTTAAATAATTTCTGGAAATACTAACTGCAACCGATTTTTACTAATGTTCTTGACCCATTTCTGAAATCATTTTTATTTTCTTTAAAATCATTTTGCATTTTCTTATCTTCGTATTAATTCTTCATAATACTTTTGAACAAGTTCGGGCTAAGAAAGACACATCAATAATAATTCACATCAATAATTCAATAAATTTTTTAGATATGAGACCTGAAAGATGAAGAACTCTGGATTTAAAGCATTCAAAAATGCATTAAGAGGTAAAGCATTAAAGTGGATTATTGGCTTAGTATATAATTTCGTTGTAGAATTCAAAAATATTCCTGGATTGTGAAAATTCTGAATGCCACCATTTTGAATCTTTTTATAATTTGAAATTTTTCATATGATCACATTTTTTAATGTGACAAAAGCTGCCACTTTCTCGGTATTCGTTAGATATCATTGAAATTTTATAAAGCAACTTTTATTTGAAACTTTTCTACTTTTTTCCCATGTAAAGCCTGCAAGAACCTTGAATATTATCCAATTGGGCTTAAAATTGCAAGGCGTCTTCTTCTCATGTTACCATAAGAAACCGGAATCAACTCATTCTGCTGTTGCAGTTAAAAAGATTTCTTTTTTTATAGCTTTAAAAAATTATATTTTTATGTAAAATTTGTGACCAACTATCCTTATTATTTTCCAATTTTACTTCGGAATCTTTGATGTACAATTTGAATTCCATTGCAATACTACGAGCGTGAATCAAATATTAACCGGAATTCTTTTTTAATATTTATTTATTTATAAAACAATACAAAAATACTATTGATTATTTTTCTACATAGTCTCCTTCACGCTC
>NC_046662.1:99741166-99749810 GCF_010883055.1 Belonocnema kinseyi
CAGAGACACTTGATCTTGGACGTCGATTAGGACTCACATTTTCCACACTTTCTCGTCCACTCTTAAACTTTTTGGCCCAATCAAACACTTGAGTTTTAGACAAAGTATCAGCCCCATACTGATCCATCAATCGAGTCAAAATTTCGCACGGTTTAACGCCTTCTTTAGTTAAAAACTTTATTATAACCCGTTGTGCAACGGACGCTGGAACCTGTTGCTCACTCATAGCTGTACTGACGAATTGACTGAGTCAAACAGCTCACCAAGCGTTTTACCCACTCCTAATACACTACATTACAAGAAACTACACTGTGAGAGTGCTTGCGATTGGCTAAGAAAAGTATTTGTAAAATTCCGGTTTATATTTGATCCACCCTCGTATAAGAAGATGATTAAAAATCTTCTAAGAAAGCTAAGTATTCGTAGACTACAGTTATCGTACTTGGAAATATTTATTTACTTAAAAATAATATGTAAGTTAGAGTTTTAATGCGCGCTTATCGTACAAATAAAGTAAATTTGTATTAAACTATTTTAAATTTTATCTGAGCTAATATTTAAATGATTATTTTTCTTCTTGTAACATTATAACGATGTTTTTCAAACAGTTGCAATGAGGAGGAATAATTTAAAAACTAATAGAGGAGAGTACCCAAATATGAGATACCAAATCTGTTCGGCGTGATTGTCGGAATTCTATGTACTGAATTTAAAAGTAATATAGGTCATTTTAAAGGAAATTTAGTTTGGCCTAAGAAGCTCAAATAGAAAATTTTATTAAAAATTTGTGTTATGCTGAAAATATAAAAAATGTAAAAAAGTGCTTTTTCCAAACTCGTCAAACTATTCTCATAATATGAGATACCCCAGGAAATAACTAATAAAATGCAAAATAAAGTATTATCTTCAATGAAAAACTTCATTCTATGTTTCCGAAGTATAAATTTACTGCTATTTAGATATATTTAGTTTTTGCAGTAGTTACAAACACTTTTCAACCAATTTCCCCCGCGCAGCCACAGTGTTATAAAAACCACAGGTATCTCGTATTATGAGAACCACACTGTGCAACTATGCATTTACTATGCCTGACCTGTACAATGAAAAACTTCAACACTGTCGATATTTTCCTACTTAGTTATTCAATCCCCATCACTCCAGACAAACTCTACTGATAAATACATATTTAATGAAAAATAAATAGGGCTTAAAGAATTCCCTTCCAAGAACTCGACCACCATCGATTTCACAAAAAGTTCGCCTATAATCTTTAGAAGCCCAATGAAAAATGGACTATACCACGAAATTACTCTTTCGTCAAGCGCTACAAGTTAGTGATAGAAACAACAGAGTGGTTCTCTTAGTTTAGCTGATACCCCGCTTCCTCATATTACGAAAATATCTCATATTCGAATACTCTCCTCTAAATGGGTTAATTTAAAAAAAGTTACAATATTTTAAAATATCTGTTGACGCATTTTAATTTAAGTTTGAACAGAATGTGAAAATAATCCCAAGAAAATCCTTGATGCAAGAACGCTCACGAGTACAAATTTATTTTTGTAAATAAATAAATTATTGAAAGGAATTCAATTGTCCGAGGTCGAAGATAAAATTTGTTTTATTTTAGCTATTATACATGTAAATTTAATTTTTATCATTCAGAAGCTTAAGTAAGACTCATTTAAGATGACTTCTACGAAAAGAACATATTTAAGTTTAAAGTAAAAAAACAAGTGATTATTCGACAAATGGTTCCCCTTCGACAATTGGTTTCTTTAGTCGATATAAAGCTGTATTCTAGTAAAAATGATTTATATGATCTACGAACTCATGTATTCTTGATTAATTTCATCCTTTATCTGTGGATTTATTTTTACTTTCCTGTTTTTTTTCGTTTTCCTGAAGTGACCACTGAAGAGAACTAATTGTTTATTTTCTAAGCTGTTTAGTATAGAAATACTTCTTTGAATTAAAGAAATATGTTTCTGAAAGCATCTAGGTGGTTCCCCAGTTGATAACACTAGTCAATTCGGCACGTGATATCGATATCTAATAAAGCCAGGCGAGAGCTCTGAAATCCTAAAATTCCAGTGTCCCTCAGGACGCACCTCCTTAATCAAAGACCATAGAAGTCTGTGAGAAGGAGAAATTGGGGATTCGTGGACAGTGAAACTGAGGAACGTGAAACGCGGATGTGCGGGAGGTCCACACAAGGGACAAGAGACAAGCCCATAGTAAGGGGAAAAGGTACCTACAGCAGGAAGAGGCGAAGCGAGGGTGAGTGTTCTGCGTACGCACAACGTATACGCAGACATAGCATACCAAGTCCTCTCTGTTAAATGAGGCTAGCTCCTAGAACTCAAACTCAGAACTGGGCGCGGCCTCAGCCAAAATCGATTTTGGAAAGACGAAGAGAGGCGACAGAGGAAGATGCGATACAGATTATGGAGGCGCTGCTCGAGCAGCAGGCTTCACATCAGAAAGAGCCGCGTGTCCCTTCTTTTGCCGACGATCCCTCTTTAAACAAGTGGAAGGAAGGGTCAAAGGAAAAAGAGCAACGAATCCGGTGGAGCAGGTTATTTCCACTTACGCCATCAGGATCCCTTATAAATGAGTCAAATTCATAAAATTATCGATCTCACTAATAGTTCATGTAAAAACAGTTTGCAAAATACATTACCCCGCTGAATGCAAGAAAATATTGAAAGAGATGGACATTTTTTAATAGAAAGGGACCGAAAAAGAAAAAGAAAGATGCGAAGTAGGTCGACCTAAATGGAAAAATCTCGTGGTAGTCCAGATATGGCTTTTTCTATGACAAAAAAGAAAAAAGTATAAGATTTACTAGTGAACTCGCATTACTAAAGAGATTTGGTCACCTTCACAAGAACACTAATATAATTAACTAGATCTGCAATTAACTTTACTGGCTTGAGGCATTACTTAAATTGCGTAACAGTTTGAAGGGTGGGAGGTATGGAGATATTTTGTATGACCTGCTACAGAAGAGGTAGGTGGGGGAGGGGGTGCTTGAATCCTTTACGTAATTTTCGTAATTTTGCACAGGAAGTTCAGCAAAAATCGCTCTCTAAAAAAAGTTAAATAAGACAGTCATATGTAATTTTTTTATGGAAAGCATAAATCATCGTACACGAAATAAAATCCTTAAAAATTATTCCTATTTAATTTGCGCTATATTCATACTTCTAATATTTTGGTTTCAGCTATATAATTTTTTCGTTTTATCAATTAAAAAATGTGATCTTTTTATAACAATAGTTGAAATAAATTATGCGGGCCTAAAGTCACGCAAACGAAAAATTAGACAAATGAATTACGCTTTTGTTTAAAGGAGGGCAATGTATCTTAAATTCTAAACAATTAATTGTAAAATAACAATATATATGAATTATAATTTCCAAATAGATTTTCCTTCAAATATACATAAGACATTTTATAAACTATTACAGAAGTCAGTTAAATGCCAAATTCGTAAAATAGCATTTGCGTAAAATGGTATACAATTACTTATAACAAGAATTTGATTCACCGGACAAATACTTGAGAAAATAAATAAGTTACATATCTAACGTTAAAAAATCTGCCCGCCTTGCGGGCACATTCTCATCGCGCTCTTGTATGCAGTATTTGTATGCGTCTTCATATTCTAAATTTCCTACTTGATTAAGTATATTCCAAGATTAAGTTTCTCAAAGCTCTGTAGGCTTTGAAGTCAAGATGTGATTCTTAACGAAATTGTAGATCTTTTTTGGAATAACAATTTGTGTAATTCATATTTTTTCGTATCCTACATGGTTTGACCACAAAATGTAATTGTTGATTTTTTATTATTTTTTGTACAATAAAAATTTGAATTTTCGATTTTTCAAAAAAATCCAAAAACTTGTTATGATAATCTGGTAGGGCTTTCAAAAAGTAATGTTTTTCTCTTTTCAGTTGATTAAAAAAATGTTGAAAATGCTATGACTCTGAAAATGTTCTTTTCACCGAGAAAAGTCATTAGGATAAATTGTTTGTCCTTTTTAATACTATATACATCCGTACATAGAATTTTCAAATTCCTAAAAAAGTGGTCTACAAAATTTTCAAAGTGTGCTCACTTTTTCAATTTTCATCAAAAATGGCTGGTTAACGAACTCCTACTTTCTTTTAGGACCTTAAAAAAGTTTGCCAAAGATGGATTTGATCCGTTCATTTCTTCGAGAGTTATCGTGTTAACGGACGGACGAGCAGACAGACAGGCGACATTGTAAAAACTTTATTTTCGGATACAGGGCTTCTCGAAGCGTGAAGACCCGTTAAAAAACTGTGGTGTTGAATTTCGGACAATTATAATACTTTCTCGATCATAAATGATGAGAATGTTAAAAATTTCTCATATACGAAGTGTTTACCTGCTATATGGCTATAATGCTATAATCTGCTATATGGCTTGTCCAGCTCCTTAGAACAAATGAATTCTTTTTCTCGAAAATTTGTCTTTTCTAAAAGTTATACAGCACTGTCTGAGAAATTCAACACATTTTCCTTTAAATACTTATATTTAAAGAAATTAGTATTAATTATTATTTCCTCATATTGTTTCCTTCTTTGTTTCTGAATTCTTTTTAATTCATTGAAATCTTTTTGAATTTATCCTGAATGCTTCCGAATTAACTTCTAATCATTTTCAAATTTACCTTCAATCTAGATCAATATTTACTTCGAGTTGAATAAATTCAGATTTATTCTTACCCTATCTAGTCTTCTTCTTGCTGATTCCTTCCTTTTCTTCACGGAGAAAAGTAACCTGTAAAATTTACAATGTTGAAAAGTAAATCTATAAGGTTTCAGCATTAAAGTGTGCCCACTATAAAATGATCACTTTTTACAGTGCTGAATTCTGCATAAACAAGTGATGTTAAAGTATTCTGGTTGACATAGCTCGTATAGCAATTCATAAAGCAGATATAACAGCTTGACGATTGTAGATTAGGACTGGTAGGGACTTTTTAGATTTTATTCCACCATATCGTAAAGTTTCACTAATGAGCTGGCATACGTTACGTTGTCTCATTGTAAATCAAAAATTGTGACTTTTATGGTTTGCAACTTGTAAGATGTCCTCTTTCACAATGGGATGAGTTCTGGGCTACAAAGCAAATGGTGTAATTTGAAAGAGTAATCCCGAACACCAAGATAAGATATTCTCCCCGAGCAATTTCGCAATTTAAAAATTGTAACACCTTTCTTTCGATCTGCTTCAAGTGCTAAATTTGGGTGTTAACGGTAGAATGTGAAACAATAACCTCAGAAAAAACACGTTACTGGGCGATATTGTAATGTCTTCACTTTTAAACCGTCTTATTTAATGAGTGAGATTTGTTTTATTTTCTACATTATTAAGTTTATTCTGCTAATTAATTAATAATTCATGATTTTTTTTCTGAATAATAACTTAAAGATGAACTGAGATTATGTGAGCTCAGATCTCCCGTACTAAGGAAAAGCTTACCGTAAGTGATAATTTTTCAAATCGTACATTACAAATAAGAAAAGCAATATATAATTAAGCTACTGATGGCTAGAAAACAATGAGCAATTTGTAATAAAATGAAAAAGACATCAGTAAAATTTTGTATAACCAGTGTAAGATTTACAAATAGATATTCATGGAACTAATTGCATTTGCACAGACGCAGCATAAGCTTGCTACCACTTTATATACATTCTGTGATCCTGTATAATGTGTTCTTCTTTCAGTTATAATTTTTTTTAATATTTAAAATTGAAGCTTTCAATTTATTTTACTGAATTTGTTTCGACAAGTTAAACACGAGTATGTTTATTATACGTGATTAAAAGGACAAAAAAAAGTATTGAAATATTATATTGTGCTACAAGTGAGGAAAGTGACGAAAAAGGTTCTGGACATTTGTGAAAAATTGATAAATTACCGTAAATGTCAGGTATCCAAAAATTTCGGAAATGTACTATGAAGTAAGTTTATGATCTCGACAGTCGTAGAAAGTAATTCTCATTCGAAATACGTAATCAAAACATTAAGGAAAAGTAATCTGGTTTCAACTAATAAATATACCGTGGTAAAAAGCAGTTATGACACGACTTTTTTTAGCTGCTATAATTATTACCATGAATTATCAAAAACTTCCGAAATTTTTACAAATTCTTGGATGTCTGAAATTTTCAATAATTGATCAATTTTTCATAAATTTCCGAAAATTATTGGAACCCGACCGGATAGCCTCAGATTTAACCGGGCTCCTGTCGGGAAAACTGGTCGGGATTCAGCTAAAAATTTCACGGTAAACTGGTAGAATTCCAGCTTCAATTCCTGATGGGACCCGGCCGATTAGTTCGGCCACCGCTCGTTAAAAAAATGCTGCCTCAGACAAGAAATGAGCAACTTGATTTGACTTTAAACGCTCAGCATAAAAAATACGGTGATCTTTAAAAGTCAAGTAAAGTTAAAAAAAATAATTATCACCTGGAGACTGGAGAACAGTTTTAATTATTGTTGCTCAAAATACCTAGAAATTGCTGAGACCAAGTGCTAATTTGAGATTGGGAAGAAGAAAAGGGTTTAATGAATTGAGATTATACAACACAATATGCTTTATTTAAAAGTATTCATTATCCATGCACTAAGTTGTTCACTTGTGTTTTAAACCAGATGAAGAGGACAAAGCCCAGAGGGTACAATAAAACATGACGGTAAGTCTTTCTTTAAATTATTTTTAATTTTCCTTGAATTCTTTTGAATTTATCATCATTAATTTTTATTTAAATATGAATAAATCTTCATTTATGGAATCGTTATTATTTAAACTGAATAATT
The DNA here is from genome assembly GCF_010883055.1 of Belonocnema kinseyi. NCBI lineage: Eukaryota > Metazoa > Arthropoda > Insecta > Hymenoptera > Cynipidae > Belonocnema > Belonocnema kinseyi. The sequence continues at coordinate 99,748,029 of NC_046662.1, forward strand.
GTATGGCTAACTTTGAAGTTGGATTTCGTCAAGATCTAATGCATCCCAAATGTAAACCTTCACCAGGTTTCAAGATATTATAGGCATTCTCCTTTGATCCATTGCCTGTAATCCTATCGCATGAGATGTGACAAAAGCTTAGACTGCTCTGCAATCTCTAGAGTAATTTCGAATTCCACCTTTCGCCAAAATGCGATTTCTCGAATTGCGTCTTTATTTACTCGAAAATTCATATTTATTTTTTATACACTTCAATAGGTATCTAAACTCCCTTTAACAAAGAAAATCAGTTTTGATTTTTCTGACGGAAGAAAATAGAAAATATAATTGACCAAAATAAGAGCGCGTATATTATACTCCCATATCTTCTTTTATGATAAATTTGACATTTGTATTCATTATGAAAGTAAGGATCCTATCATAAATCTTGTGTACATGTTCGAACTTTGAATGTGACGTTAAAAAGGAGGTACATTATCTTCACTGCAAGATAACTTGTCATTCAGGGTGGTATGGACACTTTGTATTTCCCCGGAAACTTAGTTTCGATATTATATTCCATGAAATTTGGTGCGAGGCCCTACCTACAGTACCCCTTATGAGAAACGTGTCTTGCATTGAACGCAAGCGCATTTCCGGATATAATTAGTTTGATGTGTTTGCACATTCCAGTGTATCTATAATTCTATATCTATATATCTATTTCATATATTCGGCAATCTTATCTTACACAAACGCATAACTGTAAGCGCTTATTGACTTCAATTAACTACGAATTAACTGCAACCTGTATTCTTCAACTACCTTTGCAGTTTGTATCACAATTTCTTCTGAATTATAACGTACATTTCAAATAGCTGATTTTGTACATCTAATCCTCTCATGTATTATATACCTATATGGGTAATTCTCCACAGACAGGGCACTTTAGTGTACGTGGATTATATTATTAAAACTATTAGTTATATTCTTCTAAAACTTGGTAAATTACTTTATTTCGTAGCCACATAACAAGTTCTATAGCAAACATTAGGTTGTAGAAGGTTGTATTAGGTTGTATTAGGTTGTAATTATGTTGTTCAAGAAAAAACACATAATTCAATTTTGTAGTTATAAATGCGTAAAACAAAACAATTTAATTGCAGAACCAATAATTATTTCATGTTGTGACATCAGCTGTCAAGATGTTTGCATGCCGAGGGCCAAGCAAAAATACTAATTGCATAGGACGAAACATAATGTCTTTTATAACGTGGACAAAAATTATTTTTTACTATAAATGTATTTAGGTATTATTTTTCATTTTTAAAGAGCTATTAAATTAAGTCATAAAAACGAGACTAAATTATTAAATAAATTATCTAAATTAATTTAATATAGCTTTTGAAATATAAAAATGATGTCCAAATACACTTATGGAGAAAAATATATTTTCTAAGTTAATAAAAAAAAGTTTTGCCTCTAAGCTAGAATGAAAAATTAATTAATTAAAATTTTAATAAATTAGTTAAATTCTTTGTTATTGAATAAATTTATATCTAGTATGTATTGTTTTATTATATTATCCCTCATGTGTGAAAATGTAATTGCATTCTTTTATGTTCTTTATTTAGGACTAATTCTAGATAAAAGAAATATAGAAAATGAGTGCGGCGTCAAAAGGCTCTACAAGCCTTTCAATTGCTATTTATGTAAATAACACGTTCGTTCCGCAACACTGCTCCGACCCAGGTTGCTGATCAATCTCTCTAGCAATCACCCCAAGCGAAGAACCTCACGAAG
>NC_046662.1:99749910-99755578 GCF_010883055.1 Belonocnema kinseyi
TTCTAGGTCAACAAATGCACAGAAAACTTTTTTTCCTACTCTCAAACTTTTTTCTGTTATTTGCCGTAAGCTAAATATTTGATCCGTACATGACCTTCCTGCTAATGAATCGAAAAAAAAAGATTAAGCTTTACTTGCAGATGTGATTAGAATTATTTTTAGAAACTATTATCATAGTAAAAATTAAGATAAATGGTAGAAATAATTATATTTCGAATGTCAAATAATAAATAATTTCATTTTAAATGCATATTTGTTTTAAAGCAGATTACTTTTGAAAATGTGTCCTTGAAAAAAATGTTTTGCTCCCAATTTTTAATTTTTTAAAAGCATCTGAAGTATTTAATGTCTTCTCAAAACTCTTTAATTTCGATGGCACCAATTCAGATTCTTACTAGATCATTTAATAAGTAAAATTGATCAGTATTTAAATGTTATTTTTTAATATTTTGTACGAACAATTTTTAATTTTGAGTGCCCCGAATCTAAAACTGTTTAGCTTTGTATGCCAGAAATTGGAATTCTCAATTTCCAATGCATCTAGTTTTTAATTATTCATTCGAGAAAGTTTCTATTTTTTAAAGTAACGTTTTGAATTTTTGTGGAATTGTGAGTAAATTAATTATTTCTCAGTTTTAAATCATTATTACTCAAATTATTTTAGTTTTTAGACCTTAAAATAAAATTTTTTCTATTTTGATGACTTGCAAATTTTCAATATAATGGAATTTCATGACGTTTCAATTCGAAATTCTTGAATGATTTAAGTTTTTTAATACAAGTGTTTGAAATTCTACAGCTTAAAAAATGTCAATTAAAGTCCTCTTGTATATTATTTTTAATATACTGATTTGAAATTATGATAATTCTATTCGATATCATTCAATTTTTTCAATGTTCAATTTTTTAATCGTTAAGTTTTTTAATTCGAAATTATTCTTAAATCGTATATCCCTTAATTTTTAAAGCATTTCTTTCAACCCTTAAATTTAAAATTATTTAGCGCCAAGCGCAGTAAAATATTTTAAAATACACAATTTTAAGCCAAATTGTTATAAAGAATAAATTTTTTATAAATCAATATTAAAAAAGCTCAAAACAATTTACAATCCTTTTAAATGTATAAGCTTTCCATAAAAAAAAATCTTGCAAAAGTTGCATTTTAGTAAACTTCTGTAAATCCTAATGACTATAAAGGTTATAAAATAAAATAACTTTACTTTCAGTTCTTGTTTTCAGTAATTTAGTGTTTCAATCTTTTTTTAATAAATTAAGTCGACTTGAGATGTAGATTTATCCCACCTCTTAATTACAGATCAACTAAATATTGGTAGAATCGATTTTAAGATCTCCCAGCACAAAAAAGAAAGAAAATAAATAAGAATATCCTCAACTTAGAAACATAGACAAAAATCTGAGCAAAATTTAGAATGACTGTTGGTTAAGCTTAAAATTCAACTTTCTTTCACTTCCTTTTGCGATGAACAAATTATTAAGATAGAAGATCGTCTTTCTATTTCCATTCTGCCGTTGTCTTCGAAAACGATCTACCTAATAAAGTTGTTTCCCGAACGGGGCTAGGTTTGATACTCCGGCATGCATCAGGTCAAAGTAAGGTCTTTATCTTTCTAGATATACGCCCCGGTTCCAGGATCGATACTGGTTCTCGATCTTTGTCGTTTCCTAAATTCGTTTTCCACAAACGAGCTCTCTGTACGGTATCCAGAGTGTAATTTAGTCTTTTTAAGACTTGAGGTTAGTCGTAAAATTTACAGGATCACCCATAAAAACACCCCAAAAAAGTTGAAGTTTCCGCTTCTAGGAGTTCCAGTGAAGAAAAGCACACCGCACGTGTCTTTTAATTACTTGGCATCTCTCCTTGTTTGATGAAAATGTTTTTGTTTTTATTATCCAAATTTATTGTATGTCAGGAACCTAAAATTTTTCATCTGTCTCTTATCGAGTTTTCCACAGACTGAACTCGCGGTTTGAAAAATGTACGAATGAAGTCGAGTAGACAGGAAATAATTATTATTACTTCAGCGTACAAACGATCATACTACAGAAATTAAACTTTAATGAATTCATATGGAACCATAACTTTACGCAGTCCGCAAATTTCTATTTAATTTGGTTTGTATTGATCAAACTTCATAATAGAGGGTTTTAGAGGGTGCTCTTTCATGATCTGCAACTTATTTTGTAAAAAAATCAATAAATTTATTATTTTTTAGCTTAAAAGAAAGTCAAAAGTTTTCTATAATTTATTTTTATAAATATTTTTTTTATTCTTTCTGCTTATGGATAATCATATTACCACCAGAAATCGCGGTCCGAATGTTTGAGGTTTTCAAACCCCTGTTTTTAAACTTTTTCCCCTCTTAGTTTTTCCAAAATGGCTGTTTTTGTGAAACAGCTTGATGTCAAACTTCATGATTCTTTTCTCGAAATGTATAAACTTAACAAAAAATGTTATAGTACATAAATTGCTTAGAATTGCTCAAAGAATACGTATGAATGACTCAGAATTTTCTAAAGAAATCGTTCGTATTATTTGAGCAATTCTAAGCAATTTTTCACCTATAACATTTTTGTTAAGTTTATGCTTTTCGAGAAAAAAATCATGAAGCATAACATCACACTGTTTCACAAAAACAACCATTTTGGACAAACTAAGAGGGGAAAAAGTTCAAAACTAGGGTTTTGAAAACGCCAGACATTCGGACCGCGATTTCTAATTGTCCAAATGCAGGAAGAATACCGAATATTGATTAAAAAAAAATTATACGAAAGTTTTGATTTAATTTTTGTTACAAAATAAGTTGCAGATTCTCAAAGAGCGCTCTCGAAAACCCCCTATGTAGGATTTTGGTCAAAAATGACTTTGTTTTTCTAAGATATTTGTGTACTTGAAAGTGTATGCACAAACATCTGCATTTGCACATTAATGGGATGTTTATAAGTATGGAAGGAAAGTTCCTTTTTAATCTTATTCTATTATTTTATTGGAATTAAAATAATTTTAATCTTAATTATTTCACGAATATTAGTTACAAATTTTTTATTCCTATTTTTGATTCATTATTGATTTTATTTTATATTTATAATAATGTTTTGTTGGGCAAAATCCTTCTGTTTGAAAACATTGCATTTTTTCGATAAATAAAATTTGAAGGATAACTAAGTAAGTTTACATATAATATATAAAAGGGTTAAATAACTACCTATGACCACGTCTCACGACCGTCACAGGATGCGATGAAACCGAAACGACAGGCCGACGAAACTCTCGTATACCTTGAGGACAAGAAGCGACCCAATGATGACAGCTTTCTGCATTCATCTCGTAAATCCCTTAGCATATTTTTGGCAATCAAGCATGGCTGTCAGGATTCGAATCAGTGATAGCTTCGAACCTCCGAGAGCACCGATTATAGGGCCGAGAATTCGATCACGATGATAGTTAGTTTCTAGAAGTCTTGGAGTACGATGTCAGGCCTCGAGTGTGCAACGGAGACTGCTGCCCGAAAATTAGGGTTCCAGAAAATTTGGCACTTCTCCTTTTGGACAATTGACTTTATTCCCCTCGGAGCGTTCAGCAGGACAGGTTCGCGACCAACACCTTAAGAGCAAAAAAATGGTAATAAAGCGCACTTAGGGCTGAATTATGTCTGCAGAGATTCGCTGTTCCCGCGTGGGTGGAACACCCAGATATTATGTTTTCTAGGTACTCAGAGTGTGCATAACGCGCTCTGCATGTATCACTGCGAACTTCTGCCCTAATAATCTGAGAAAAGCAAAAGTTTGCTCTTTTGACAAGGACTGTTTTATTCTGCATTTATGTCCAAGTTTCCGTGCATTTTCATGTCAAGTAGCTTTTGGTGGAATCTTTCGACCTCTGCTTTCTTTTCATCGGCTTTCAGAAGTGAAGCATCTAGATAGAGTGATACACTTTCCTCACTTCTAACGTTAAAATTCAGGCCAAGGGTCTCGGCCGCCTGGTCCCTGGCTTTGTAAAGGAATGCTCCTGTGCCAACCATCTCGTGGTTCCTGAACGTTTTTAGGAAAGCAAGTTTTTTTGCAGATTCATGATCTTACGTGTGGCAATGTCAAGGGCCGTTAGCTCGTTCTTCGTCCATTGAAGAACCCAAAACGAGTAGAGTAGAACCGGGACGGCAAACATGTGAGTCCAAAATAACCTGTTCAATGCCGACAGATTTGAAGACGAAATATGTCGAAGAGGATGTTTGTATCTGCTTTGGAGAGACTCCTTCACTGATGTTACATCCTGAATTCGACTTTTAGGCATGCACAAGCTCAGGGTCTTTGGAAACGCCAATAATCTTTCCTTTCTTCAGATGAATTTTGGCACACTTGTCCAATCAAAAGTCCATAGTAATCTCTCCTGTGTACTTATTTATGATATTTACAGGACTCTAAAGTTTTCTTTGATCGCAAGCGTGAATCTTTAGGTCATCCATATAAAATATATAATTGACCTAATGCTCGCGATGATTAGTGTAGCCACAGAGGTATTCAGAAGAATTTCGTAGTGCGAGAGATAGCGTCTGTGTGCGAATAAACTTTCCAACAGACAGATAATAAGTCTATGAGAGGTTGAATCCAAAGTTTTTCGGTAGTCGATCCAAGCAGATGCACCCGTCAATTAGCAGGTTCTCTTGGCAGCCTGCTGTTTAGAACAGCTGTAAATATCTCATAAAGTGTCTGTAAACAATTTACTGTCTGTCAACAATTTATTACTGCGGAATGAGCGTTTTCGACTTTTAATATGAGGCGAATATTTAGGCCAGATGTTGGTATGTAGAAGTAAACTTCTTCTACCAGAAGTTCTTGATACTAGGCAGTCTGATAAGTCCCTGAAAAATGAAACACGTAGACGTTTTTTTGGCCAAAGTCGGTTTTATTTTTCAACATACTCTCCTTTTAGGTTGATACAGCGAGTCCAACGATTTTCTAACTTTTTGATACCGTCTGAAAAGTACTCGATCGGAAGGTCTCCAAAATACGCCTCAGTTTCAGCTATGAGCTCCTCATTTGAGTAAAAGCGCTTACCGGTGAGCCATCTCTTCAGGTTAGGGAACAAGTAATAGTCGCTGTGGGCCAGGTCTGGTGAATACGGTGGCTTAGGAACCAATTCGAAGCCGATTTCATGCAATTTTGCTTGTGCAACTAAGCATGAATGAACAGACGCATTGTTTTGATGATAAAGCGGTTTTTTCTTCTTCAAATGCGGTCGTTTTTCGGCGATTTCGATTTTCAATCGGTCCAATAATGATGAATAGTATGCTCCGGTTATGGTTTTACCTTTTTCAAGATAGTCTACGAATATTATTCCTTGTGCATCCCAAAATACGTAGGCCATAACCTTTCCGACCCATTGTTGCGTTTTTGGACGCTTCGAAGCACTCTGGCCCGGTGAAACCCACTGTTTTGCCTGCTGCGTTGACTCAGGAGTGTAGTAGTGGATCCAGGTTTCATCCATGGTTATTAATCGGCGCAAAAACCTCGGTCGGCTTACGCGAAAATAATGCCAAATTCTTCTGGAAAGTTGTCACACGAATTCCTTTTTGGTCCACTGTGAGCAAACGCGGCACCCATCGCGCGCAGAGCTTCTTCATGCCCAAAACTGAATGCACGATATTGCCCA
>NC_046662.1:99755678-99761696 GCF_010883055.1 Belonocnema kinseyi
ACAGGCGTCATTTGAAGGATCAAGCTCGACGAAAATGGTTCACATTAGTGAATACTAATGCCATCTCTTAGAATTTTCAGGTACTTATCAGACTGCTTAGTACCATCGAGTCCTGCAGCGGGAAAGTTCTTCGTACCACTAACAAGTGCTTGTTTCACCTCTTTGGAAGTGATTTGTGGACATTTCTTCTATGATGTTATATGGTTGTCGCAAAACTCTTTGAAGCGAATGATATTATTAGTATCTTATTTAAACTCTAGTGTTTTTAGGATCTGGTATACTTCTCTCTAAAAAGTTTCTAGGGCGTTTGGCTTGGGTGGATTTTGACAGCATCAAGAAATAATGGAAAATCAAAAATTAGGGATATAATTTAGAAGTTAAAAAAGGTAGAGCTGCTGTGCAGACTGTATGTGTAACGTTCAAATTGTAAAAATAACCTTCGAAATCAGAAAATTCAGTTGATGAAAAAACGACAAACGTTCTAATAAAATGTTTAAAAACCAATTTTTTTAAAGAATGCGCTTTTTTAAACGAGACAATAAAACGTCTGTTTTTATACTAATGCATGTTCTCAATTGTAAGAAGTTACATTTATGGTTGATGGAAATTATATACAATTTCAGGGACGAACACGATTTCGAAGTACGAGATACGTGATGAGAATATAATCTTCAAAGTCGAAGGAACTTTAACAAAAGAGAATTCACAATCACCCAATTACTGTTGTTGATGCTTTGACCTTTTGTTTCAAAAAGTCTGTGCACAAGTGTAGTGAATGTACAGAGACCGAAAAATCAATTTTTTTTCTTTTGTTTACATTTTCGATAACTATGACTTCTACGAAATTCCTTACGGATCAACGATTAAAATCTCTAAGTCCAAAATAATATGAATATTTTGTTGATACTTCATGAGTTCAGACTTATATAAAATGAATTTCTGTCAAAAATCGGATGACACTTTTTTAAAATTCGAACTCTGAAAATATAGATATTCCATAGGTGGTAACCGCAGGGGCACAGGTCGGTTGCCCCATGGATCAACGTTTAAAACTTTTTGAGTTCAAAAGATTAATATTTTTCGGACACCACAAGTTTCAAGGTTTCATGGGTTCAGACTGACATGAAATCAATTTCTGTCAAACATTAGATTACACATTTTTGAAATTTAATCTTTAAAAATATGGTCAATCCATTAGGTTCAGAAAAAATTATATTTTATGTCAATCTTAAGGGTTCAAAATTTTTATAAAGCATCTAAAAAACAAACTTTACATGATAATTAAAAAAATTTTGTTATTAAGATATTTCTGAAGTTCACGATCAAATGTATTAATTTCGTCGTTAAAAAAATTTAAATATACATTAAAATTACATTTCCTGTCATTGTAAAAAGCTGTAAAGTAGCCTACAGCGGGAAAAAACGACATATAACACGAAGAAAAAATATAAACGATTTAAATTATTGATTTAAAAATTATTTTATTGACTTTCCTTTAAAAAGTGAGTATATTCTACATTTGTATAAGGTCATATAATAATAAATAATTAGAAAAAGAGAGCTTAAAATTTAGTGCCTAAAATTTTTAAAGCTGTGGCTTATGAGGATGGCTTTTTTATCGAGTGTCAACTCGTAGGTTTAGCGCAATAGTTAAGACTTCCACTGCTGGGCGATAGATGAAGGTATAGATAGATGTAGGTTCGATACCCCATAGTGTTATTAATTTTATTTGACATATTAAATATTAATATTTAAAGTCAAAATACACGCAATTAATTAATATTTATTGTTTAAATACCTTTTTTGTCATATTGTTAGAGTATATCATAGCTGTACGGTACTAGTTAGTACTGACGCAGTACTGCGCCCATTGTGAATTTCCTATTATTGCAGTATAGCGCGCCATGGCCGATATTTATTTCTGGCCCAGTATTGGCACTCTACTACAGAATAGCTTTATCACATCAGATATATATCACTAAAGGTGCTAGCACGGGAAAAAAACCATAATGGCTTCATGAGTGAAGCCCATGTTGAACCACTACGGTTTCGCATGCCGTTGCTATGAGGGGCCTCGTCTGGATTGCTCTCATGGGCCCCTTAGAGATAGAGGGCTATTGATGGGGACCCCTACGGGGGCCCGCTTTATGTTTCTTTTTAAAATCATATAAGCTCACTGAATCTACAAGGAGCGATACAGAGGTTAGATCATGAATGATTGTTCAAATTAGCGAAAGAACAAATAACAGACCCTGTTTGGACCGAAGTCAAAAGATTCCAAATAAATTAGAAAAAATGTAAGAGAAGGTTTGAACATTGAAATATTTACATTTATGCCTAGAATGGAAGAAGGGTCTATGAAGGTTGTTCTATTTGAGTTTTCGAATATATAGTTATGAAGGAGACTAAAAATGTAGAGATTGTTATGAAATATTACCTTAAACATAGAATGAAGTTCTTTTTTGGTTTTCATAACAGAGGACATAACCCCAAAACTGCAATCGAAAAATTGTTTTAAATGTAGTTTTTGCACATTTTTGTATCTGTTTATATTGCTTTTAGAGTTGTTTATAAGAAAAATTTGTTTTCAATTGTTCTTACGAAATCCATTTTTTTAATTAGTTAAAGTTTTATGTTGAAGTAAAGCAAGGATCAACGCAATAACGCGTGATCTCGCTGTTTTTTGAGGTTATGAGCTGAGATGAAAATATTTTGGAGGGAGTGGGTTATTGCAGTCACGTGGTACTGACGTAAGCGTGATCGCAAGGACGCAATTTCTTCAATTTAAATCAAATTAAATTCTAAATGTAAATAAATAGTACATTTAAGTTGCAGTACAAGTCCGGTAACTTTCCAACTTCGGGGCTTTAGGGGCGGAAAATTCCAGGAATTGCGGACTTATCGGTTGCCCCCTCTAGTAGCAGGATGTTAGGTGTGCGCATACGTAAATCATGGGGGCAAATCATTAGCAAAATAGCACACGTAGTGGGAGAACCACAATTATTGTGCGTGCCGTACGTGTAATGACGTTTTAAGCGAAGTGTACACTCATCGGATGGCAAGTTATCGTACTTGTACTGGACTTGGTAAAAATGAAATTATGATATAAAATGCTTAAGCCTTGGATGTATGTATGTAAAGTAACTGATTTTTTTATGACGTATAATGTAAATCATTTCAAGAATCTATGGCCTAAATAATGGGATTGTTGTAATCAAAAGTGTGAAACATAGTGACGGCATGTTTTCCTAACGCTATTTTAGAACAAAAGTTGTTCACATCTCTTTTATGCTCTTTTATTTTAACTGTAAGTTCCCGTTGAGTTTGGCCTATGTAGACCTATCCACATTGTTTATAAGTTAATTGATAGACGACGTGCGTTTTAAGGATTTTTTCTGTGGGATCTTTTTTGGAATTGTATAACTTCTGATGTTTATTACCAGTTTTTAAAACTATTGATTGTTCTAAATATTTAAAAATTTATTTAGTTAGTTAGTATTATTAGCATCGAAGATATTACACAGTCGAAGACTTGTTTTAGAGGCTATGAGTTTTTCTGGATATCCATTTTGTATTAAAGTTTTTTTGACTAGAGGTAAGTTTTCTTCGTGGAACCTTTGATCGGCTAGTTTTATGGCCCTGTCTACCATAGAGTAAATTTCTCCTATTTTTACATAGATCGTATGATGGGAATGAAAGTGATGGTGACGACCTGACCAAGTAGGTTTGCGGTACTAATTTGAAATTACACGATCATCTCCTACCATTACGGTTACATCGAGAAAGTTTATTCTATTGTTGTCTATCAATTTTTATAGAGTGAATCTAAGAACGGAGTGAGCCCTATTGAATCTGCCAAATAAGTCATCTATCTTTTCCTCAGGTACACAGATGAGGATATCCTCTATGTACCTGAAGAAAAAAGGTACGTTATAGGAAGGTTCTTTAGGATCTCTTTCTCTATATCTTCCAATACCAGGCTAGCTATAGCTTCAGAAAGAAAGAAAGGGATATTTTAGTCAAAAACTGGGAACATGCGAATTTAATTTCTGATCACGTGTTCGTCAGTGCCACGTGACTGCAATAACCCACTCCTTTCAAAATATTTTTATCTCAGTACATAACCTCAAAAAACCGCGAGACCACGCGTCATTGCGTTGATCCTTGCTTTACTTGAACACAAAACTTTAACTATTCAAAAAAAGGATTTCGTAAGAACAATTAAAAACAAATTTTTCTTTTAAACAACTCTGAAAGCAATATAAACAGATACAAAAATTTGCCAAAACTACATTTAAAACAATTTTTCGATTGCAGTTTTGGGGTTATGTCCTCTATTATGAAAACCAAAAAAGAACTTCATTCTAAGTTCAAGGTAATATTTCATAAAAATCTCTACATTTTTAGTCTTCTTCATAACTATAAATTCGAAAACTCAAATAGAACAACGTACAGAGGGACTGGTACCAGTCCGAAATATTGACAAATGAGCCAGACTAAAAATAAATGATATTTCTGACCGCTAAGTCGCATAAGTTTTTAACCATAAATACAAATTATGAATATTTAGATATTTATTTTATTTTTATTTCAGTTACATATTCGACGACTACTTTTTTGAAATTTAAATTATTTTTTAAATTTTAAGCAACTGAAAATATGATTTCATCCTTGGCTGGTTATGTTTAGAGTAAAATTACCATTTGAATTAGTATTTTGGCTTCTGTCATAATGGTTTTTTTTTTAAATTATGTAGATACACTTTTTTCGAAAATAATTTTTGGATTAGAATAAAAAACAATACAAATTATGAATCTTTAGAAATTTATTTTTATTTTAGTTACATATTCGACGACTATGAATTCTATTATATTATCATTATTTTTGAAATCTTAAGCAACTGAAAATATGATTCCAGCCTGGGTTACTTATTTTTAAAGACAAAAACTACAATTTTAAATAATGGGGGTACAGAGTGGGGGGAAATAAAGGAAGAGATGGAGGCAAGGCAAGGTGAGGAAAGATGGAAAAAAATCGCAGATGCAAGGTACAACAACTGCTATAGAATGGTTAGGAGGGGGGGGGGAGAACCAAAGTACCTGAAAAAGATTTAAAAGGAGAGAAAATGGAATAGAGTAGTGAGATTCAGAATGGGAGAGGGTATAAGAGCATGTAGGTATTGGATGAATGAAGAAGAGAATCTTTGTAGAGTATGTAGTTATGAGCAGGAAACATGGTTGCATGTATTAGAGAGGCGTACAGGGTCAAAGGGGGAAGAGAGAGTACAGAAGAGAGAATTAAATGGATTCTGAATGAAAATATTCAGGGGAAGGAATGGATAAAGTAGATAGAAGATCTGAGAGAGAGAGAGAGAGAGCTGGTTGCACATGATAGTAGAAAAAAATGACTCCGAAAGAAGGAGAGTTACGATGTAGTGTTGCGAACGACAGTCAAAAATTTAAATTGTTAATGGTAAGAGGAAATGGAAGCCCAGGGCAAAGTCGCACGCGTTTAGAAATAATAATAGTAATTTAAGACTGTATGAAGAGAATAGTTTGTAAGATACGAGGGTAGTTCAATAAGTCCTTAGAATGACCAACAGATGGCGCGCAAATCGCTCCAAATCATCTGTTTTCAGTCAGCACCACTCCCGACTAGATATATGGTGCAGTCACAGTCCACATCTTCTGAGTTTACGTGTTTTTATAACCAATTGGAAAAAAAATTGTTCGTTAAGAAAAATGAAAAAAAAACGAGTTCAGAGGGGTAATCAAACATTTTCATTTAAAGGGTTTAACTCCATATGAGATAAAAAATGAATTGGAGTCAGTTCATGGTACATCTGCCCCTGCCTTAGCAACGGTTTATAACTGCGTAAATGAATTTAAGCGTGGTCGTACATCAATAAGTGACGATCCACGTTCAGGAAGACCCGTAGAAGCAAGTACTCCCGAAATCATCAATAAAATCCACGATATGGTGTTGAAGGATAGAAGATTAAAAGTGCGTGAGTTAGCT
>NC_046662.1:99761796-99766835 GCF_010883055.1 Belonocnema kinseyi
TCCAAGGAGATTATGTTGAAAAATAAAAAAAAATTTACCCAAAAAAAATTGTTTTTATACTTCATTCTAAGGACTTATTGAACTACCCTCGTAGTATAAGGCCTGTTTGTGGGAATACTTGTAATGGTTACGTGAAGACTCTCAAACCCGTAAAAGGGAAAGAGTATAAACAAATAAAGAACATTATTTCTGAATATATTAGAAAAAACTAAATGTAAATGTATTTTAACTTTTCCTAAAATTAGTATAACAGGTCACTAATGGATCAAAACTTCAGAAATTAAAGTGACAAAAAAAATGTAAAGTAAAAATTATTTAAATGTTTGAATAAAAATAATAGTTGAATTCTTTTTATATTATGCACAGATTAATTAATTAATAGTTTTCTTTATAAAGTAACATTTATTTATTATTTATTTTATGTTTATGTAATTGAATATTGTCTATAATTTGTATAATAAAAGTTTATTTCTGTTTAAAATACCTGTATTCTATTAAGTAGCAATAATTTATTAGTTATTTTGAGGTTATGCACTCGAATACTGCCTATAACTTGTATAATAAAAGTTTATTTATGTTAAAAATACCTGTATCGCATTTATATAATTTTAAAAAATTTGTTTGATGTTGAGAAATGAGTATCTGCATTCTGATTTCAAAATTACATGTAAATATATATTCTAATATTTTAAGGACTTACTTTAAAATGTTATTAATAATTAAAGTTTTCAAAAAAAATATAAGGTAAGAATTATTTGAACTTTTTAATGAAAATAATTGTTTTTTTGCTTTCTTTTAAACTGAATAATCGATTGTTTACTTTTTGGTTCTTTACAATATTAGATTACATTCGCATTGAATTTTAATGGTTGTCAAGTAAGTAACATAAATTAATTATTTACTTTAGGATTATTTAATTGGCTATTAACCATTTTTTGTACAAATTAAGTTTAGTATTTATTTGAAATACATCTATTGCCCTTATATAATTTTTAAATGTTGGTCATCTTGTGAAATGAATGTTTGAATTTAATTTCCAACGACGTAAACGACCGTTTTTGCTTGAGATCCATATACTATTTTGTTCGACAGTGGATCGAAAGCGAGTTGTCGCTTTTTTCTATATATAAAAAGCGGAAATCGTAACTTTGAAATTACTGACTACAAGATCAGTATGAACTGAAAAAATTTGGCAACTTGGATTCTATGAGGACAAAAGAGGGTCGGTGACAAACAAGGAGACTCGGGGGCAAAAGCGTGAAATCGCTTGGTCTCGCTTCTCCTCAGCGGAGCAAAAACGAGCGTTTACGTTCCGCTGTCGGACAAAAATTATTTGTAAGTTTTAAATTCTTTTAGAATATAATTTCAGCAAGAATTTAAAGGGCGAAAAACTTTTAACAAATAAATAGTTATGTGAAAGTTGTGTAAATTATAAAAATTAAAGCAAAAGTTAGCGCGCGCATATAATAGTTTAGTAATTGTAAAAGTTCTGTTCATAAATATGAGGGAAATACAAAGACCGAGCGCGTAGCGCGAGGTAAATACATTGTGGAGAGCGAAGCGCGAGAACCAACAGTCGCGTACCCTAGGCCGGCTCAAAGTTGTAAACGAAGCAAGCCGCGTGTGATGACCTTAATTTAATATTTTTTAGAACACGTTTTTGGTTCTCCCACAACGTTTTAAAAATGGTATTTTCATTCTTTTGGAAATTCACCCTTCAAATATTCAGATTAGGAAAAGAGTTGTTATCTTTCCATTCTCTGTTCGATGTATGGAATTTTCATACAAGTCAATTGATTCAGACATTTTTAAACAAATCAGTTAAATATTGTAGGCTCCGGGTCATCTGAACTCCTTTAAATGATACATTTTTCATGTTTTCTGACTCTACTGCATCGTTGACAAAAAATGAACAGTGTAGTATAAGCACAGAAGTTATTTATGACCTAAAGGTTTCCATTATTACTGGAAATACTAACGGATTGTCATCTTTTTTTCAGTTTCTTTTAATCATAGAAATAAGTTAATTCCTCTAATTTAAATTAAATTAACCCATTACTTCATAATGTCAGTCTTTCTATCCAGGTTTGACCAGGGTTCACAAGCACGCGGCGAAAATGCAGAGACAGCTAATACTTACCGCCATTGGTATTTTTCTCACGTTTCTGAATATATCAAATTTATCGAAAAACCGGTTCTCTGTGCTTTAATATGTGCTTATGAAGATAAAGTATACAAAGAATTTAAAAAAAAAATCAACTATAAATTAAAGAAAAATGCTTGGAACCATAATATTTTATTTAAAAGAGTTACTTTCTACAATTAAGAATTGCGATTATTTTTGGATTCTGTCTATTCTGCAACTTTACACATATTCCCCGTGTAGGGTTAATCATACGCAAGTGATGAACTCCTCCTCTTTGTATTAACGGCAACTCACCAATTACTCGGGATGTATCAAACGCGTCCATTCATTCCGCCGCAAGATTCTCATTATGCATTCAAAGTAGGATCTTTGTCACTAGGCATTCTCCTCAAATCAAATGTTTCTCAGTTGCTTGAGGGAAAATGTGACAAAGAAATTTTGGTGGGTCTGCTAAAGAGAACATGTAGGGTTTGCATGGAAATAATGAGATCACCTTCTATAGCCAGAAAAAGCGAGGAAAAGGGAAGGAAGGTGCGAATATAGGAAGAAAACGAATGGCTTGTGATTAAGTAATTGGTGAACCTGCCTGTCTGGACACTTGAACTAATTTGTGTTAATTATTCTTCCGATGGGATGGCGTTAGCCAGAATTCAGTTCGACATTGCAGGCTTCTATAGGCTAGGGACCTTCTAGGCTCCTCTTCTTCTAAAAGCTTCGTCTCTCCTCCTTCGCATTTATTTCCAATGCTATCAAAGTCTCGCCTTTCAGACATCGGGATTAGTTGTTCGGTTCTTCCTTCCAAGGAGAATGACAAAGGAGTGAATTTCATTATTTTCAGAGATCTTTCCCTCCACGGGCTAGACATGAAAAGTGTTGTTAAAGGAAACTGGAAAATTAAAAAACAAACATGAATCATGTTGCGGTGATTTAAAAAAGTAACCAAAAACTTTGCAGGAACGATCTTCACGTAATAACTAGACAGATAAATCCATTTTTACATTAGCGTTAATTAAGTATTAACTTCGCTAGAGTATACCGAGCTTAATATGAAGAAGCTTTTCACTCCTGCATATTCAATGCATCGTTTTCATTATCATCATACAATACGCATTTAAGTTTTTTTTCATTTAAGCGATTCTGACCCTTTTCTAAATTTTAGAAGCCGTTTAAGTAGTCATATTTACTTGTTGTTACATTTTTATATAAATAAATGAAACATTGAAACCCTTCAGTGCCCCTGGTTGCCATATGGTATCGCTGCGAACGCAGACGCATAATCATTTGTATCGCTCGCGAGTTACGCGATCACGCGAATCACACGATTGGATGTAATTAATATATTTATATATATTTATATTCCAGGACTGTCGGAATCGTGAACTTATTTCTGGCATTATGGCTTGGCACTGTGCAGACTGATTGTGAGTAGCGAAAAGTGATTGGACCAACTATAAAAGATAAGTTACCACAAATAACTGATAAATAACCATAAATGATCTAAAATTTCCGAAATTTTTGAAAATCTTAAATTTTTGTAATTCACAAATTTTACAAAAATTTCCGAAAAAGGGTTAGCAGAGTTAGCATGCCGAAAATTCCCTAACGTATATAAAGCCCATCTTGGCACCATACATCTGTCATTTATGAGAATACAAAATTCTGTAATGTCAACCTTAAGGTAGCATTTTTTTGAAGTTATGATGGGGGAAAAAATTAAAAAAGGAATTTTTTTATAGACTTTATTATAAACATAATTTTTTCTGCAGTTATGTTTTATATTCACACCTGTAATAAGAAAAATCCCCTCATGTCGTACACGTCAACCTATTTCTCATAAAATAATTGAAAAAATGCATCATTGTTAAAAAAATTTTCCAACATTTCAAAACAAATATTCACTTGTTTTTTTGTCAGAATTGTTTAAGAAATTTTCCCGAAAATTCTATTTTTGGTATCCAAAACATATATTTCCTTCATTACATCAGTTGAGCCATTTTTGAGAAAAACGACTTTTTTATTTTCCTTCCCGTCTTCAGGCGTACCTCAAGGTTCTAATATGTGACACACAATTTCTTAGATCTGACTTGAGTAAAATAAGTACAAAAAATGCATTTCTTCAAAGGAGCCTTCCGGAGATTCTCATCTAGCTTCCAAGGGGGCCTAGGCAGATGTCCCCCTTCGATTTTCTTCGTTCTGATATATGTTGTAGTACTCGAAAAACTAAGTGACATGTACTTTTTCTTGCCTGTCCAAAATATATTTTAGGGGGTAAAAACCACAACCGAAAAGTGTGGTACCAAATACGTATTCAATTATTTCACATATAACAGCGGTATCTTTCACAATTAAACGAACAGGCAAAATGTCCTCATAATGAGCGTTAAAAAATTTAATTCTCCGAAATTTATAGAAGATTTTCCAGGGTATTAAACAACTCCAAAATCATTTTTGATTACACAAAAAATTGCTGAACAGGCATGATTTAAACCTGAAAAAATTGGAAAAAATATATGTTACATGCAACAATAACATAAAGTTTATGTATCTTTGCTTCTTCGCGAGAAATTAATTCATAAGGGGTAACCACCCTTATGTGCGTTTTATTACATTCCTGCAAAATAAAGTAAGTTTCCCGTACAAAATCGAGCAGAAACATTTTTTCACAAAGCGAGTTAAAAAATGTAAATTTCTCAATTTAGTCAAAAAAGTTTATGGGGGTAAATTACCCCAAAAGAAGTTACAAGTATACAAAAAATGACCAAATAGGTGTAAATTGAAGCTGAAACATGTGAAAAATATGTGTTACACGCAATAATAAAATAAAGTTCAAGTGTTATTGCATTTTCCCGAGAAATTACTTTGCAGGATGTAACCACCCTGAAGGAAATTTTAT
>NC_046662.1:99766935-99775115 GCF_010883055.1 Belonocnema kinseyi
ATCGTCACTTATTTTGGGATAGTTCACCCCGATAAAAATGTTGACTAAATTGAGAAATTCACATTTTTTACCTCTTATTGTAAGACAATTTTTCGTTTCGACTTCGTTCGCAAAATTAAGGTAAAGGTCCATATTATGAAACACCTTATGAATGGAAGTCATATCTTATTTACTATTTAAAAGAAAGTTAAACTTAAAAATGGAATTTTTTCATACTAATTATTTACCTGTCGTCTACTGAAATTAAAACGATTTTTATAAAGTTTGTTTCAGCTAAAAATATGAATAAATTGAATAAAAAAGAGATAACTAATCATGGCTGTATTTATAGAACAGTATGAAGCAATAAGTCCGGGTATTTCATAAAGTATGTCCCAAATTATGGAACACAAAATAAACTGAAATATTTTGACTCTAACATTTTTATTAAGTGATTCATTTATTAATTAATAGTGTAAAAAGTTATTTAATATTATTATTAAGTATTTAAACAGTAATATTTAAGGATTAAATGCATTAACCATTAATAAATAAACATTCACATATTAAAGAAGATGACAAGAACAGTTTGAAACCTTTGATTAAATAATT
The DNA here is from genome assembly GCF_010883055.1 of Belonocnema kinseyi. Classification (NCBI taxonomy): domain Eukaryota; kingdom Metazoa; phylum Arthropoda; class Insecta; order Hymenoptera; family Cynipidae; genus Belonocnema; species Belonocnema kinseyi. Next base: position 99,767,527 of record NC_046662.1, read on the forward strand.
AATGAAGACAACATATATTTAAAATTAACAATTTTAACGATTTTGTTTTTTCTTTAATCTTTTTCTATATTTCTCTCATTTTATCTTGCAGTTTTTTCTTTTCTTGAGATAAAATTTTCTTCTCTTCTTATGACTTTTTTCTTCATTGTAATTTCTCTTCTTTTAATTTTCGTTCATTTTCTTTTTTATATGGTATTGCATCCACTGATCGGATGTCCCAGCAGAAGGTAATTTGTGTTAACCGACGACTCTACTTTTATTCTTTTTTTCTTCTGTGAATAATTTGTTGGAAGTATAAAAGCGTTGCCAAAAGGATTCCCAGCATCAGTATTAACTTATGAAAAATATCACAAATATTATTAATGTTAATGTTGTACTACAATAATTGTTAGATGTTATTTTATTAATTTTTATTAGCAGTTGCAGAGTCATTTTCTTTGTCAATAACCGATTGACTAAATGTTTCAGATCTTTCAACTTTATATATTTACTGGTAGTTGTTGTAGCTAAAGAAAGAGGGCCAATCGAATCTAAAAAAATATTTTTATATCTTTATATTCTTAAATACATATCAAGTATAATATATCGTTTTTAATTAAGTTACAAACCTGTTTGATCATTAATATACAACCCATTTGAATCGAATATTAATTCATCACAAATTTCTGTTTGAATTTTCTCTCAACTTTGTGTTGGAATGTTATTATCTTCTAGAACATCAGCAAACTCTTAAAAATGTAAATCACAATTTTCATCTGTACCTGTCTGAGGTTGAGAGACTGGTTCTACAGGACCATTTTCTACTACAAATTCATATAATATCTCAGGTTATTAGCAAATATAATATCTTAGGATTATAGCAAAAAATTGTATAAAGAAAATTATCAATATAAACATTTATGAAGAAATCAGTATAAAAAAACATTAATTTAAAATAAAATAAATATATGTAAGAATTTCGCACGTAAGCCGTAAAAATAGTAATTAAAATAAAGTGTCATTAATATTTTTACCAGGTGTTCCACTGATATCCTTTGAAAGATTGTTTTCAAAAGTTAATAAATGTTTTTATTTGTCTTCGGTCAATTCATCTTGCATTTTCTGTTCGCAGCAGAAATCAATGGCAGCAGGGTCGAGTGGATACAATCTTGCAGCTTTGAATCCACCGATAACAGCTTTTTTTTCTTCTTCCATACTATCCAAAGTAAACTTGAGAACTGACGGGAAGTCTTCCTTCTTTACTCGCAATTGCAATTGCCTTGGAATTGTTTCATCTTGGTACCGCTTTCTTCCACGTTTCTTTAAACGAGTGAAAATAGCTAATATCCAGTGGTTGCATTATGTGGATTAAGTTAGGGACGGGGCCAATCAACTCGATACCTTTTTCTTGACAGAATGAGACTAGAGGCAAAGTCATGTGTGATGAATGATTATTCAAGAATAACACAATTGGAAACTGAGTTCCTTTTTCAACTAACCACGGATAGAATATATTTGTTATATATTCATAGAATGACTCAGAAGTCATCCAGTCATTATCTGAAAGACTAATGTCCCAACCTTCAGGGCAATTCTTAACCATTTTCTCTGGAACTTCTTCTTTGTAAGCAAACATTAGCATAGGTGATGCAATGACATGTCACTATTTTACTCCGAGAAACGGTTAAGTATTTTTTAATGTAATCTGATATGAACGTACAACCCTTCTTTTCTAAACTTTGAAGCATTCATTAAAATAAATTAAATAAATTAATGTAAGCATTTAAATAGTTATTGAAAATCATTAATACAATATTATTGTCACAAAATAAGTTAAAAATTATTTGTAAATCAGATTTTTATCATATGTTTCATAAACCGGGACATTGTTCCATAATTTGGTCTTTTACCTTACTTTAGTTCACAAAAATATAATAAAATTTTCTTAAGGATGGTCACCCCGTGCAAAGTGATTTCTTGGAAAAATACAAAAACACGTGAACTATATTTTACTATCGCGTGTAACATATTTTCTTCATCAGTTTTCAGCTTCATTTTACACCGTTTTGGTTATTTTCTTGTAATCATAACTTCCTTGGGGGTAGTTGTTCCCATACATTTTTTTTGACTTAATTGAGAAATTGACATTTTTTCAATTCTCTTTGAGAAGAAAATTTTCTGCTCTACTTTGTATATGAAACTTACTTCATTTTGCAGGAATATAATAAAATTCATTTAAGGGTGGTTAGCCCCTATACATTAATTTCTCGTGAAAATATAAAAACGCGTAGACTTTATTTTATTGTTGCATGCAACGTATATTTTTTCCAGATTTATAGGGTTGAAATCATGCCTGTTTAGAAATTCTTGGTGTAATCAGAAATAATTCAAGGGTAGTTCCCACCACTAAAATGTTTTCGAAAAATGTGATAAAATTACGTTTCACGTCTCTCATTTTAAGAAAATTTTTCCAGTTGGTTTTATTGTGAAAGATACTGCTGCTATATGCAAAACAATTAATTGGATATTTGGTATTTGGTATTTGGTCGCTTAGTTTTTCGATTACTGCAACGTATGTCAGAATGAAGATAATCGGAAAGGGACACCTACCTAGGTTCCCTTGAACGTGACGTGGAGTGGAATGTAAACAATAGTATATATACCATCAAGCCATTTCCCTTTTGGGGTAGGAGTAAGTCACTCGGTGAAAAAGGAAGTAATTTGGGGAGGGGGTGTAGATTTTAAAGTTGATCTAGAATTCGCGCGTTATTCAGTTGAATCACAAGTTCGTTCTGCAACACTGCTCAGAACCAGGTCGCTGATCAATCTATATAGCGATCACCCCAAGTGAAGAGCCTCAGAAAGGTATCATTTGAGGCTCCCCACTCGGGGCCATTAGCAACCCAGGTCTTTTGTTTCAGGCGTCAATCACTTCACTAATAATCTTTTTATATACTATTTGTCGTCACACTTTTCTGTCCTGGAATACCTCTCCAGCTTCGTTTACGTCCATGAATTTTCTCTTGCAACTTGTTGTGCTTCTATGGCTCTTTATGTATTTTCGAATTAGAGTTTCAGTTACACATTCTAACCATTCTTTTCGCGGTCTGTCTCTGGTCATTCTGCCATTTACTTTATCGTGATATACTTGTTTTTTTAGTCGTAAATCTTTCATTCTCTTAACATATTTAAACCATTTCAGCAATTTTCTTTTACATATGTCAACTAGTGTCTCCTCCACACCATATTCATGAAGGATTGTTTCATTACTCACTTTGTCTATCAGTGTTTCACCCGTTGAGCCTTATTTGATAAAAGTGTACCTTTGATAATGGGTCGTACAGCCTGTGAAGTATGTACTCACCAAGGAATGTGAGCATTTCAGCGTCTACACTAGCTGCCTTACCATTTTCTAAGTTCTTAATAGGATCCCTAACCTTAGCGAAAAAGATTCTCTTAATTGAGTTTTGTTGTATTTTATGAGTTATAAATTATTTACGCTGGATCAATCGGGAGCTTGGTATTAATGGGCTTAAAAATATATTTAAAAATATTTTCGTCGATAGATACAAAAATAATGTTAACCTTACGGAGCTAATTTTTCAAAACACCCTCAAAATAAAAAAATCACCTCGCAAAGAAGATTTTCTAGTATGCTTCAGGTTCTAATTGATAATGTACAACGTAAAAATTTTCACTTCCCATATAAATATACGACCAACCCGCGCAGTTTAGACCAAAAGGGTTTCAACCCCCTTTTTAAATAAAAATCTCAGCTTCCTATACCTTTCTATGTGAAACAAAATTTTAAATGAGCTATACAGAAATTGGATAAGAATATTTTCGTCAATAAAATATAAACATAAAGTTGACCTGTTCAAAACAAAGGTTGTTAAATTTGTTTTCTAGTAGATTATACATTAAAACCTGAATCAAATCGAAAACTATTGGTGAGGGGTTGATTTTTTCATTCGAAGGGCAGTTTGAAAAATAATTTCGAACAAGTCAACTTTATGTTTGTATTTCATTGACAAAAATATTTTTTCCAATTTTTCTAGAGCTCACTTTGAGCTTTTTCCACGTAAATAGGCATAGATAAGTAAGAGTTCTAATTGAAAAAATAGGAGTTTCAATCCTTATTGTCCGAACGGCGTGGTTAGTCGTGAATTTGCATAAGAAGTTAAATTAAATTTTTTACTGATAAATTATTAACTAGATCCTGCAGTATATTGGAAAATCTTTTTTGGAGGGTGATTTTTCCATTTTGAGGGTGGTTTGAAAAATTACCTCGGACATATTGACTTTATTTCTGTATTTTATCAACGAAAATATTGTTTTAAATATTTTTAAACCTATATTGAAATTGTTTTCATGAAAATAGCATGAAAATTTCTTGAAAAGGCATGAAAAAGTTAGATTTTTCAATAAAAAATAGGGGTTGCAACCCTCATGGTCGGCACTACGTATTTTAGTTGCGTATTTACATGAGAAGTGAAATGAAATTTGTTTTATTAAGAAATATCAATTATCACCTGAGAAATATTGAGAAATCCATTATTTAGGATGACTTTTAGGGGTGGTTTTCACCCCCTTTAAAGAGTTTTTCCGCCGATAAAGAAAAACAAATTTCTTATTTTTTATGATCTACAACATATTAAAAGATTATTGAAATCGGCGAGGTCGGGTTGAGAGGGTTTCCTGTCAGTGTTATTGAAGCGAGCTGGGGATTTAGACGGGAGAACAATGGGCACTAAACTACGTTGAACTCTCGCTCACGCACGTACGACTGTTTGTACAAGGCTCCTAAATGGTCTAGCTTAAATATTTTATAACCCGAAAACTAAACTTGAACTTATTTTGGAAAAGGAATTTTCAATTTATTTTTTTATTTTTATACAGCTTTATACGTCCGGATACTTTAGTTTGGGACATCCCCTATATCGCAGTTGTGGTTCTCTATAGCTTCATCTCCCAAAAATTCTTGAAAAAAGTCTCTCAAAGCACCCAGTATGCCGTATGTAATATATAGCAGTTCACCTTTACTATTTCATATGCTGATAGACTCTGTACTTTTATTTCTCTTAATCCGGTTTTATAACAGTTTCTTCTTTCCTTTGAAATTGTTTTGCATTTTCTTCTCTTCTTCTGTTTTGATATTATATTGACTTTTCTGGACTGGCTGTTTAAGTTTCCTCTGTGTTAGGGTACATTTTCTTCTCTTCTTCTGTTTTTAATTCATATTTACTTTCCTTGAATTGTCTTTTAACTTTCCTTTTTTGTGTCTGGAATCATTTTAAAGTCTATGTTTCTCCTCACTACAAGATCTGTGATGTTGAACATTTTGTCGTACGCTTCTTTCTTTTCTTTTTGGGCTGCCTGAATTGCATCATTCCACCATGCATCACCAGGCATTCTTCCTACAACCACGGTACCACACGCTTCGTTCGCAATCCTAACAATGGCATTCTCGATCATAGCCGATGCAACCTCTATATTTTTATTGTCTATTACTACCTCCCAAGTTATCTCACCTATGCATTTGTTTATCTTATTCTGAAAAGCTATTGGCACTTTCAGCTATGATAAATAATATTCTGATTCCTATTTTCATTTTAACCCACAACTATCTGGGATATACAGATTCATGATCTCTGAGATGCTGCCTTGCTCTTTCATTCGTCAGCAAATCGACCCCCTGACTACCATGTGATTCACTATCTACTCACAACCATATTTTAAGTACGATTTTTAATGCCCTATTTTCTATGTTTCTAGTGCCGCATACTTCTTTCTTTGTTTCAGCTACACATATAATTTCTAGCTTCCTGATGTGCATAGTTTCTCGTCATTCATCCTTTACCCCTCTTTCATTTCAAACACCCAGTCTCCATTGATCGCCTGGAACTTGAACTTTACCGCGTGCATGCCTTTCGTCAATCAAAGGTTCCGTCCATTCTTAGGGCTTTTAGTGCAATTAGTTGTTATGGGGTGGAGAGCCAGTCCCACAAAACTTCGGTTACTCGAGGGAGGAGGGCCAGAACTGAAACTAAGAGAGTCATATTTGGTTGATTTGGTTGATTTGGTTGAGATTTTCGAATATCTGAAATTAAAAATTCCTTCGAATCACCAAAAATGCCTTCAGAATTTCACAATTTCTTTAAATTATTTTGAAATCCCTTCAAATTACTAAAATCAATTGAATATTCCTTAGAAAATTCTGAAGTACTTTAAAATTAATCATGACTTAAACAAAAAAGTCTTAAGATTATCGTATCCAACATTACTTTTGACGAAAAGAGAATACAGCAAATTGAGAATTATGTATATCTTCGAAGTTCATTTACTTTAATGATGAAAACATACACGGAGAGATATCCAGGGGGATAAATGATCATGGAAAGGCTATCCGCAGTGTAGTAGCCTTTACCAGAAGTAAAAATATGAAATATAAAGTTGAAACTACATTTTAAAATGATTTACTTGCATCCACAGTGAAGTACTAGGCAGTCTGATAAGTCCCTGAAAAATGAAACACGGAGACGTTTTTTTGGCCAAAGTCGGTTTTATTTTTCAACATACTCTCCTTTTAGGTCGATACAGCGAGTCCAACGATTTTCTAATTTTTTGATACCGTGCGAAAAGTACTCGATCGGAAGGTTTCCAAAATACGCCTCAGTTTCAGCTATGAGCTCCTCATTTGAGTAAAAACGCTTACCGGTGAGCCATCTTTTCAGGTTAGGGAACAAGTAATAGTCGCGGGGGGCCAGGTCTAGCGAATACGGTGGCTGAGGAACCAATTCGAAGTCGATTTCATGCAATTTTGCTTGTGCAACTAAGCATGAATGAACAGACGCATTGTCGTGATGATAAAACGGTTTTTTCTGCTTCAAATGCGGTCGTTTTTCGGCGATTTCGATTTGAAATCGGTCCAATAATGATGAATAGTATGCTCCGGTTATGGTTTTACCTTTTTTAAGATACGAGTAGTCCACGAATATTATGCCATGTGCATCCCAAAATACGGAGGCCATAACCTTTCCGACCCATTTTTCCGTTTTTGGACGCTTCGGATCACTTTGGCCCGGTGGAACCCACTGTTTTGCCTGTTGCGTTGACTCAGGAGTGTAGTAGTGGATCCAGGTTTCATCCATGGTTATGAATCGGCGCAAAAACTCGGTCGGCTTACGCGAAAATAATGAAAATAATGTTGTTGTGGGGTGGAGAGCCAGTCCCACAAAACTTCGGTTTCTCGAGGGAGGAGGGCCAGGACTGAAACTAAGAGAGTCATATTTGGTTGATGTTTTCAATTAAGAAGGTTACCAGCATTTTCAAACAAACAGTCAACACGAATTCGTTTTTGGTCCACTGTGAGCAAACGCGGCACCCATCTCGCGCAGAGCTTCTTCATGCCCAAAACTGAATGCACGATATTGCCCACACGTTCCAATGATATGCCTACAGCATTAGCTACCTCTCTCAATTTCAATTTGGGATCATTAAACATCATGTCATGGATTTTTTCGACATTTTCTGGTGTAGTGACCTCTTTTGGGCGCCCAGATCGTTCAGCATCAACGGTGCTCGTACGGCCACAACGAAACTCGGTAAAC
>NC_046662.1:99775215-99782960 GCF_010883055.1 Belonocnema kinseyi
GCGTCATTTGAAGGATCAAGCTCGACGAAAATGGTTCACATTAGTGAATACTAATGCCATCTCTTAGAATTTTCAGGTACTTATCAGACTGCCTAGTACGGTTCCGAGATCTGGACATACCAAGAAAAGCATAGGAATAACGTTAACGCGGTTAGTATGCCAGTCCTCCGGAATATATGCGGTAAAACGCTAATGGATAACTTCAGTAAGTAGTTCTTTCTCAGAAAATGTGGCGTAATACGCAGATATTTTGCTTTCGGAGTAGGCGTGACTCACTGGGTGAGAAAAGTCTATCCATAAAAATAATGTTGGTCAAATACCTACATCTTTCCAGCTTCTCGTGGGGGCGGAAAGGCACCCCTTCCTCTGGCCACAGGAATAATGTTGGCTATACCCCCTCCCCTTTCCAGCTTCTCGTGTGGGGCGAAATAGCTCACCTTTGTCTATCCATAGAAATAATGTTGGTCAAACTCCTTCATCTTTCCAGTTCCTCGTGGGGCGGAAAGGCGCACCTTTGCCTGGCCAAAGAAATAATGTTGTTCAAACTCCTTCTCCTTTCCAACTCCTCGTGGGGGCGGAAAGTCACCTCTTAGCCTGCCCACTGAAAATGAATTAAAAAAATATATAACTTTTGTCATTGTTCACAGGAATTAAGTATTACTGTCGACAGGGGGGAAGGTATGAAACTTTCGTCTTTATCATCAAATATATAAAACATTCCCTTTAATAAGAGAAGGACCTTAAAATCTGGTTCCAGTTTTAACTAGAAAAAGTCAATTGATGAGATAGACAGTAAAAAAAAAAGATTCTTAAAAGCTTCTAGCATGGAAGGTGTAAAAGGTGTATAAGTTTAAGGGATGTAAATATGAACGATTCTGTAATAGGTTTACGATGTTAGCGAGACGGCAAAGACACATAATACACTTGGTTTTATTTGGAATCAAAATAATATGGGGTTTATTAGACTGCCCGGGCTTACTGCGTTTGCCACAATTTAAAGTTCCGAGATTATCCTCGAGGATAAGATAGCTTTTCTGTATCTCAGGAGCTATGGAGATTATTACATTTATGTCTATAGTATTCAAAATGTCTATGAAATTATATAAATAGGTTTCGTGAAGAATGCAGCAACAATACAAAATTTTGCGATACAACACCCAGCTCAGCATTAAAGTTATACTACAAAAACGTTATTATGTGTACACTTAAAAAAAAACAATTTTCTTTATTCAACAAAATCGTTTGTTTGGCTGCATTTGGTCGGATACAAAAAATATTTTGGTTAAATGGACAACATTTTCGTTGAGTTGACCAATTTCGGTTGCTTCAACCAATTCAATTATTTTGGTGAATCATCTTGTTGATTTGGAAAATATTTTATTTATTTATCAACATTTTTAGTTGGATGTACCAAATAACCTAAGAAAGTCTTTTACTAGATTCAAGCGAAATATTTGGTTGATTCTAGCAAAATATTTTGTTGATTCCAGCAAAATATTTTGTTTAAAGCATCTTGAAAGTGACGGTGGCTTGCAAACTTGGTACGATCGGATAATCCAATTCAGCATGACAGCCCACGTTCAAGAGTTCCTACCGTCGCGAAAAAAAAAAAAAATATTATGTGGTTGAAGTTTCGTTTCAATAGGATTACTATTAATGCTCTAATAAAAAGCTTCTTTCAACATTCTGAAAGAAATGATCTGAACAAAATTAAATACTTCACAGAGGTTACGAAGCAGTGGAGAAAAACTTCTTTCCTTTGTATTTAAAAACAAAGAGCACGTTCCCCTATAAATATGCTTAGCCCAGAATGACTACTAAAGCTTTCATAAAAGGCTCCTTCATAAATTTTTATGGGAATTACCTGAAAAAAATCAAATGCTGCAAACAAGTTACGAAGTAACGGAGAAAAACTTTCTACCTTCGCATTTAAGAGAATTGAACATATTCTTGCATGAATATTCTTAGTTTAGGAGTACTATTCAAGCTCTGATAAATCCTTCTGGCAAAATTTTGAGCCGAAGAACCTGAAAAAATTAAACACTGCAAAGATCTTACGAAAGAGCGGGGAAAAACCTTTTTCCTTTGCATTTAAAAACATAGGGCACGTTTCCACATAAATATTCTTAGCCCAGAGTTACTACTAAAGCTTTATGAAAAACCTCCTTCATAAATTTTGAGCAGAAGGGCCTAAAAAAATTAAGTGCTGCAAAGAGATTACGAATTAGCTGGGAAAAACTTTTTTCCTTCGCATTTAAAGAACTAAACACATTCGCGCATGAATATTTTTAGCTCGGGATTACTACTCCAACTATGATAAAAATCTCCTTCCAAAATTTTGAGCGGAAGCACCTGAAAAAATTAAATGCTGCAAAGAGGTTACGAATCAGCGAAGAAAATGTCTTTCCTTCGTATTTGAAAACATACTTTAAACTCAATAACCAAAAAAGCTCTCATAGAAAACATATTAAAAAATTTTGAACTTCAGTACCTACAAAAATTAAAAACTGCATAAAGGTAACGAAACAGCGAAAAACTCTTTTCCTGCGCATTTAAAAATAAAGATCACATTCACACGTGATATGAATATTATTATCTAAAATTAAATATTGAGTTCACTATTTCTGCTCAAATTTCTAAAATCTATGATTTTGAATGCTAAAAAAAAAGAGTTCTTCTCCACTGCTTCGTAACCTCTTTACAGTTATTATTTTTTTCGGGTCCTTTAGCTCAAAATTTTGGGAGGAGCTTTTTATTAATGTTTAATATGAAAAAAATGAATATTCAAAGTTAGAGAGCCAGTCTTTCTTCTAGATGGTCTAAAGAGCCATCTAGAATTGTTTGACATATTCAGAGAGATTCTCATTTTATGAACAGTCTGACTGTTATGAAGTCAGACTCATTATCAGGAACAATCAAGGTATCCTTTCGCGATGGTCAATACGATTATCTTGTTTTCATTTATTTCTACTATCCAGGAAAAAAGAAATGAACCGTCGTGGAGGATAAACCTGATTAGTTAACGTTGGCGTGTCTATTTAAAATGATTGATTAATTTAAATTTTCACAATGAATAATAAATGTAAAGATTAGTGAAGCAATTCATGGCAATGAATATCAAAAAACAAGAAGAGATATGATTATTATTTTGAGATGTTTCGGTCACAGTTTGGACCCTCATCAGTCAAAGAAAAAACATTTATTTACCCGTGGACACGACACTCCATCTGCGCATACGTGTTTACCACACTTGTGCGTTTCGGGATTGCGCATGTTTAAATTAAAATAACTCGTGCATAAATAAACTAAATGCAACTTACAATATATATTTTTGGGGTAAAAAATACTGAGAAACGAAATGATGTTGAAAATATTGTAAATAAACCATAATTAAATAGTAAAAAAAGGAAGACATATAAAGAACTTTTTTGAAATCTCATTTTTGTTGTTGTAATTATCGAAATTGTATTTTTGATTTTTTAATTTGAAGATAAAAGTACATCTTTTTAAGCAAAATTACTAACTACACATTAAATGAAATATGAATATTTTTTATGGCTACCTGAAAATAAGGCATTTTTAAAGCATAGAAAAATCAGTCAATACTTAATCTAGAGGGGAAAATACATTTTAAAAATCTAATAATTAATTAATAATAATATTGTTTATTGCTTAATCATTAATAATTATGAAATATTACTATAAAATATTAATAAAGAGCTCAAAGTAACGTATTCTACACCTTATTCCGCAAAAGTAATGCATCCAGGATTACGATGTAGTATGAGTTGCTCTTCAATAAATTGATCATCCGATTCCTGCTCAATATTTTCAATGTCAAATACTAAATTCATCCTTATCTCCTTTCGAGTCCTTGCCAACATTTTCATCTTGACTAGAAGAAGCGTGTAGTGTACGCACACCCGCTCGGATACTGCGCAAATTATAACCAGAAATTAGTGCGCCAGCCATTCTGAAAGAAAAAAAAATAATGAAAACTAGTTTTTACTCATTTCATGTACTACCATTATTTATAATTTTGCAAAATGATTTAGACTAAAGAGCCTCAAACTTTAAGACAATTTCAATAAAAAATTAAGAATTTAGAAAATTTACGTAATTAACACGTAGGTACGATTTTTGATGAATTTATATTAAAAATTAAAAATACTATATAAAATTACTTACTTCTAGAGAAAATATAGTCGAAAAAACGATTATCAGGCGAAATTCAATTTTTTCCGAAGCACCCACTTTACACCCTAGGAAACCACACTTGTGTAAATTTGCACCAAGCCCAACTTTCGAAGTGAACCTTGCGAACAGTAAGAGGCGAATGAAGCTGGGCCCTACGTGGTATGACTGAGTAACTGATGAACATATTTAAAGTTGGGGCGAGATACCCTTATACCTACCGAATGACAAGAGACACTTATTTGGAAATTTTGCTGGTGCATATTAGCAGAAGTGTGGTAACCACGTGTTAAGTCTGTAAAAACATACAAATAATGTAGAATATATTATAGAAAAACAAGAAATCAATAAATAAGTAAAAATCTTAAAGCAATGTTTAAATAAAAGAAGGGTTGTCTCATAAAATGAGGACCTCCATTTCAAATCAATATTATAATAGATAAATAGAATGTCAGTGAAAAGACGGAAGGTCAATGTGAAAAAGAAACAAACGTACCTGGAATAAGTTAAAAATAGAAATACAAAGTCAGAGTAAAAAATTTGACAAAAAAGCACAATAAACATGACGTAGACACATATAAATATTTTAAAAAATAATAATAAAATAAATAGTTAAGGGCGAAAGCTCGACATCACGTTTGACGTGAAGACGACTGACTGAACACTGAAAGCCAGTTAAGAAAATTCAAACAAGAAAAACAGAATGTGATGAAAGATTTGACAAAATAGAATGAAACTTTATCGACACAAAAATTAAAATCTTTTAAGAGGTTTGCCAACGTCAGGAAATAAATGACTTTCATATCGGAGATTAACAGTATTTGGTACTTTGTTGATGAAAAAGTTTTAAATTATTTATCTACAAGCTCTATTGTTCTCCATTGATAAAATCTTTAAATTATCTAAATCAAAATTATGGCCAGTATGAATATAATGTTTGATAAGAGCAATATAAGCAACTGACTCAGGATGAAAGATAGAATACCTTTGTCCACGACTACGGGTTTCTGTAGGTCTACCAGTCCCACCCACATAAGAAGAAGGACTGACAGTGCAATTGTATTTATAAACAACTCCAAGAATTTTATTGTTCGGAAGTGGGTCTTTGAGTTTGTTACAAAATTTCGACAAGCTATTAGTTTGTTTGTAAATGGTCCTGATTTTTTGTTTCTTTAGAACTTGTTCAATTTTTTTCCGATAAACCTTTTATGCAAGGGCAAACTGTGGAATCAACATTAAGCTTTTTCTTTCACCATAATTTTTATATAATCGGAAAGTTTCTTTCTCTAAATAGTTTTTGATTGAATAGCTTGGAAAACTATTACCCTTAAAAGTATCTCTTCAAAAGAATACAATAATTTTATCCAAATTCCCAGGAAAACTAAAAATTAATTTCTTGTTAAAAAATTATTTTGAAAAATATTAAATTTTTTGAATAATTTTCTAAATTAAATATAGAAGATTCTAAAGTAATTTTTTTCATTTGGCCAGATTTTCAAAAAATTGCAGGAAAAATTAAAGTCCCAAGAAAATAACAAAATTGGCAATAGATTCCTGGAAAATTGTTTAACGATTTTTTTTCATTTTCAAGAGTATATTTTGAAAAGATTTTAGAACAATATTTTGTGTATAACTAAAGTTTTCTAGTTGCTTGAAATAATATAATCTTAAAAATTTATAATTTTTTCATTAATGTTATAATTCAACATTCACGATTAGCAATAGAATAAGAATAAAAACTCATTTTTCAAATTTGACCCACATAAGTTTGTTTTTTACATTTCCAAACAAAAAACACATACGTGAACAATTTCGACCCAGAAGTTAGCTATTTTGAAAATTTGACCTTTAATTAAAAATACTGCAATAGTCCTAACGTATTAGTCAGAAAGAAATTTGAAGTACACAGGCATATTCCTCACTAACATATGCCTAGGTCTTTTGTTTTCAATTTGTTTGTAAAAAATAATTAAAAATACTATCCTAAAACATAAAAAGCAGAATGATGTGTTTTCGACCATAAAAATGTATTTTTAAACAAGACTGAAATTAATAAATTTGTGTCCAAATACATAGCTTACTTCTTAGCCAAAAAGATTAATTAAAAAAAAAAAATGAATTTTCACAAAAATATTTTAAATTAAGGAATTTTTAACCTAAAGGTGGGTTTCCGTATGGGCGACTGAAGTCGCGCTACTTAATTTGCGCGAAATAAGTCGCGCGATTAGTGATTTTAAAGATTTTGAACACAAAATTAATAATTTTAGCTTAAAATTGTTTAAAATTATGTAATTTTAAAAATTGATAAATTTTTGGATCGATCCTTAAATTCAACATTTTGTCTCAATTTTTTTTCTTTGTTGATTGAAAAAGCTTTTTTGATAAAAAATTTAACCCTATGATTAAAATCAATATTATTATTTTTTAAATTAGCATGCTTCGGTTAAGGTTTAAGTTAATTAAAAGAAAACAGAAGTGCCAGTAGTAAAGCATCTAGATTCGGTTATTTTTAAAAGGAAGAATTATTTGATTATTTTAAATTTTGCCAAATGCAGTTTCAAAGTTTTTTCAACAATTAAGCAAATGCAATTTTCTGTGCTGAACCCTGTTAAAAGTTTATATTCTGCTTTATATTTATTAAGATAATATTTTAAAGTAACTTTCGTAACAAAAAATTGGTCAAGAAATAAAAAAATAATTATGTTTGTTAATGACTTATTGACTTGATTATATATATATATAATTAAAAATTTGTCATAAGGACAACCGCAGGATTTCGCCGGGAGCGGGTGCTAATCTGAAAAATTGCACCCGCTTCCAGCGAAATCGCGGTAAAATTTCCGCCACAACCACGTCTCACAACCGTGAGTTAGGTGGTTACAGTCTGTAAAGGAATCAATACGACGATCCAGCAAAGGCCTCGTGCACTCTAAGAACACGGAGTGACCCAAGGACAACCGCCTTCTGCATTTTTCCCGCAAGTGTTCTAGCATATTGTTGACACGCAGGGATGCTTTTTAGGGTATTAGCAAGTGAAAGATTGGCACCTCCAAGAGCGCCCATGATAAGGACGATTAGTTTAACAGAATATTCCGGGTACAATCGTTGCAACTCCCTTATAAGGTCTCGATACCTCTCTTTCCTTTCATTCTCCTTGGCTATGATGTTTTTGTCAGCTGGTGCCGAAAATTAGATAACGAACATGGTTCGCTTCTCGAAGTCAAGAAGAACCATGTCAGGCCTCGAGTGAACAACAGAAACAATTTTCGAGAATATAAAGTTCCAGTATATGTGGCACTTCCCATTCTCGACAATTGACTCAATTTCCCTAGGAGCATTTAGAGGAGCGGTATTAAGGTGAATGCCGTAAGAGTGACAGAGATGGTAATAAAGCACTCTTAGTGCCGCATTGTGCCTTTGAATGTAGGTCGTTCCCGCGTGTGTTGAATAACTAGATAGTATGTGAGCTAAATGCTCGGGGTGTGCATGGCACGCCCTGCAGCTATCATCGGGTATGTCTTGGCTCAAAATGTGGCGACGGTATGTTAAGG
>NC_046662.1:99783060-99786751 GCF_010883055.1 Belonocnema kinseyi
TTTCTCCGGGTCGTAAAGCATCGCTCTTCATCTATTGGATGCCTGCCCGCGGTTGGTCTTAGTGTCGCCTCTCTTTCTTTGTTGCCGGCTTGTTCAAGCTGTAGTAGAGTTTCTCGCACCACAGAGCATGCAGCCGTGCCATGTAACTCCGTTCACGGGCCACACTTGCATCGTAGCAGTCTAGCAAGTCGTGATTCAGTTGCTCCGTCCACCTAAAGGTCACGAGATCCCGCCGATCCATCGCATTGAATCCATTTTCATTGGCTCCCCCAGCTCTAGATTAGTCGGCATTGTTGGCCGACCCATTGTCGGGAGCCCTGCGCGTTCTGTTGTTTTGAACCGCACTTACTACCACTATGTTCGGTGTTGTCATTGTTGTTCCCACGAGAAGCTAGGGAAAGGGGTTCGTCCACCCTTGTGGAGTCCCGCATGCAAGGATAAGGCTGCGTACTCTGAGAGGTCGCCTGGTATCCCAGAGTCACCGTTCTAGACACCTCGCCCAGGTGCCATTCAGCTTTCGGCACGGTGTTCACACCTCCACTTGGGGGTTAATTCCTTCGGGACCCCCCCTGGACAATTGTCCGCGACTGCCTATTTATTTTTGTAACCATATTCAGCAGAAACCCTTGGTACAGGGACCCTCTATCCGCAACCTGAGGACGCATTAGGTGGCTTTGTCATAGGCCCTTCAGTTTGATTCTAGAGGAATTATTTCTAATTAATTATTTCTAATCTTGCTTTTTACGATTTAAGAAACTACGTTTCCTATCAGAAAAATATTCGTAACAAATTTTTAAATCTTTTTTGGTGGAATAAATTTCGGCTCACTTATTCTCGTATCTTATATTGTTGTACTCAAATATATTTTTTTTATTTTCAATGTTGTTTTTCAAAAATAAAAGAAATACTACATATCCTGCAAAAAAGTAATTTCTGAAAAATTTACTATTCCTTTTTAAGTGCACAATTATCGTCAATCTATCTCTTCGTATCTTGCTATGTTTTCCACTAAGTGGAGTTATTGCTTTTTCATTCGCTTTTTTTTGTAAAAAAATGTGAATTTTAGATTTTTTATTAGCATTTTCAAATATTAAAAATAAGTGATCGCAACAATTTTCTAAATGCTCTACCGTTTTCAAATTTCTTCGAAAAAAGCTGGCTAACGAATTCCTCCTTTCTTTTCATATCCTTACCAAGTATGCGAAAGGGGAATCCAATTCAATAATTCCTTTAAATTTTACCGTGTATATAGACTACGGCAATGACAACGACTACAACGAGAACAACGACGACAGTCAGACACCGACGTCAAAACTATTTTTTCAGGCCCAAGGGGTCTCAAAACGTCGAAATTTGACCACAACACGGTCTCACACGGTCTCATTCAAACCTTGCTTGAAATGGTCATTGCTGTACATGGCATATTCGAAGCTGCTTGAGAAAATGACCGATTCACATAGTTGCAAACCGATTCTGTTTTAACTTTCTGAATCTTCAAATGACAGATATGCAATTCACAGAGTCGTCTTTTCAATGGATTCTTTTTTCCTGGGTAACAGGGTTTCTACTTTACCTGCAAAACTTAAGAAACCTGAAATTGTCAAGGAAGTTTTATACATCTAGAAGAACGTTAAAATTTGACAGTTTGTTCGTAATTTTTTCTGTTTGATGGAAGAATATTTCTTACTTAAAAAATCAAATTTAGAAAGTCGTCTTTTTCAGTTCCTAATGTCCCCTACTACGTCTTTCGTTGAAAAAATGTGTTTGGTATGAAAATTTAATTACTTGGTTGCAAGTTACTTTTTGTTTGACAGTTAATTTTCATGGTTGGAGATGCACCATTGCAAATAAAAATTCAGTTATTTTGTTTAACATACATTTTTTTAAAAGAAAATTTAACTCTTCAATTTCTGTTTGCAAATTACCTTCTTTTTTATTAGTTCTCTTTTGATAGAAATGAACCTTCTTGGTTAAAAATTTATCTTTTTTGTTAAAAATTGGAAAATTCTAATTAAAGATTCACTATTCTGGTAGAAAATTTATCTTTTTGGCGTAAAATTCAACTATTACAGTTTGAAGAGTCATAATTTGAGATGAAAATTCATCGCTTTGTTTGAAAATGTAACTATTTTTTTCGAATGAGTTTTTTTGTTGATATTAATTTTTTTAAACTACAAATCTAACTATTTCAATAGAATATTCCCCTATTGTTATTTAAAATTGAGCTCTTTGGTTGAAAATTAATTTTATAAACTGAAAACTTAATTATTCAATTTTTTAATTGACAATTTGCGTTTTGTAGTTGAAAATTCATCTTTTTGACAAAAAGTTATTCTATTCGAGTTGTGGAATCAAAATTTTAGTTGAAAATTCATCAGTTCTGTTAAAAAATAATTTTTTAAACTGAAAATTTTACTATTCCATTTGTGGTTCAAAATTGACCTTCCTTATATCGAAATTCAACTATTTGGTTACAAATTGTCCTCCTCAGTTGAAAATTCATGTATTCTTTTGAAAACCTTTTTTTTTGGTAGAAAATTAATCTTTTTGTTTAAGAATTAATCTTCTTGTTTTAAAATTCACTTTTTGGTTAAAAATTAATTTATTTCCAGTTTAAAGTTAAACCTTTTTGTTAAAATGTCATCTTTTTGATTTAAAATTGATCTATTCAACTTACATATGCAATCATTTTATTTAAAAATTATTCGCTTCTGTTGAAAATTCAATTACTCTAGTAAAAGGTTCATAATTTTAGTAGAAAAATCATAACTTTGTTTGAAAATGCAAATATTAAAAAAAAATTTGTTTTGGTTGAAATATATATATTTTTAAGAGTGAAAATGTAATTATTTCAATTTAATATTTCAGTTTAAATGTCAACTGTTTGGTTGAACATTATTTTTATAAACCAAAATTTAAATAATCAAATATTGATCCACAAATTATCTTTTTTTGTTGAAAGCTCATCTTTTCGGTTTAAAATTCATGTATTTCAGTTGAAAATCCATTATTTTAGTTAAAAATGCTTCCCCTATTTTGAATTTTGTTGTTGTTGAAATTAATTTTCTTTTAACTGAAAATGTAACCATTTAGAAATTTAGCGATGTGATAATATAATGTTATTATTTTTCAAACAAGCAATCATAAGCAGAAGTTTCGTCTCGCTAAAGGTCTAAAGTAATGTCTTCACCTTACCGACTTTACAGTTTTTGCGGAGATAGCCTTAAATTCGATTTTTATGTTGATTATCAAAAACATACGTAAAAATATGAATTAAAAAGACATTGAACCATTTTATTACGAGTTCATTATATAAAAATAAAGAAAATTAATGATATATTCTTAACTATCGATCTGTGATACAAGAATAGATCAGCAGTGGCCACTGGCGGTAAATCACGGAACCAAGAAACTGGTTTTTCTACACTATTTCGCTTGATTTATTTTGTTTTGGTTTGTTCAAAACAGCGTCTAAATAAATTAATAAATCAATCTTTTTTCGATTATAATATGTTTATTAATACTTTCCGCATGGCGGGCTTCTCGTTATTTGAGCATGACAAATTTGCCGAATTATATAACCTAACATTTAAAAAATATATACAGTCTGTCAAGTTAAAGCGTGGGTGGCTTTACTCGCAGTCGGTAAGGTGTATCGACATGATTTTGGTGTCAAAATATTAAGAAGAGC
>NC_046662.1:99786851-99804285 GCF_010883055.1 Belonocnema kinseyi
ATGAAAGAGGGAGCTCTTCTTAATATTTTGACACCAAAATCATGTCGATACACCTTACCGACTGCGAGTAAAGCCACCCACGCTTTAACTTTACAGACTGTACATTAATAATTTTGATTTTTAAGAGAAGCCCGTCATATATCACGTTTGATCTTTCACAATGCAACAAAAATAATTTCAATTGATGCATTATTTTGGGAGTGGTTTTGCATACACTGATCGCAGGAAGTTACCGTTTCACCTAGGTGTAGTCTAATTGGTAGGCTAAAAAAATAAGCTATTTTTGCGAATTTTGTGTGAGCATGCTATGGAAGATACGGACATAAAAATTAATAGGCATGATACATAATATCTTCAAATATAAAACGAAAATTTTTTTAATTCATTTTTTCCAAATTTTGTACACAAAATCCGTATTTGAATCGAACGCCATAATTTGGAGGCAAGTCGGTGGTCAGATGATATCACGGCAACGGCTTATCAAAAACATAAAAATCAAAGTGCTTTAGATTTGATATGAAAGTGGCTACGAAATGACCTATGGATATTAATTTTCAACAAATTTTGTTAACGTTGTACACGAAAATGCGAACTCTCTAGAGCCTCGTCTAGTGGCCGCCAGGTTTCGTATTTTCGTGTACAACGTTACCGGCTGATGCCGTTGGAATTGATTCTTGAAATATATTTTTTTACATCTTTTATGATTAAGCTTTGTACTTAAACGTAGTTTTCTTTCGGTTCTTGCATTTCTCAAAGTTTGAGACCGATATTTTATGTATACAAAAAGTTCGAACTTTCAAAAAATGTTGAGGTTCAGAAAAAAGATGAAATAATTTTCAGTGAAGTTCCTACCAAAATGCAGTACCTAAACGTACTTTATTGTACTCTAATAAGTCTTCCAAAGTTTTAGCTCGATATTTTATTTACAAAAAAGTTCTTAGGTTCAAAAAAACATTCAGTGAACCGAAAAAGTGAGGTCGGTAATATAGATATTTAGATGTGTCACATGCCCTTGAAAGCCTTTTATTTTAAAAAATCCATGGTATTATTTGAACTTTTTGTTGCAGCAAAATTAAATTTGATGTTAAATTTAGTCTCTAACATACATCTTAAAGATATATTTTTTCCCCACAAAATTTACATTACATTAATTTACAGATAAACAACTCGTAAATTAAACCCCCAAACACTTGCTCAATTCTTTTACAACTTTTAAAACCATCAAAAATGTTTTTATACTCATTTTACCCTTTTTTAACTATGCTAAGTTTTGCCAAAGCTGTTTAAGTAATGCTTCTCTTCGTCAGCGATGTATTAGTTGTGCTAGGCTTTGTCATCGCTCGCCGAATGGTGTTACTTTTCGTTAGCGTCAAGCGAGTTGTGCTACGCTTCGTTACCGCTCGGCGAGTTGTGCTTCTTTTCGTCAGCCATCGGAGAGAACTGCTATTTTCCGCTAGGCTTTGTGAACGGTGCTAGTGTTCGTTAGCCGGCTTGAGCCGTGTTAGACTTCGTAAATCTTTTTGAACGGTGCTTGTCTTCTTACGGACCATCGACATAATATTTCCGCCTGGTTAAAGTTTGAGTCAGACATTTCAATTTGCTTAATTATTAAAGTTTTTTATTTAAAAAGTTGAATTTTCAACGTCAAAATCTGTAAATTGTTCAATTTGAAACCGATTTATAATCATATTGTATAATAATTATCTTACAATTTTTAAAACTCGAAATACAGTTTAGTTTTAAAAACCATTAATTTATTTATATTGTTTTTTTTTTAAATACTTTCAATTCAAAATTTACGTTTAAAAATGCAGACATAATATCGAAAAATTGTCAAGTAAAAGATTTTTTAATTGAGCGTTGTAAACTAAATGATGTAGTAATTAAAACAGTTAACAACTAAATTTAACATTTAAAAAAGTTGAGCTCGAATTTATTTCTAATTAAATTATATTATGTCATATGGTACTTCTGATATTTCAAGTGATTTGATAGATAAAATTCACTAAACTATCTAGTGTTATTTGCGAAAAATTGTCATTATAGGATAACTTCCTTCGACACTTAGATACTGGAAAAGTCGTGGTACCTAATAAACAATTTAATTACGTTCTACATCTGCTGTAAGAGTAATTAAAATATTGAAAACTTAAAATTGCGTTGAAAATTCAGAATTTAAGAGGTTCACATTGCCATATTTATTATTTTATTTTAATTACTTTAAATAATTAACAATTAATAAATATTTCTTTCAACTTACTTTTGAAGTGAAATGTTCAAAATTTTCGTCTGATATAATTGCACATTTTTCAGGAGGTTCGAACAGAATCTCATTTGAATATATTTTACTGAAAAATATGAATATGCTAAACATGCTCCGAATTTTAAGCAACTATTAAAATAGTTGAAAAAAAATTATAACAAAAAATTAGAAAGCTCATTTTTCTCGTATGCTCAAGCAGTTTAGAATTCAATAGATTAAGGGCATTTTTCGTTAAGAGTTGGATTTTTTTAATGGGAATTATAACTTTCCTTAAAGCTTATACCGCATTAGGAGATTTCTTGTCCTTCTATAATATTACTTTCATAAATTAAGAAACATTATTTGATTTTGTATATAAAAATTATACCGTTCCTACACAATACATAATTTATAAGGATAAAGAAAAATATTATTCAGAATTAACCAGCGGAATAGTTTTATACTTATGATAGTGATTTAGAAAACATCCTTATTACATTCTCATCAGAGCAGCTATTAGATTTGTGTAAAATTTGAACCCCGCCCCCCAGTTTTTGTCAAATGTCCTCGTTTTGAGACCCTCTGAAACCGAAAAACAATTTTTCACGAATGTGTCTATCTGTATGCCTGTATGTCTGTATGTCTATATGTCTGTCAGCTGTATGTCTGTATATCTGTGAACACGATGACTTTCGAAAAAATTAATCTATTAGATTGCGCTTTGGCACACTCGTTGAGTGTCCTAAACTAAAGGTCAAGTTCGTTAGCCAGCCACTTTGGATGAAAATTCAAAAAGTGGGCATATTTTGAATATTTTTGGACCACTTTTTTGTAAATTCCTAAATTCTCTGTACGATTATTTATATTATTCAAAAAGTTGAACAATTTATCCCAATGAATTTTTTTTAAAAATAAAAAATTACTAGAGTTAGAGCATTTTCAAAATAAAAAAAAACAAATTAAAATGAACATTTTAAGCCAAACAACACATGATACGAAAAAAAGTCAAGAGAAGAAAAACGTTGCTTTTCGAAATCCCTACAAGTCCATGACAACAATTTTTTTAATTTGGTCGAAAAGGTGAAAATTCCAAATTTGATCGTACCAACAATTTTTGAAACTACATTTTTTCAAGATTTAAAAATTCTATGTACGGTTCTTCATAGTACTTAAAAACTCAAACAATTTATCTCGATGACTTTTTTCTATAAATAGAAAATCATCAGAGTTAGGGCATTTTCAAAATAAAAAAAAAACTGAAATTTCCAAATTTGATCCTACCAAAAAAAAATTAAAAATCCACAAATTCCATTTTTTGCTTAAACTATGCGAGATACGAAAAAAATGAAAAAGCTCAAATTAAACGCACTGGAAACAACTACAAATTCATAATGAATCACTTTTTGACACAAGTTGCGAAAAAATAAACAAACTAAATGTGTGGAACACGGTACTCGGTCCAGTAAAATGTGTAAAAAAAATGGTTTGCCTAAATAATATCTAAAATTTCGATTTTCACATTTCTTTGATAGGGCACGTGCTTTTTACATTTACACTATAATGAGAAGGTATTGGTTTCATACGAAAAATGACTTTCGCGGATTCCATCAAATATCGACGTTTTGAGATTTCCTCAGAAGGAACAAAAAGTTTTCAGGTTGGTATCTGTCTGTCGTTGTCGTATGTATACTGGATGTCTTTGCACCGATTAATTGAATCGAATTGGGCTTTGGCACACAGGTTTATGGGCCAAAGATATTAAGATTCCACGTACGGCTATTTATAGCACACGAAAATATTAACAATTTATCTTGATGGATTTTTTTGATAACAAGAAAATTATCACAGTTATTGCTTGTTCAAAATTCAAAATGGAAATAAAAATTCTAAACCAATCAACGCGGATTTCTTGAAATTTTCACTTTTCGAGAATCCTTAATTCCCAAAGAAACCGGTATTACGATGACGTCTGTCTATCGGCCTTGTAATTATCGTCGTTGTCGTTGTAGTCTGTAAACATAGTAAAATTTGAAGTAATTATTTTATTGAATTTCCCTTTGACAGACTTTATAAGGAAATGAAAAGAAAGGACGATTTCGTTAGCCAGCTATTTTAAATAAAAATGCAATAATTTGGAGAATTTTCAAAATTTTTAAGACCACTTTTTTAAGATTTGAAATTTTCATATAGTGCTGTTTATAGTGCACAAAAATATGAACAATTTATATTGATGACTTATTTTGATAACAACAAAATTACCAGAGTTATAGCGTTTCCAAACTTAAAAAAAAATAATAATAAAAACGAAAATGACTATTCTATGTCATTCAACGCACCACATGAAAAAAAGTCAAAAAAAGAAAAATATTAGTTTTTAAAGACCGACACGATTATCATAACAACTTTTTAAATTTTGCTAAAAATTGAAAATTCAAATTTTTGTCGCACAAAAATGATGTATTATTACATTCTCATCATAATGAGAAGGCATTAGTTTTATGTGAAAACTTTCTATCGCTAAATAATCTGAATAAATGTATTATAAGTTTGATACAGAAGTGTTAAACATAACATAGAAAAGTTAACATTTTGGACAAAATCGAGTGCGAAGCACGAGATACGTGATGAGAATGTGTTCGTTACAGCCGAAGAAGTTTTAACAAAGGAGAATTCACAATCACCAAATTACAGTTGTCGGTGTTTGGTTCGTGTGCACAAATGTGGGGTAAATACAAAGACCGAGCGCACAGCGCGAGATGAATACATCGTCGAGCGCGAAGCGCGAGAACCAACAGTCGCGCGCCAAAAAATTGCTTATGTTATTTTAGTTTCCACTGTTAATGGTTTTTTTTCAATTTAGAATAGAGAAAGGATAAAAGGCATATTTACTGAAGTCAAATTATGAATTAATATTGGACACTAAAAAAGCAATTTTCTGCAAAAATGCACTTGAGGGATCCCTAAATATTTTTTTTTTATAAATAATGAAAATAATCAGGGGATACTTTGGCATCAAAAGAAACAATATTTAGTGCAGATATTTAAAAAAAAGCCATTTTTTAAATTGTCAAGGAATTTTTTTTACAGAATTTGATTAGACGCCCTGAGATAATTCTAAAGATAATATTTTTTAATATTTGTATTGATATCTTTAAAGATATAAAATATCTACCAATATACTGATCATTAGTAGAAATTTCCGTGATTCTCTCTCAAATGAGCTAATAATTACTTTTACATTTTATGAAATAAGAAAAACTGAAACTCCAGAACTGTCGCCTAATATTGTTAGTTTTGTTAGCACGATAACTTTTAAAAGAGTTTACAGCTTGGTATGGACTTTGGTATATTGATGAGTGTCCTAAACTAAAGGTCAAGTTCTTTACCCAGCCAATTTGAATACAAATTCAGAAAGTGTACACATTTTAAACATTTTTAAGACAATTTTTTTTCAAGATTCAAATATTCTCTGTGCGGATATTTATAGTATTCAAAAAGATGAATATTGTGCATTTGAAAAAGATCTAGAATTTTTTATGCATCACTTTTTAATAGGGTGCGTAGTTTTTATTTTAATCGTGAAAAACATAATAACAAGATTTTAAAAAATCCGCCTGCTGCGTGGGCACTTTATCGTCACAACTTTCTTTTTTTAATTTCTTTTTTATCTCGTGTGTGGGTTTTCAAGAAAATTAATTTTCTTATGTATAAAAAAATGGCAAATCAGAAATTACACTTTTTCATTCAACAATTTACAGCATCGCAAAGATTCCCAAATATCTATAGTAGGTGCGTGCAAGCGCGCGCGTGTGTGTGTGTGATAAATAGTTAATGAAGTTTGGGGCACCTGAAATTTTTGATCCAGCACTATAAATTTTTCACAAGTAGTGATACGTTTCTCTCGTTCAGTATTTCACGTCAGCGTGAAACACAACATCACGTGACGCTCATTTTTCGTATAGTGGTTTAGAAAGATTGCAAGGCGTTCGTAACGAATTGTACGACATTCTGTTTCGCTTCTTTCAAAGCACTATACTAATTTTCCTTATTCGAATCCATTACAAAATTTAATACAGCGACTTAGAAATACTGTAATTTTTGTATGTAAGAGTCTAAAATTCGTACGATTTATTCCAATCAGAGATATTTGAATTAGGGATATGCGACAAAAGAAATAATAATATGAAAAGTCTCTCTGTGTAATAGTAAAAACAATTGTTGGTCCTGTAAAGTATCAGTGTATTTAAATTTGGATAAGGAATAAAGTTTTTTATCATTTAGGATATTAGACATTTTATTATGGTAATCAGTTTTAGACATAGCAATCGTAACATTTCCTTGATCACCATTAGTAAACATCACATCTAGATTTGTTAGTTTGAACTCATGTATCACATTTTCTTTAAAATTAAAATCGATCATTTATTTTTAAGATGAAAATCTAATAAATAATTTAAATTTCACTATATAAACCTTCCTCATGAGAAAAGAATTATTTTTAATAACTTTATTATTATTATTTTATGTACACAATTGAAAACATACCAAACATTTTAGCATTCATTGATGATGCAGAAAGTAACGAGATGTGCGATGTTGGTTTCTTAATTCACTCTACTGTTTGGTCTTTGGAACCTTACAAACCAGTGCAGTACAGTGACACCGTGCCGTGTCCTTAGCCGTTCGTGCTCCAAACAATGTATTTTCAATGTACACTGTTTTTGCATATTAAATAATTTCTCTTTCACCTCGCGATCTACAAAGAATAAAAAATTATTTCAGAATTTATGTATTCCATATGAATTTTTAGGTTTTATATGTTCCACTTAATTTGATAATTTTCAGTCTCTTATACGAGAAAGACTAGAATAAGCAGGAAAAAGACAACAAATATAGAAGATTGTCGTATAATCAAAACGTCCCCCTTAGGTGGCCAGCTTGACTGTCCAAGGAGCTCAAGTCGACTATCTGCGACGATCAAATCGACCCTCTTTGATATGCAATTCAACTTTTTATAATGATCAATTACGCAATCTGTGATGATCAGTTCGACTCTCGGACACTTGCGTCGACCATCCGCGATGCTCAAGTCGACGCTCTGAACTTATCGTATTTAACCTCTTTCTTAACCTCTTGTCGGAATTCCTTCTTTTTTAAATGAAAATCATTTACATTTTAAAATAAAAATATAAATAATATTTCATCACTTTACTTTAACCTAACGATTCGGTGACTCGCAAAAAATATAGTTTGAGTAATGATATATTTATAATTTTACTTAAAAACGAGCAAAGATGCATCTTTCATCGGCTTTATAAAGCCAGCGTACATAATTGTTTATACGGAAACAGATAGACTAACTAAGAATTCTTTTCGAAACTCGAATAAAAATATTTATACTTGACTTACACTTGGTTTGATTTAAATTCGAATTTAAACTGGCTTTTCCTGGCTCGCGAACAGGAGTGATACTTGGAAGTCATAGGTCGTAGAGTCTTACTTTTATCGTTGAAGTTCTCGACGAATGATAGAAGTGTTATTCTAATTATACCGAATCTCTCTTTAAAAAAATGACAGTACTAATTTATGATTCAGCCCTCTAGGTATTAGGGATTACGTTTTAACCATGCCAGAAAAAATATTACAAAAGTTTTTTATTTAAGATCGGAATAAAATCTACTTCCCTAGGAACAATTTGATGCAAAGGAGTCAGAGCTTAGAAGGGTTCACAATTAAAAATAAACTTCTAAAAGCAATCTCCTTTTCAACTCATTAGATGCAAATAGATTTATTTGGATATGTTCATTTCCTCTGACCTTTATAAACTGTCGATCCATCCGGCAGGGTTGGTAATTTCCAGGAAACAGGTAAAGAGGTTGGGGCTATACAGTTGGCACCTGCTGAAAAATTCTAATGTTACAACTGATAAAACTGGTACCTTTTTAATAAATAATATGCAAGTTAAAAGTTTGAAACCTGTGGATCTCAAAATAATACCATAATAGTATGATTATACAAAATATAAATAATCTGTAAAAGTAGGATTAAATTATCCCATAACCTCCGGAAGCGTTGGGAGCCTTTTGGGATAATTGTGTCCTTGTCTTGAGTTAAAATTCAATCATTTAAGGCATAGCTCTGTCGAATAATTTTTACTCAAAATCCATACTTTTGACCCCAAACACGCGTTCACTCGTTTCGTTTCAGGCGCCTATCGCCTTGGTGACACTCTTTGTCACACATTTCTTATAAAGAATTTCCCTCCACACGTCCCTGGCCTGGCATACATCTCTCTCTTCTTTTTACACCGATACATCTTTTCAGAACAAAATATTTCGTCTTCTTGGAGTTACATTGTGTAGATAAAAGAAGAATTCAATTTCACGAAAGGCAAATCTCTACTATCTCTTTTGCTTTGACAAGTAGAATCCACGCAAGTATGAGGCGTCGACATAAGCTGGTGCTAGCTGTCTTAGTATTCTACAGAAAATAGGGGGCATAGGGTGTACGATTTCCAATACTTGAAGAATTTTGCAATTATATTATGCAGGCTGGTTTTATATTATCCTACTACTAATTTTAACCACAAATTTTGCATATAATTTCTCTGTATTATAATGAAACTAGTTTAAGAAAGTTTAATTCTGGATGAATCTAAAAATTATATATCCCGTCCTCACATTAATCCCTTTTCCACCGAGTGAGTCACGCCTACCCCGAAAGAGTAGGCTTAACAATAATAATAAAATAATAACCACTCAAAAAAAATATTTTAACAATGAGAATGGACCTTGCTATGCTAAACAACAATCGAAACATTGTGTATGGCTTGAATGAAATTTTATTAATTCACAATAGTTTTACCAAAGGCATCCCATATATCGAATATAAATATCGCATATAAAAATTTGATATTTTATAAAAATAAAATTTATGGGATTTAAAACAATTTTGTTGCATGAGTAAAAAAATTACATGGCAGTTTTGTGTGTAATTTTTTATCTTCGATAAAATATTACTTTAATGAACTTCGATCAAACGATTGGAAATCTTCTTATAGGTTTGCAAAACGTTTCTTTGATCATACATTTGTTTGATTCTTGTTTTGAATATATCCAAACATAGGGTTAATTATTAAAGGAACCTGAAGATTTTATCCGATTAAAAAATATTTGTTATTGTCAAACACTAGGATTTTTACTCAAAATTTTTCAGTTGAACACTTTTTATTTTAAGATTCAATTGTGAAAGCTTTTGAATGGTCCAATTTCGAACGACTTCAAAATGAAATTATCTAATGTTAAAAGCCTGGAATTTTAGACTGACTGCAGAGTGATTGGATCCTATTTCAAGTTTTTACACCTGATTTCATGTGATTTAACTTGATCTCAAGTAATTACACGGCAAATTTTAAGTAATTTTATGTTATTTCAAGCAATTTCATGGAGGGCAGGGTGGGGTTAAAAGTGGAAAAATAGTCTTTTCATAACACCGTGTCCAAAAGAAATAAGTTATCGCCTTGATTTTTGCCATAAAATATATATGTAAGACATTAAAGTTACAAATTATAATCATAATAAATTTAAATTGATTTCATTTATTATGTTATATATATATAATTTTTCTTCTAAACGCTGCCTAATGGTACTTCTTGCTACACCCGTGGGGCGAAATTTCATGGTGGTGGGGTAAAAAGTGCCATCATAAATCGTACAAATTTGCTTTTTTAAATTGCACAGAAGGAACTCTCAGTACATAGAGAAAATAGTATATTGTGAAACAGGCGGAATACAGCATCGATTATCAACGAACATGAATAATTGTTAAAAAATAAATAATGAATAATCGGCGCATCCCGTTCGTTGCACAAAATGCTTTGCCCAATCACCACAGGTCGAAACGAGCCACTTGCTCGTTCAGAAGAATTTAAGTTGCGATGCGCAGTTTCAAGAAGAAGGGGTAGATTAAGGATGCGCATGTCATTACTTAGTTCTTTAGAGGAATACATTCCAATTTATTTGGCTGTGACGTCAACAATCGAGAAAACACTAGTTTTAATTTTTCTGAACGAGCGTGTGAGTCGCAAGGTCCGGCGCGGGTATCGGGAAAAATTATAATTGTTTAGACAACTGATAGGTTTCGAGATTTATTTATCGTCACTTTTACAATTACTAAAGCCTAAAATTTTCGATTGCCGGTTCACAACATACTTTTCATGAGTCCAGTTTTTGCATACGTGGCACTGGATCCATTGCTCGCTTGGGATGCTTTCAAAAGAAGCTTCACAAGAGGTAGACGATAATCTATTTAACCCCAATACTCGTGTCGCCCCAATACTTTTACGTTTACTCCAATACACGTGTCGTCTCCCCGCAACCGTGCAGCGCAACTTCGATTCTTCTGAAAGAACGTAGTCGCTCGTTCCAGCCTACCGTGACTAGTGAAATAATGCCACCAAACTCTTGCTTTCAATCACCCCGTTCTCAGCGTTCCTAGAACTGCTGGCTCACGCTGTTTCTCAGGGGAGCAGGGTGAGAGCCCGATCCCCCCGAAATCAGTCCAAGGTTATTTGAAGGCAACGTCCGACACTGAACTGAAATCGAAAGTTTGGTGTATGTGAAACGAGCGGCAGGCGTCGATTACTGACTCGCATGATTCTTGTTCGTTGATAACACAGGCCTGCAAAGAATGGGGTCATGGCAGTTGTTGGAAAGTGTAGGGTAATTTCCGAAGTGATTTTTTACGTAGAATCCGAATCCGGGGTCAGAATTGGCCCATCACGTCAGGATTTTAAGATATTTGAGGTTATGTACCCACAAAATGGCGTTTTTGGTTACTTTTGAGGTTGTGTACAGAAGACACCAAAATTTTTGGGATTTCAACAACCCCGAACATCCCCAAGTACAAATTTTCAAGAGAAAATACCCAGTCGAAAATGTCTGCCTCAAAGTATTTAATGCAAATGCTCAAGACTTAATGGGACATATCTCGTAATTTCAAATTGGCGTAACTTGGTAAAGAAAATGTCAGTTCAACTCTGCGGTCTCAAATTAAAGAAAAAGAGCAGTAATATATGATACAACTAAAGAAAATCCCCACAAAATTTGTGTCTTCTGTACATAACCTCAAATGTAGCCAAAATCGCCATTTTTCAGTGCATAACCTCAAATATCTTAAAATCCTGACGTGATGGGCCAATTCTGACCCGGGATTCGGATTCTACGTAAAAAATTACTTCGGAAATGACCCTCCACTTTCCAACAACAAAAGCATGTTGGCCTGTGTAATCGACGCTGTATTCAGCTGTATTCCGCTCGGGTACAAAGTCCCACTGGGCACTTTTTACTCCCAAACATTTCCGTTATTTGCAATCAAATTAACTAAAACAAAATAAAATATTTTAAACAGAAAGGTACCCGTGCAAAAATTGCCCAACTTATTCCCAAGTTCCGATCTGGGCCCGATCGGATTTTCCACATGTGGCTGCAAGGGGGCAGATTGTGTGTCTCGCGTCAGAACCGCATCGGGTCGAGTTAGACTAGACAAGATTATGACAAGTTTTCTGTTATCGTCGTGATATTCTTTTTCTTTCATAGAACTTAAAATGCCAAAAGCAAAAAGTAGATTGCGAGTTCAGAATCAAAGAATTGTTGGTGAGATTTCTTATATCCGCAATGAAGGCAAAGATAAGTTTTAATTAGCTAGAATCAACACCACAATCCATTTTTAGCTTCTGAATATTTCCAGCAATGTATTCGAGAAAGCGTCGTCATTTTGGGCACCTTTACTATTTATGTGAATAAAAAAGTGTTTTCCAGCTTTTTGGAATTTTATATTTTGTTGTTGACATTGTGAAAATGGAGATTACCCTATACCAAATGTATGGATGTCCGGATTAGTAACATCATAGATTAAATGCTTTTTATAGTTTCTCGAACATAACCTCACTTTTGGAATCTCACTCTACGTGCAGTATATGCATCATTAACACAAAAATCATTCCAAAAGAATATTAAGAAGATTGAAAAAAAATTATAATTAAAATTCATTTGTGTGTGTATGTAATAGCTCTAAATTTGAACATTGTTGGTCAAAGCATAATAGTTTCCTTCCAAATGCAAACACTTATCGATAAATTAAAGCAATGAAAACAGATAATGTAATGTAGAATATTAAAAATGAGATATAATGTACAATGATATATAATGTAGAATTTGGAATCATTGAAGTTTTGTAAAATACGAAGTTGAAAAATATTACTTTACAACCTTTTGAAATTTAATAAATATAAAAATAAGAGATTGAAGGGGCCAGACCGGGCCCCCATTTTGGAAGCGCAGATCTGGGCACTGACAGGTAGGGTGTTTCATTTACGGTCTGGCGCTAGACAGATTACCCTATCGGGTCCACATTTTTCCCTATCGGGGCTCGATCGGCGCCCCACCAAAATTTCTGCACGGGTATCTGCACTACAAGGATACATTCCTCAAATTTCACCTCCTTCATAACAATAGCACATAGCAATAAGCGTTGGTACCAGAAAGAAACGGTGATGATAGAACTACCGCGATCTCAAAAACACCTATTAGCGGCTGCCAACGGCTGTCATGGGTTTATGGGGTTGCGGCCGATCGATGGAAAATATTAGGTCGTTGTAATACATAATTTGCTTCTGCGTTATAGTATGTAGCACTTCTTCCCCGCTGCAACCGAATTTCATGTAATTTTAAGTCATAGCATATGACCATAATTGAGATTATATGATTGAAAGTGAATGAAATTGGTCGTATGTGATTGCAAGGTGACCTTCGAGTGATCACAGGTAATTTCGATTAATTTCAAGTGATTAAGTGATTTTTTCACAAAATGCAGATTTATCGTTTTTTTTACACTCTTCACTTAATTCCATTCAGGACCAATAAAATTCAATAGTAATAACCAGTTTCTTTTCTCATTATTACATTATTTCCGAGGAATCGTTAAACTTTGAGAGATTTAAGGAGAATAGAATCGACTTGAAAGTCTTCTGAGGGAGAATTAAAATATTTGTCGAACCACTTGTTCTCAAGTACTTAACGGAGCCAAGGATAAGGTCGAGCAAGAGAAAGGGTGACAATTTCATCGTTGTGAAATGGAAGGGGTCTCGAAGGGCAGTCGATTCTAAAGTACATGCTTCAAGTTTCTAGAAAGGAATTTTGTAATAGAGATGTCAGGAATATATAAAGGTATATGGAGACGGAGCCGAACACAAATCTGCGGTATATCTATATCGACAGGTACCGTCGCTTAATCTAGGGTTTAGCGTAAGCACCTAGTCGAGTTCTACTCTGCTAATGGAAGATTAAGCCACCAGCTCCTTGGCTAACTTCGATAGTCAGGCAACTCTTAGTAAATCGCAACTTTGTTTTCAGCAACCAACGTGTCAGTTATCTTGTTGTTTTTCGCCTCACAAGTGTCATTCTCGAACAAATACAAACCTAAATCTTTGAATGAAATAACAAAATTCCATAATTGAAGTTCCGTTCTAAATTATGGACTCTGGATCATCTTTCAACTTTCAGTTATTTGTTCGTTTTTATCAAACAACAAAATTCGATAATCTTTGAAATAGTTTATAAAATCAAAGAAGATAACCACATTCTTAAATATGGTCACGACTTTTTGATGCTGATCCTAAGCTTTGCGGAATACGTCCCGAACTAAAGAAAAATCAGAGAAAATTGACATGTTCTGTTTATGCGTGAAGATCATAAGACGGTAGTCTTATGATAGCACGGATTTGGGAATTCGCCGCCCCTGACTATTTGTAAAATACCGCCTTTTTTGTATCATTTTCTTTATAAAAGAAAGTAATATTTCAAAATTTGCTGCCCATAAATTTTTGCCGCCAAGGGCCATGGCCCGGGTAACACCCTATATTAAATCCACGCCTGGTAAGCAGCCAAACAAACAAGACATGCTGGGCATGCAGACCTGCTGTTAAATTCGCGCTCCGAACGACACGTTATCTAGCGCGGCATCACAGAGTTCGAGTATCAGTCAAAGATGAGGCCGGTTTCAATTAGGAAATTTAAAAAAATGAGAATGAAATTTCAAAAGAATGTTGAAATGGTTTTTGCAAATACCATATACAGATATACATTTCTCTCCAGTTTTGATATCACCCAATTTTCCACAATGAGAATTTCAAAATTTAAAAACTCACGAGTGTTTACTTTTATTTATAAATGATAAATTTATAAAGCCTAGAAATATATTTCCAAGGAAACAAATTCTAACAAGGCTTTCCTTTTATTCATGAATTTTACATTTATCAAGTCATTTAGCAAAAAATCTCCAGATTCCAAATTTTGAAATTTTAAAACTGGGCAACTCCAAATTTGTATAGGCTGTAGTATTTGTAATTTTTTTAAGAAAATTAATAATATGATCTTGCCTGAAAGACTCCTACATTTTAAATTTGATTATAGGGTCATTTGCCAAATTGACTATTTAAATGTAAAAGATAGCCAGACACTGACCATGACTAAGCCTAAGCCGTGACCAAACATAGCTTCACATTGTGTCAGATGGCGCCAGCAAGCAAACGTATTCTGGTAGCGGGCTGACGAAGCTTGCGGGCAGTAAAAAGTTGGGATAGGCCAGCGATACTCTGCATGATTGTTTCTTGGGAGAAATAATTCCCTAAATCTACGTACTACCATAAAATATACCAGTATTGGTGTACCTTCTATCTGTATGGATCGAAATAGAAATACTTCTGATTTACAGAAAAATATTTTTTGATTAAGGCCATGTAATGAGTGGGTCACGAGACCAGATTCCTACCTTACCCTCACTTTTTTTATTTCCCAACTTATTTTCACACAAAGCTCCACATCGAGTTGAAAGTTTGGGATAATAAATAAGAAGCACTAAGAAAGGTGGGCCTGGTCCTAAATTTTAATAATTATGAAAAAAGCAAAAAAAATATTTACAACAAAAAACTTTTTTCATAATTATACAAATTTAGGACCAGACCCACCATTCTTAGTGCTTCTTGTTTAGTTGAGAGGTACGGTACTGACTCAATATATAATTTTCATAGCGCCTCTATTGAAACTTCGATTTTCGATACGGTAGAAAGGTAGGGTCAACTGGTGCCTGCACTCGAATTTTCAATAGATTTTCTATGGAAAATAATATGCATCACTAGGAATTTAACACAATGATCGCAACTCGTATCAATGTAGCCCTCGCTTAACTCAGGCAGAAAACTTCACACTCGTTGCAATTGCCGTGTTTCATCCCTTGTAATGCAAGGTACTATTTTTCCAAGTATATTTGAGAACCAAAGAAAGAGAAATTACAAAATATCAGGGATTTGGCGTCTTCCTCGGCTTCATAAAGTTTGAGATTTTGTACGTTGTATGTTTATATTGTCACTTAAATTAGAAGGTATTAGTTTCATCTAAATTTGACTTTGTCGGTTTTTATAAAATTTCCAGATCTAAAAATTGACTTCATTTTTTTGATAGGACACATAATTTTTGTTCTAATAGAGATACCGATATTAAAAAATTAAAATTTTCTAGAAAAACTGTGCAAGATACAGCAAAAAAATATGCATATTAGAAATATCTACAAATGTACTTCAAACCATGTTTGGCAGGACCTATAGTTTTTCTTTTATTCGTCATAACGCAGTTTAAAAAACAAATTTTTCTATTTTCCGACTAATGACTTTTATTTAATCATTTTGTTTAGTTTCGACCTCTTAAATTGTTGAATAATTAAGTTTTCAGATTTAAGAACACTGAATAAAAAAAAAATCTTGATAGTTATAATGAGAATTGGCAACGGTTCGAACCTTATGTGGTTCCTTTTCAAGCCTAAATTCAAAACATTGTTTTATTAATGTAAATAAAGTTAAACATTTAAAAAAACAATGATCAACATATTTCAGAAAATGAACAACTGAGTCACGGAATTAACATAGTAAAATAAATGTATAAAACAAGGATAAAGTAAAATTGTTACCTGAAAACGTCTTATTGAGTAGCTTGGTAGTTGAAAGATAAAATTAAAATACATATTGTTCTCCAATTTTGGAGTCAAACATATCATCCACTAAATGCATTATTCTTCATTTTAGAGTAAAATAAAGTAAATTTAATCTTTAATGCTATATTAGTGTTGTGAACAACATTAATATCAACTCTAAAAAATGAAAATTTAAAGTTGGGCAGAAAGCAAAGAAATTAAAATTTTTGGGGTTATGTTATCAAGAGGAAAATAGATTAAAATGAAAGTGATATGGCACTTGCCAAGAAAGAATTAATATGAACATGCATTGTTAGATTTGCAATATTTCAAACATAAAAACTGCTCTGGGCACATCCAAAATTTAAGTCAGACAAACAATGCAAGATACGAAAGAGAAGTGTTAACATATAATAGTGTAAATTAATTTAGTAAATGACAATTCTTGTTTTATAACTAATTAATAAAAAAAAACTATATTAAACTCCTAACAAAATTCAAGAGTAATTTTATTAAAGGTTAAGCCAAAGCCAGATATGATCTTTTTAATTTGAAATCCAACAGAATTTAATGATCTTTTTAAGAATATAGGCTTCGCCAGTTAAGTAATACATACCAAGTCCCATATTATAACAGTTTCGGGAACGTAAACCACGGAACGTAAACAGTCAGGGCCGCCTCTACCAATTTCAATTGAAATACATAATATTGCGCAATATAGTCAACTGAGTACTTGCACACTGCAGCCCTTACGAAATGACATTTGCAACCGTCTCTGGCCCTGCTCCGTACGTAATTGCATGGGCTAGCAGTACTAGGAATTACAAAACGGGACTGGCTTCTATAGGATCTGGAGTGCACTTGCGTTCAAAAAAAAAGGTGACTTTATGGTTTTCTCAAAAAATATTCATTTATTCCTCAATATTTATGCTGTCCCCTTCAAAGCCTTGAGTTCTTTCAGCGATGTAGTTTTTATCTCCTCAATCGTTGAAAATCGATGTCCTTTCATTGGTCTTTTCAGTTTTGGGAAAAGAAAAGTCACGGGGGGGCAAAATGCGGTGAATATAAAGGCTGAGGCATGACTGTTCATTCATTCAACATCTCCTGAGCGATGGTCATGCGATGGATCTTTTGATCAAAATTAAGCAGTTTTGGAACAAATTTCGCTGA
>NC_046662.1:99804385-99808989 GCF_010883055.1 Belonocnema kinseyi
CAGCCTGCTGCTGAGAGCAAAATGCGTAAGGATCGAGTTGCGCTCAAAAATCTTCGGTGCAAAAACCTTGCTCGAGGCTCGAGCGATACGGGAAATGGGGAGAGGGAAGCGTGCGCCCCTCTTCGAAGGTCAACTATTTTACTCGTTTTTTGTAATTCTGACCGCTTTTGTTTATGCGTGTTTGATACGCGCTCCGCAAGTCACGGAAAATTTTTATAAGCGATAAAGGAATATTAGATAATTATTAAAAATTCCTTGGAAACTGGTTATAAATGCAGTGACAAGTGCATGAAATATCATTCAAAATAAAAGAAAATTGCACTTTGAAGATAGAGGTTTCCGAGTTTGAATATCAATATAAAATTTTTAATATTTTATTTCAGCAAGCGAAATATTTTTAAACATCATTCCTCGTGAATAATTTTTAAAATATATATCTTACACATAAGAATAAAAGTAAATTATAAGGATGAAAAAATTTCACATGAAATAGCAAAG
Source organism: Belonocnema kinseyi (assembly GCF_010883055.1). Taxonomy (NCBI): domain Eukaryota; kingdom Metazoa; phylum Arthropoda; class Insecta; order Hymenoptera; family Cynipidae; genus Belonocnema; species Belonocnema kinseyi. The sequence goes on from NC_046662.1 coordinate 99,804,884, forward strand.
AATTAATAAATGTGTAGAAATTAAAAGTAGAAAATTATGCAAAAAAATATGTCGTATTCGATATGTTCTTTCCGTAGGATGGCATTTTAGAGAAGCTACATTTGTATTGATTAAAATATTTCTTGAGAGATGTTTAAAAAATTTCTTATCTTTTTTTTGTAAACGCTAATAAATTTATATAATCAAACTTGAAACTAGAAGCTGAACAAGCCATGTCGAATAATGAAAGAATTGACATTTTTGTAACTTTGAAAACTTATATACTTTGAAAAAATTGTCTTGTGCAAAACATAAATTACTTTGTTATTGGTGTTATATATTGTCTAAATTGTTTAACATGTCCTCTCTTGTTAAAAATCTTTATACTTCCAGGGTCAATTTTCTGTGATGTATCCTGAAACTTCCAATGCTTCATTTCCAAAGTTATAAATAAAAAAAAATTATTTCTTATAATCGATTTAAGTAAATGAAGTTATAAGTTTTAAAATTCTGTTATTTTTATCTTACATTGCTGTCTTCATTTTAAAAAGTTATTTGCCAAAGAAGGATGGATTCATTAAAAAATTTGGCATTTGGGTTAATTTTTTCCAAAAGTAATTTTTTATTCAAAATAAGAACAATTGATTAGGAACTGTTATAATAATGCAGATTTTTTGGCATCGAATTAGCGTATAAATAATTTTGTATCTCACAAAAGAAAATTTCTTCAGAAAGTAAAACGTTCATTATTTGAAATGTGTCGTTTACTCGTTGTTGCTTGCTCCGCTCGATAAACCAACATCTTTTGTTTCGTCATCTGTTCGCAATATTCTATAAAATGATCTGTAACGCTTATCAATATCTTCTGTTAAGACTTGCAAATCTCGGTATTTAGCCAACGTTATCGCATTGCCTTGAGGGTATAACAATGGAGTTTCTGCTTTCCCGAGGGCATCATCAGGCACTTTTTTAAAAAATGTTTACACGTTGCATATGATTTTCGTCGTTATAAAAAAAAAGATCCCATGGTTGTTCTCTGTCATACATTATTTTTCGCGCTTTTAACCAGTTAACTTTTTCTTTCTTGATATCAACTTTTCTCTTTGTCACAATACAGCTGATGTCATTAACAGATTTGAAATCTTCCATGTCCATGCTGCTCACAACAAATTTTGGTACTTTTTGCTTAGCATTTTGTATGACATGAATCCACCGATCCGGAGTTTCGATTCGTTCATACCTTTTAGAATGTTTTTCAAATACTCCGAATTGTCTATTGCAACTATTGTAGCTGTGTCCCGATAAAAAGAAACGTTGCTCAATAAAACCCATTCCCCTATTCGCTAAATAATTCGCAAGTAACATAGACATTTTGATGTTCCTGTTTTCTCCAGAGCATGAATCTGAATACAATATTAAACGTGTAGTAGTTGGCGATAGATGTTCCCGGAATTGTCGCAAAAGACAAGATCCAATTTCTTGCGCACCTCTTGACGCAACGTTCTCGGACCAAACATGCATAATGGAAAAATAGTACTTTTATGCCCAGTGAAACTGTGAGTTTGCCGTTAATTCACTGTAAGCTCATACTCGAGTTAACGGGAAGTTCACATGTTTACTCGGTGTTCTGGCACCTTCAAAGCAATCTGCGAAAAACCAACCTGCTTGTTGTTATAGGTTAGCATGCGAACCTTTATTTAAACATACTTCTTAAAAAGATAGATATTGTAAATTTATTCATATCTCAAGTTGAAAGCCTCTGCGATCGGGCAAGATTGTTGTGGGTTACTTCAAAGAAAAACAAATTTAAAGCTACCTCGTCGAGAAGCTTAGGTTCTTGCAAGTGAGATTGAAGGTGCGAAAATTAAATTCTTCGGGTTTGCCAGTTTAAGTAGCTCAGGTTAGGTTTTCAGTTGCATGCAAAGCTATAGTCTTCAAAAAATAAATATTCTTTGCGTCCGGTAAATTACGTTATTGTAAGTTAGAATGATGTTTTCAAAATGATCAACCTGCGCATTCAGTTAGTCACAGGGAATTATTGTTGGTAGGTATTACTTAAAAAAAAAACACCTTGCTAAAAAACTGAAATAAGATGAGTCCAGTAGGTTGAGTTATTATGAAATGACTTATTGTATATTAGAAAGATTTTTTCATAATAAATACTCTTTGCTGTCTCTAAACTTCAATTTTGCAGGTTTGTTTGGAAGTGTGAGAATTCCTAATGAACCCGAGCACTTACCAGTGAAAAAAATTGAAGAAAGAAAGACGAATTCAAAGATATATTATTGTTTAGAAAAGATAAGATATGAACTTGAACAATTTTTTCATAGAAGGAATACCTTCTCCTGTGACTTCATCGACAACGCAAAGGTTGTAAGTCCACACCTGACGTTTATAAAAAGTTTCGCCGGTTGGCACCCGTGGGGTTGGTAATGCCCTTCGGAGGTCGAAAGTCAGAACCAATGTGTCATGTGAAGTCTTAGCTGTTTCCACATCTTCCAAAAACTCAGCCTGAATTTTTTCTGCTAGTTGATGGTGCTCTCGTTGTATCCGTATGACGCTTTTTGAAGGCTAAGTTAAATTCCGAATTAAAAATTGACCGAAAGATAGTGTTAGATACAGCTTTTTCCCTAAGCTTTTCCTTGTACTTGTAGTAAATTTTATTCAGATTGAGTCCTTGGTTCAGATACTTCCGTTGGGATGTTGATCTACCGTAGTGTGATTCGTACGTAGGCAATGGCTTGATGAAATCGCGAACTTTGTTGAGGTCTTCTTCTTTCGTTTTCCTTGGACAAGGAGCGTTACCGCGTCTCTCAGAAGCGCTTGGATTATGAACAGCTGATTTTATTCGATCTCGAATAGTTGAACTTGGCACCTGGTAGAAATTCAGGAAAAAGTTACGGCAAACTGTCTGCTGTTTTCCATGCTCATCTGTCAGTTGATATGTATATGTGTACTCTCTTTCTCCCGTTTTAGTGAGTGGTAAGAATTTTCCACTTCTTTTATAGCTCTCTTTAGTAAGATTAACAATCACACTCGATCTCAAAATAAGTGTTTTTTGTGCACAGTTGGATTCCTTGTAATGTGCGTTATAGAGCTGTTCTTGCCGACTAATATCAATTAAAGCAGGACATTTTTCGCATTTGCAAATGGATTGAGAGTTAAATCTCTTCTACGGAATTACGCACTTCAATTTTTTCGTCTTGCGTTGGAGGCCTTCCTCTACGCGGTTTTTGTTGATATTCTTTTTCCATGTATGAGGCCGTCTCACTCTTACGAGATGGTGGAATACAGATTGCATCTTGAAACAAAAAAATTGTCATGTTTCAGTATATAAAACTTCAATAGAATTAAAATTAATTGTAATTCGCTCATGAAATTGAAAACTATGCTTCAAACATTTTCTTCTTGATCATTGCTCTTAAAGACAGGAACAAAAATTTCACAACTTTATCATGTTATATATTTTTTACATATTATGACAATCTGCATTTGCTTAGCAGATAGATCATCTTCAAAATATGCTTCATAAGCTGCTGTTCTTATTTTATAGATATTTGTTATGTTTTCCTAATGAAAAGTGAGATAGAATTTGAAAAATTTTCTTGTATTCTAATAATGCTTGGAAAATATTCAGTATCTGGAAATATTGGAATTTGTTGTACCAGTATTAATTGTTTGATAAAAAAACACTTAAGAATTATTTTCTAGAAAGTTCTTTGAATATATATAACGTGCACGAGTATGTCAAACACATTCTTTAAATGTTGTGAAAATTCAGTAAATATAATATAAAAATATTAAATATCAGATAATAATATGCTACAACTGGTGTTTCAAGGAACAAGTAAGTCCCATGGGGTCACATGGGATAAGGAGGGTACTGTGGACGAAGTAGGAGTACTGTGGGATAAGTCGGAGTTTTGAAGGATAATTAGATTCCCGAGCGATAGAGAAGGTCTATGAAATAGTCGGCATCCTGATGGTTAGATTCTTTACTGACAACTTTCTGTGTTCATTTAAATATTATATACAATTTTAATTGGGTAGTACTTGTCAAAAAAAGAAAAATTCTCAGGAAAAAGTGATAAGTTAGCTAAATAAATCAATTAACATGTATATATATA
>NC_046662.1:99809089-99815513 GCF_010883055.1 Belonocnema kinseyi
TTACTTAGCTAACTTATCACTTTTTCCTGAGAATTTGTCTTTTTTGTTGACAAGAACTACCTAATTAAAATTGCATATAATATTTAAATGAACACAGAAAGCTGTCAGTAAAGAAATTAATTCAAAATTACGATTTTTGTATGTCGGATGTTCGTCAGTCGTTCGTCAGTCTTTTCAAATTTGGAAGGCCTCTGGGACCCCTATCTGTCTATCCTGCCATCCTATTCACTGGGATCTTACCTATCCCTCAAACCCCATCTAACGATCAGGACCCCGACCATTTCATAGACCTTCTCAATCGCTCGGGAATCTAATTATCCTTAAAAACGCCGACTATCCCACAGTACCCCTACTTCGCCCACAGTACCCTCCTTATCCCATGTGACCTCATGGGACTTACTTGTTCCTTGAAACACCAGCTGTCTTATCAGTTACCACCTATCCATAAGGACCCCACTTATTGTTCGGGATCCCAACTATCTTTCAACAGGTCAGGCAACTCAGCGGCACCACTAACGAAAGAAAAATGTTATATAATTCATATTTTTTTGCTATTAAAAAAATTTTTTTTCTCCATTAGTTTTCGAAAAAATAGGGCGGCGTTAGCTTGCCGGCAACTCAGCGGCGCCCTCTACAAAAATCATTTAGAAATAAATCAATTAAGCGAAATGACTAGGTTAGATTTTGTTCCTATTTTTTTTACAATGACCTATAAATCGCTTTTGTAAAGTCAACCCTTATTTAAAAAACAACCCCCTGTAATAGAAAAAAGTATTGAAAAATGACTAAGCTAGATTTTTTTGCTATTATTTTGCTTCACAATGAGCTACGAATCGCTTTTGTAAAGTCAACCTTTAGTTAAAAAACAAGTCGCTGTGATGCAAAAAAGTATTAAAAAAAAGTATTAAAAAAATAACAAGGCTAGATTTTTTGTTATTTTTTTTCTTCACAATAAGCTATGAATCGCTTTTATAAATTCAACATTTATTTTTAAAAAATAGCCCCTGTGACGAAAAAAAGTATTAAAAAAAAGTATTGAAAAGATGACCAGGCTAGATTTTGTTGCTATTTTTTTGATTTCAAATGTGATATTAAACACTTTTGTAAAATCAACCCTTATTGTAAAAAGCAACCCCCTGTGCTGCAGAAACGTATTTAAAAAGAAAAAAATCAAGATGAAAAGCACTTGTAAACCATAAATACGATTTTTCTAAAGCATAACTAAGGAGCAAAATTATTGTTCACCCCTAATCGTTACAAAAACAGCCCCCGCATTGGTATTCAAATACAAAATTGAAGACTAAAGTCAAAAATTGTATACATTAACTGTTAGGACTTTTGTCCTCCTGCCTGTTGCATTGAAAAACATAGATATTTACATAGATGGAACCCCTCTCTACTACGTAGATATAATTTTGCCAAAAAATAATCTTTTAAAAGTATTTCCCAGTGTCAATAGGGTCTAGTGGCATATTTTTTTTAGTAGGCGTGGTTTATAAAAATTGGTTGTTGTTGCGTTCAAGATCCCGAAAAAGCCCGAAATTCTGATACAAAGAAATTTGAGAATTTCGTTTGTAGAGGTGCTAGGTTGATAGACCTCATTGTCGCGCTGGAAGTTAATTGAAAGCATTAAAAGGTGCATCGAGAAAGGTAAATTATATTTTTTGAATATACACACATAGACTAAAAAATTATATGCATTGCGGCTGTTATTTTTGTAATGAAAAGGGGTGAGAAATAATTACGCTTAAAAGTACCATATTACTCTTTTATAAGTAAGTTCCATCTATGTAGATATCTATGTTTTTCAATGCGTGTTTTCATTATAAGATATTGTTTTTTCGTAGAAGAGTTAATTTTACAAAAGCATTGTTAATGCTTTTGTAAGTGTAATTCGAGCATTGTAAATGACAATGGAGAATAATGAGAGAGCACAACAGGCAGGAGGACAAAAGTCCTAACAGTTAATATATACAATTTTTGACTTTAGTCTTCAGTTTTGTATTCGGATATAAATACGAGAGTTGTTTTTGTAACGATTAGGGGTGAACAATAATTTTGCTCCTTAGCTCTGCTTTAGAAAAATCGTGTTCATGGTTTACAAGCGCTTTTCATCTGGATTTTTTCATTTTTTTAAATACGTTTGTGCAGCACAGGGGGCTGCTTTTTACAATAAGGGTTGATTTTACAAAAGTGTTTAATATCACATTTGAAAGCAAAAAATAGCAAAAAAATCTAGCCTAGTCATCTTTTCAATACTTTTTTTAAATACTTTTTTCATTACAAGGGGTAGTTTTTTAAATAAGGGTTGATTTTACAAAAGTGTTTGATATCACATTTGAAAGCAAAAAATAGCAACAAAATATAGCCTAGTCATTTTTTCAATACTTTTTTTAATACTTCTTTCATAACAGGGGGTGGCTTTTTTAAAATAAGAGTTGACTTTACAAAGGCGATTCATAGCTCATTGTAAAGAAAAAAAATAGCAAAAAATCTAGCCCAGTCATTTTCTCAATACTTTTTTTAAATACTTTTTTCCATTACAGGGGTAGTTTTTTTTAACTGCCTGATCTTCAACGGACCATCCTTATTCTACGAATCTATGTCAGCGCATCCCAAACTTTTTTGCAGTTTTCAGGGAGGAGCACGGCCGTCACCCTACAATTTTTTTCCTAATACTGGATCCCAAGGGGGATACTTGACTGCCGGCCATGCGGAAGTTTACATACTTGACGCAAAAGAATTAGAACCGGTTGAGAGAATTTAAAATGTGTTAAAATGTTAATAAATTAAATTTTAATTAGTTGAATCAAATTACTAATCTAATCTTAAGCAAACGAAAAGAAAGCTTATGAAAATCGGTTAATATTTTCAATGCCATGTCTTTATGATTTTAGTTATTAAAACAGCCTTAAATCTCATGACAATGAAAGTGTCGAGCCGGTGACCGTCGGCGGTAGTTTGGGAATCGCTGTTCAATGTAACCCCCTACACCTCATGATAATTTTCACTTACTTTTGTTTTATAAATAGGCTACGAAACCCTTTCGTAGACCTATCCCAGATAAAAAAGTTATCTGTGGGCGTCCGCATAAAAAGGGCCCATATGCCCAGTGTGGAGTTATGTATAGAGGTATTTAGCAGAATAAATTTTTGGCTGTTTTGGCCCCTAATGAACCTTCTGTGTTGAAAAATAAGTCGCCGGGGTATTTTTGAAGTATGAACTTCATAAAACTGTTTTTCGAGAAAAACGCATCTAAATTTAGCGAGTGCCATGAGCAGAAATGTTATATTTTGTCTTCAAACATGCTAGATACCTACTTCCAGTTACTATGTGGATATGAGTATAATCCAATTAATTCACTATAGACCCTAGTTTTATCTCCCTCTCAAACCCAAAAAACACCACATAAGGGCCCTTTCATATGGACGCCCACATATGTAGTGAATAAGAAACTGATATTCTTAATTTGTTTTATGCAGAAAAATGTACAAAACGAATTAAATATATCATTGTTCTGATTACTATATGTATATAACTTTCTTACCTGGGATGTCCAATTCTTGAAATAATTTTGTTCTGTAATGAAAAGTAAAATAAAATATCTCAAAAAATTAATATTAAATGAAAAACTGCAGATTCAGCTACTAGTTTTCGTTCAATAATACTAAGATTTCTCTTTGATTTTTTTAAAAATTATATATAAAGATAGAAAATTTGTAAATAAAAGAAGAACAAATAAGTTCAGAATTTTCAGACTTTTCAATCGAATAATGAGTATTAGTAAAGTTCATTACTACTCTCTTATTCATCGCTTTCTTTGGTTTGGTTCATATTTTCACATAATATTTTTTCTTGCATTGAAACTTTTGAAATTTTTTTTTTCTTTTAATATTCGCTATTCTTTGTTTAACTAAATTTTAATAAATCTTCACCCACCTCAAAACTGCTCTTAATGATCTCCATTCTTTTTTTGTTCCTTCTCCCTGGCGGACCGAAAGAACCGAATGGAGCCTCTACAAATTACCCGTAAAGACGCCATTGGGTCCCTATTCGGTTCCTTCTCAAAAAATTAAAAAAAACAGCAAAATCAACTTTTGAATTGTTGAGATTCGGATTCTACGTTAAAATTCTCTATAGAAGGTTAAGGAATAATCGCAATAATTCTTTTGCAACGGTAAAAAGTTTAAAAAAATTTAAGGCGCATAGCGCCTGTTGACTGCTACTTACAGGCGATGCGTTTGCAGTGTAGCAGTCAACAGGCGTTATGTGTCATATTTTTTAAAATTTTTACCGTTGAAAAAAACTATTGCGATTATTACGTGACCTTCTATAGGAAATTTTAGAATAGAATCCGAATTTCAACAATTTAAAAGTTGATTTTCCTGTTTTTTCGAGTTTTTTAAAAATAAATCTTTAATCTTTAAATCTTAAATCTTGTAAATTAAAATCTTTAATCTTTACGGGTACTTTGTAGAGGTTCCAATTCGGTTCCTTCGGTCCGCCAGGGCTGGCAAAGAGTAAATCTTATCCGATTTTGTTATTCCTTACTGTACGCGTAAATTGCTTTTCCTGCTTGCAATGCTAAATCATTTTTCTTTTGTTCGTTTTTATCTCAGAATAATCTCCTTCCACGAAAATATTTACTCATTTTAAAAATGCATAAAAGACTCTATTATGCCCGAAATTTTAATGAAATATATGACTCAAGGCAGGTGTACGAATATTCTCTAAATTATATTTTCTCTATTATTTGCTTTACCTAAAATCAGTTGATCGAGTAGCTATTTGATATAATTTTCATTTATCCCCATGGATAATTTAACTGAATTTTATATTCCTGAAAAGACTGCTGGAAGAGAAAAAATCATCTACCAAAAAAAGCCTTGACAAATGATGACAGCTCCCAAAAAATGCCGGACTCAAGACAGAAAAAGCTTCATAACTTATATACTTTTTAAAATATGAGAAAACAAGAAAGTGCGTTCCAGCTATTACGTAACTATATTGAACCAAGAAAAGAACAACATGAAAGAAGTAGCCATAATACGAGAAAAAAACCTTATGAGTGGTATGACGCGTCCCCAACAGGGGATATATTGACGTACACAGAGTTGCATAACTTTTTATTTTATATTTTAAAAAAGAAACAAGAAAGAACTTTCAAGCTATTGCGTAGGTCTTTTACATCGTGAAATAAACAGGAAAAATATGTGTTTTTTTAAAATACCAATTGTGGATTAAGATCCACACAAAACAGTCATTAGGTTTATGCTGATAAAAAACATATTTAAATGTTCCATTAACGTGCTTAAGTCCCGTGACCCTTCATATGAAGATTATCACAAAAGCTTATTCGAGAAAATAAAAATTAGAACCTATAGTAGGTCCAAAAAATGAAAATTGGTTCAACTGGCAATTAAGTTAAGTAAAAATCAGAAATCTCCATTCGATCGAGTGGTTCTAGATAAAATGAATATTGGGAGAAATTTATTTTAGGGAATATCTATGTCTTTCATTTCTAGTAGAGTTAATTCATAGTGGGTTTCAATAGAACTCACCCCAAAAGCTCCTTATTATGATATCTTAAGATCATTTCGAGATCAAAAAACATGCATGGAAACTCGAAGAGCACAAATGGCGTTGTGAAAGCCGTCTTTGGAATATCTTTCTCACTGATAGGTTTCTGATAGAAAGTGGATACTTATCGAGGATTGTCCTTGCATTAATGGACAAACCGACCATTGTCTGGAATTCTGTCTCTGCCTGTTTATATCTAGCTGGAGCTAATCGCGATGGACTTTCTGCGTCTCGTGGTTCTCTTGTGGTATCAATTCGATGAACCGTCGAGTGATTCGGCTTGACTGTAGTTCCTGAAAATCGGGTGGTTTGTGGATTCCCTTTTAAAAGATAATGCCAAGGAGATGTTAATTTACGGAGAAAAATGCATGGTCATAGTAACCGAGTCAAAGTATAGAGAGTCCGTTCTTCTAGATGGTCAGAAAGGCTTCCATAATTTTTTCGAAATAGTCAGAGACTCTTAGTTTAAGGTCTCTTTGGCTGTTATAAGGAGATCAGACTCACCATCAGGACAATCAAGGTATCGTTTCGGGATGTTCAATAGGATCAGCTTGCTTCTACTCGTAACGATCATATACGAAGAAGCATATGAACCTTTCCAGAGGGCTAATATTTCTGCAACAATTGTGGGTCCGGATGCAATTAGGGCACATAAAATTTTTTCGTGCGAAAACGAAGTCCCCTGGAGGCTTTAGAAAAAATTTTCGAATTTTAATTTTCAAAAGATATATATATATATAAAGACTTAAATCTCTTGGTAAATAACAATTTAACGAAAGTAATTTGATAAAACACTCATAAATTTGATTTATTTTTCAACGAATTTATACAAAAGAAACTATAC
>NC_046662.1:99815613-99830616 GCF_010883055.1 Belonocnema kinseyi
AAATTAAAATTCGAAAATTTTTTCTAAAGCCTCCAGGGGACTTCGTTTTCGCACGAAAAAATTTTATGTGCCCTTATTGCATCCGGACCCACAATTATAAGCGGTAAAATTAAAAGGCCGACACTGATAGAAATGAATTGGCAGTACAACAATATTTATGACTAGATTCATTCTATTTTATTGCTGGTATAGATACAGCCACACATTATGTTTGTTTTAGCCATTGTTTTAGCCAAAGTGTATTGCTAAACGACAAAATTTGAGAGATAGCTCGCTTAGACACATTTGTAATAGGATTACACATTTCATATCATTGCAATACGTATATTGCATTTTTGTACCACAAATATGAATGCGTTGTATTTACAATATTTCAGTAAGTGCATTTCGAAGTCTTAAGGATTGCAGTACACATGTTATATTATGAAAGTACTCATATTTTTCTAGCCTACGATCGCATGGTTAAATCAATTATACTATTTCTATCAATGGAGTCCATTTTCGGCGTAAGCGAATGTCGCTGCTCCGTTCAACGTCAACTTTAATGCTTCCAAGGGAGTAAGCACAAAGGACAGTGAGCTGTCAATTTGCTATCACCGTGTTGCCTCTAACTAAAAGCGCGTTAAAAATTTCATCAAACATTGATGATGCAAGAAGTAACGAAATTACTTATATCGTTTTTTCGAATCACTCCATTGTTTGAAATCTTACAAATCAGTGCAGTCACATCGTATTCTTCGCTTCCCGTGCTCTAAACAATATATTGTCAATGTGCAATTACGCATTGTTTGTGCGTGTGAAATAATGTCTCATGTGCCTCACTCTTCACAATTAATAAAAAGAACTTTTAAACTTTAATTATTTTATATAAATTTACAGAATTTATAGGTTCCAATAAATGTTATAATTTCAAAACTCTTACAAGAGAGATACTGAAATATCACCTATATATGTATATATAACATATGTAAAAAATATGGGATAAACAAATCGACACTCTAAGATGGTCAAGTCCTTTGTCCGAGGAGATCAAGTCGATCGTCCTATAGTCTATAGTTAACCCTCAGATGTAGTAAGTTTGCACATCCAGATGGTCAGCCTGACCTTTCACTTTTCTCCTTTTGAAATTGCACGATTGTCAAGAAGCTGCTCGGGACATTGACGTACTTTCCCTTCATAAGAGACAGAGAGAGAGAGAGAAGTCACTGTGTCGATCAAACATTGATATCGAACACTCAAAGTGATATAAAAAATACACATCGATTACGGATCACTCGAAAAGATGCTTGCCGACATTATCGTTTGGTCTGCAAGTTTTCCGAGTAGGAACAGGGTTCAGTAAACTTCTCAGCAGACTCATTGAACCTTCTATGATACCACCTGGGTGGAAATTGCCGCTTTATGCCCCAACTAAATATTGGCTCTTACGACGCCGCAGCCAGATTTTCTAGCTCGAAGAATCTAGGCTTTCCCTCTGCTGGCCCTCAACAGGATATTGTCGTGTGCTACTTGACTTAAAATATTTATATACTAACTTTTTAACAGTATATTTTTTAATTAAACTAGACAAAACGCTTTATTTATAAAGGTATACATAAAAAATAATTTCTATCAATTAATTATTTTATCGAGGGGACCACGTAAAGCCCTCGACAGATAAAACGGGTAATACAGCTGTGAGTGCGAAAAAGTACATTAATGTTATCATGCTTATATATACACCATTAAGCCATTTCCCTTTCAGGGTAGGCGTGACTCGCTCGGTAGGGGAAAAAGGAGTAATGTGTGGAAGGGATAGAGAATTTTCATATTGATCCGCAATTCTCGTGTTATTTATGTAAATAAGACGCTCGTTCCGCAACACTGCTCCGACCCAGGTTGCTGATCAATCTCTCTTGCAATCACCCTAAGTGAAGATCCTCACAAATTCGTTATGTAAGGTTCCCCACTTGAGTCCATTAGTAGCCAAGGTCTTCTGTTTCAGGTGTCATTCACTCTACTGACAATCTTTTTATTAACTATTCGCCGCTATACTTTCCTGTCCTGGCATACTTTTCTAGCTTCTTTTATGTCCATGCATTTATTAATGCAGACTCTCGTGTTTCTGTGATTTCTTATGTCTCTTCTAACTAGGGTCTTATTCACACATTCTAACAATTCTTTCCGTGGTCTACCTCTGGGCACACTGCCATTTACTTTACCTTGATACACTTGTTTCGTTAGTCCCCATTTGTCTGCTAGCGTCTTTTCTGCACTACATTCTTTTATAATTATCTCGTTATTTACCTTGTCCATCAGAGTTTTTCCGCATATTATGCGCATGAATCTCATGTCAATTGCGTTAATTTTACTCTTATCTTTTTCTTGATAAGTCCCTGTCTCGCTACCGTATAGTACAATCGGTACAAATATAGAATTATGTATTGTCATTTTAGCTTTATTTGATATATTTTTACTTCTGATAAGGGGACCTGCTCTACCAATAACCTTCTTACCTTCGTTTATGGGTCTATCTAATTCCTCATCTATCTTCGCGTCCCTAGTAAATAAGCTACCAAGGTATAAGAACTTATCAACTTGTTCAATTCTCTCATCATTTAATAAAATATTGCATAGTGTTTTCTCACTCTTTCCTTCGAACACCATAGTTTTGGTTTTATTTGCGTTAATTTTTAGGCCCATGCTCTTCATGCTTGCATCTAGTATATTCAACATTCTTCGTAAGTCTTCGATTGAATCTGCTATAACAACCTTATCATCTGCGAACGCTAACCCACGTACCCTTACTGTTTCGAGATCCACACCCTCTTCGTCGAAAAGAGCCATTCACAAACACTTGTCCATAAATAATATAAATAACCATGAAGACATAACGCATCCTTGTCTAACTCCTTGAATAATATCCAAACAGACTCTCAATTTCCCATTCACCCTTGCACTCGCTTTGCTACCCGTATATATTGTTTTTATAGCTAGTAGGACCCATCCATTGACTCCATACTCTTTAAGGACATACACTTTTTTTCCTACTCTCAAAACTTTTTTCTGTTATTTGCCTTAAGCTAAATATTTGATCCGTACATGATCTTCCTGGCATAAACCCACTTTGGATTTCTCAAATCTTTGCTTCTGTTATTTTCATTACACTACGAATAAGTATTTTTGAGTATATTTTACTTACTGTACTTAATTAGCTAATCTCTCTGCAATTATTGCAGTCGCTTTTATCTCCCTTTCTTTTGTATATTGGTACGATAATCGCTTTTTGCAATCGTCTGGGATGTCTCTCACCTCGAAACATAAATTTATCAATTCGCACAGTCTATGTGGTACCCACTCGCCACCGTGTTTAAACATTTCAGCGTTAATAACCTCTACTCCGGCAGCCTTACCGTTTTTCAAGTTCTTAATTGTATCCCTAACCTTAGTAACACAGACTTTCTCAATTGTGTTTTCTATCGCATCGTGTTCAACATCGCAGTTGTGGTGTCCTATAGCTTCATCTCCGAATTGTCTCCTAAAATAGACTCTAAAAACCTCTAGTATTCCGTCTGCATCCCATGTGGAAATCAGCCCAACTTAGGCCAACTAATAATTGGGCCCCAACTGGGCAGCCCAATTAACAAAAGGTGACATTAATTTACCAATCATTTTCATTTAATAATTACGTAGGTTCAATCTAACCCAAATCTTGAACCTTTAACAATTATTCCAAACTTGTCATGATCAAAACTTATGTTGATAAAGTCGGTGAGTGTTTGATTCTGTGCTTGGGCGTACATTGGGCTTACCCATAGAACGTCCAAAGTGGGCACTATCGGAGCAAACCAGTTGGGCACCAACTGGGCAGCCCAATTAAAAAAAATGAAATTAATTTACAAATTATTTTATTTAAATAATTACGTGGATTCAATCCGAACAAATCCTAATACTTTTCCAATTATTCCGAAATTTTAAGCATCAACACTCATTTTGACAAAGCCGATCAGTGTTTGATTTCTTGATTGGACTTTCATTGGGCATACCCATAGAACGCCCATAGTGGGCATCATAAATTAATTGACAGATTATTTTAGTCGTAAGAGTCAGTGGATGCAACTCCAGCCAAATCCTGAATACATACTCATTATTCCGAGATTTCAATTGTCAAAACTTATGTAGATAAAGCCGTCAGTGCTTGACTTTTTACTTAATTGGGCTTAAATTGGGCTCACCCGTAGAATGCCCAAAGTAAGCACTATTGGAGCAAACTAGTCTGTTCGCACAAAATGTAACTCCAGTTATATCGATAGAGGGCAGTAGAAAGATAAAATATCGGCTGTGGTCAGCTGCTATTTACTTCGGTAAAGTTATTGTGAACTGTATCCGTTCAGGAATAAATAAATAAATCGAGGTAGGGCTGATAAAAAACGCCGTACGAATAATGAATTAGGCACACGGGTTGAAAAATAATATTGCTTGTTTATTATATTTTGTTGGAAAAATGTTAAAGTACATTAATTCCCTGAACTTTTTTTTCTTTCACCCTTAAAAAGAACTTCTGACCATTAAATATTGTTTATGAAATAACATTTTTCTTTTAACATTACGATAAATGTATAATATATTTTACATATTATATTCTTAATATGAATAAAATAATGGAACTGTTTCCGAATTAGATATATGCTTTAAATTGAAATTGATATTTCCTTAAAAAAATCAAAAAGATCAGCAGAGTATAGTAACATATTTAAGTGAAACAATAATAAATAAACATTTTTTGCAAACTAAGCATTTTATAATTTTGAAAACCCCGAAAATGTCTTGTCTCTCAGTATTTTTAACCTCTTCAATCTGATATGCCATCTTTGTTTCTACCAAACAGCCTCTTGCTGTAATGGTTTCGGAAATTGCATCTGCCAGTTCATCGGCTTGCTAAGACTGTCCAAATTTTTGAGGAAAGTGATTTAACCATAGTGGGCCGAGCACTTCATCGAAAAAGATTAAATCAGCATAGAATCTGAAGTGGCGCAAAAATTGTGATGGGTTTCTATCTCCGATTTCCGCATGTTCAAGTAAACATCTCATCTTATTTTCTTGGGATTCTCTAAGTCTTTTGATCTACTCCGTTTTCAATTTCACGTATCAGTTTTGTGCTGATAAAGTTCATCAGGATATCTCTCACTTTTGCTATGTATTTTGGCTCGAAGCCCCCAGCCACATAAATAAATATTGTATCCTCAGATGTAATTCCCGCAAGCAAGAACGATTGTTGTTTGTTATATAATAAGCACATTTCGGGATCATCAGACAGAAATAATAAAAATCAAGCACATTACTTAAAAAAATGTACCTTATATTCCAATAAATTGGTGTAAATATATTAGCGTGTCCAAAAAAAACCTATGATTTTGAATTTTGCAAACCTGAATGTCTTCTTTTTGGTGAAAAAATATTGCCAACAAATTTTTGTATAGAAGAAAACTGTTACATGTTTTGCTATGCCTTTTAAACTCTAAAAAAGAAATGTCTAAGTTTTTGAATTTCGGGTCCGATATTATCTCCAGCATTTCTTTCTGGCTTAATAAATTTCAGGACTTTATCCCTTAATAAATAGCAACAACTTTCTAGAGACAAAATAGCTCCTTATCCTACATTTTTAAATTCGAAAACATACTTTTATGGATACCCTAATGTATACATACAATTTAAGCTGAAAAAGTAATTTTTATGAATAATATGAGAATTATTATTTTTAGGTGCAGAACGTAGGACAACTGACAAATTGACTAATTATTATTGGCACTTTATTTTGTGACCAAGAATTTTTTTACATTAATAATCAAAAACCTATATGCAATAAGCTTTTTAACATCGCTGGTAAAATTAATTTCCAATTATTCATAGTTTATAATGTCTAAACCTAATCCTTTTTCCTTTGAAAATTTGTTTTTAATTAAAATGTTGTGTAATTGACTGTCTTATTTGAACATTTTAATTACGCTATTTAAAAGCATAAATTGTAAATTTTCAAGGTTTAAAAATATTTTTATGAAGTTTATATGTGACCGTCTGCGAAGAAAGGATTTTAATGTGAAAAAAATCGAATCTTAGTTTTTTACACCTATCAAATGTTGTTTATTTTCTATTACATAATAAAAAATATTATTCCTATGTCTGAAAATTTCGAATAATTATTAAATTGCGAAGTCAGACCCTCGTATGGAGTTCCTTTGTTGGACCGCCTCTTAAATCGCGCTCAGGGGCGTAGCGAGCATGTGGGATATCGGGGGGTGAGTATTGTCATCAATGCCGACTGAATAAGGGGAATTTGCCGACTGCGGCGATTAATTATAAAAAAAACATCTCGTCTGTGGATAGAGATTTTAGGCTGATATCTAGCTTAAAAGAAGCTTCTCGATTCACCGGTTTTATCTTAAAATTTGAACTGCCAATAAAAGTTATTAATTACTGAATCAAAAGCGTCGGAATAATTACGATTTTAATAATTTTCAATACTGGAAAACTCGTATGTATAATAATATAATAATATATAATACAATTATACGTTTTCATGATCTTAGGAAGAAAAAATTGTTTAAACAAATAGAAATTGTTTATTAATAACCAAATATGTTAGGCAACAATTTCCACTCTCAGTATTCTTCAAAGTTTTATAATTTATGCCGATAGATAAAAACTTTTTACAATTCGAATAAAGAACGAAATTTTTTAGACAAATGATGATTGTTGGAACAATTGAAAATGATTTTAAAATACGATTATGTATTTTCATGACTTTGGGAACAGAAAATTATTTAAGAAATGACTGAATATGTTAAAAAATAAGTTCTACTCTTAGTCACATTTAATGATTTTTCATGATCAATCACATCAATCACAAGAAGTCGAAGATTTATACTTTATTGAGGTTTTATCATTTTTTTAATTAGAAGTTTGAACAATATACACTGTATAATTTGCAGTGAGCGGACGTTTTTCAATCTTCTTTTAATCTAGAGTTCAGCTCCAAATCTGTATCCACAGCCGAGATATTTATTTTTTACACTTTGAACTCTATCAATAAAAATAACCATTGAATTAAAGTATAGCAAGTTTCCATTTGTTAAATACTTGTTACCGAATATTAATGAATTTTTTCAAATTTTTGGTCAAATTTGTTGAACGTGCGGAGGAATTAAAAAGTTGACGTAGTGAAAGTTGAGGGAAATTTCTCCTGTTTTTTCATACATTTTCTGTCATTGAGAAGACAAAAAATTTTGTAAGAAAATCTAACTGGCATCGTTTTACAAGTATAACGTTGGAAAATGTTTATGTCTTTAGCTCAACTTCCTGCGATTTTTTCTTGCCGAGTAATAAGGCTTCAAAAATTTTTTGCCGACTGATCGTAGATATTCATAATGTTTTTATCATTTTCATTTAATCTTTATTTATTTCAAATACAACTGCTTGCGTCAACATGAATGTGCTGTAGGTCAGAACTGATGAACTATTTTGCTTAAAAATTCATATTTTGTGGTTCAATTTCACTGGTTTTTATTCGAAAACTTAAAATATTATTCACAGAAGCGGAGAAGCTTACTTTTCTAGGTGGGGATCATACCATAGAATTATACACTGGAGACCCGTAGGAAAAGTTCCTGTTATAGAGGACAAGGTGGTCCAAGGGGGCGAGAGAGTGACGCTGCTGGGCAGCGGAGCAACTCCAGAATAACGCAGGAGTGTATAAAAAAAGCGGACAGTATCCTCGGCGGTTAATCCTGTCGTCTGCTTCAGTCATCTTCAGTCAGTGGCGAAAATTTCGCAGGACAATCACATCAGTTCGTTTCTAGTCAATCAGTGTTTAGGTTATATGTTGCGTAACCAGGTGTAATCAGGCAGTACGAAAATATCGAAGGAAATTAAGAGAAAGCGTTTATCTTTCGAAAAGACATATAAGTTTTTAGACGAAGTGAAATCCAGTGCCACAAAGCAGTCTATTTTGCAGATTTCATTTTTTGACCGGGAAATTAACAAATCTTTAGAATAAAAATCTGTCCAAGTTCGATTTTAACAGCTTTTAAAATAATGAGTTGAACTGTTATCTTTTTCAATTATGATATCATTCACTCTAAGCTGATATTTTTTATTTTAAGAATTTCAAAATGCAGACTTGAAGTCATGAACAATTAAAAAATAAAAGCGTTTGAAGTGGAAAATTTTTGATAAAAACATTGATTTTTTACCATTTATTAATTACTAAAATATATAGCGGTTCCGAGAATTCTTCAAAAATAATTTTAAATTGGAAAAAATTAAAACAACTTTTAGATTTCGCAAGATTTGAAAATAAAACTTTAGAGCGTTACAAGGTCCATTGATTCATTCTTGAATTTAGAGCATTGAAAATGATAAAGTGATAAATATATTTTTTGAATTGAATTTAAATCTTTGAACTCTATAATTTATAAAAGTTAAAAATGTTAAATTTGCAGATTATCTCCATTTCATTTAAACTTGTTTAATGGAAAAGTGTTTCTACTTTCAATTTTATACCTGTACATTTTCGAGCATTCGGTTACAAAGTATTTTAATTAAGAATTTTTAACACGACAATTTAATAAGTTTAAAACTTAAGAGTTTCAATTTTTTGAATGCCTTAATTTCCAGTTTGCTTTTATTCCTTTAAATGGAAAAATGATTAGCCTTAGAGTTCGAATTTTTTATTTGTTTGACTGTGAAAAATATTTGTGAACCGAGAAAGACATGCTTGATTGAAATAGATTAATTAAAATTCAGATTAAAAATTTTTTAGACGCTTATTTTAATTAAAAAAATTAAGAAAGAATTTGGTCATTAAATGAGTCTAGAAAATTATCGATTTAACAAAATAAATGGATAATTAAATGAGTCTCTGAAAATTAATAATTTCACAAAACAGTCAATTTAACATCGTCGATCTCAATATATTTTCCGAGATTTCAATTTAAAAAGGCCCTCGATTGGCCGAGTTATATCTTTACATTCTCCCAAGATAGAAATAATAATTTTCTTCTATTTAAATAAAAAATCTATGAATTAATTAGCATGCCGAATTTTCGAAACAAGGAAATATATTGGTATGAAAATCCAAATTCACTTCTCATTCTTTAACATTTGTTGCCTAAAAATGTTTAAAAATTGACGATTTCCTCTAAAATTACCGAAATTCCTTGTACGTTGCTTGAGTTTATTAATGAAATATCCTAGGATTGCCGACTTTCAAAAGTAGGGGAGGGGGGTCGCACCCCCCATACCCCCCTCGCTATGCCCCTGCTCGCCCTTCCCGTAAAATGAACTTACCGCGCGTTAGTTTCCTTTCTTCACAGGCGATTACCTATATGTATGATGGTTAATATATTTATCTTCATTAGATACTTATAATTAATGAATAAATGAATTAAAGTGTTGCAATACAGAACCAGATAACCAACATTTTTACGAAAATCCTCTTTTTTTATTGTACAATCTCATACCTTATACCTCTGCAAAGTGCATCTCAACTTTTTAGGCACGGTATAATTTCGAATAAAAGCTAGAAATGTTGTTTTAAAGGCTTATATGATTGTTGCTTTCTGGTAATGAAATAATGGTATAATTATCACGTTAAGACTATTTATTTCTTAGTATTTTATTTTGAAGCTAGTAATTTACTTCTTTTTTTTTATTTGTTCCAGTGACATGTAATTTTTCGCTTTTTTTAGTATTAAAGTACCAGTGAAATTGTAACCCAGAATCTTAAATCTTAATTGTCTAAAAAAAATAACTTCAAAATTTTTTTCACTCAATTTCTTGTGTTCTCATCAGAAACAATATATCACCAAAAATTCGTCCATTACAATAGGAATACGTCACACTAGATATTTATTTTTCTCGGAGTAAAATAATTAATATAGATTAATTATTTTGTTATATTCAGCATTCCCGCATTTTAGGAGTAAAATTTTATGTTTCTTTTTTGCAAAATGCAAACTGGATTTTTAATTGCTGTTCACAGACGATATTCAAAATTCATGAAATTTGAACTTCCAGATACTTAAATCATTCACTCAGAATTGGAACATTTTTCTCATCAAACGGAAAATTACCCTTTGGATCAAATTTGTGAAATTTTCAGTTTCCGTCAATTTGAGATTTTCATCCAGAAGAAGTGTTCCATTCCTGCCATATTCTGCCAGATTTATGTAAATCCGCTTTTTTCTGTTTCAGCTTATATTATAACATAGATTATAACATAGTGTGCTTGTCCCTTTCAATGTTACAGCAGTCCTTTGCATTGTCAGAACCAAAATGTCATGCCATTTATAAAAACTTTCAACATATAAATAATTTTAGAAATTCCATATGTCTGCAACGAAGAAATTTTCGTGCTCAATCTACGGATTAATAAAGTTTAATATCTAGAAATTGGAAAATAGAATAAATTACACTTTCTATCCGTTTTTTCAAGTATATCGATTATAATTTTGACGTAATAGATGGGTAAAAAGCAGCCATCTATCCTGATAATACACAGAAAAAACTGAGCTCATTTTGGATCGGATTTTAACCCTAGTTGAGATGCAGCATTTTTAGCCATAAAGGACTTAACATAGAGAAAACTGAAGTTAATTGTTAGCAGCAATGGGAAAACGGCAAAGTATGAGTGAATTCGAGCTATAAATTGGGACACCAGATTTAAAAGAACACAGAAAAAAGCAAAGTTGAAATTTGTTGTAGGTAAGACTTGCAACGGTTAAAAATGACACATATTTCAACAAAAGTTTCACCGATGTCACGAGAATAATTTTAATATTCGGTAAAACATGTAGAATCAGCAACAGAAAACACGAAAAAATTGTTCTTGATGATATACCTCCTCCGAAATAAATTAGACTATTGCATTAGAGCTCATTTAATACCATTTCGCAAAATGCACAAAAAATCAACTGACAGGTGGGAATCTCCAGTTCTCTCCAATTTAATGAAGTTAAACGACGATAGATAGCGCTGGCGTCGCAATTATCGCTACATCTTGAATAAATATGAAGCGATTATAAGGAGAAATATTATCCAGGCAAGGCTAAAAATCAGAAATTATCTTCGATTCATGTAAAGTTGATCTGGTAAGGTGAAATTTTTTTGCGGTCAATCTTTCACCTAGACTCGATTTAAACTTTATCTTTCGTTTTTTCTGTGAATTTGCATTTTTAAAAGAAGTAGAATTTCATAAAGTTGACCCAGCAATGATTCAATTACAACAAACAAAAGTACAACGCAACAAAAGTAAACCTATTTTTTTTCTGTGTAATAAATATTTATTTTATTTTATTTTTAAAGTAAATAATCATTCTTCTATGATATGAGAATTAATCAGACTTCAATGAGCCACGAGGCATTCACGATTAAGCTCACAAAGTTCCTCGCTTCGTTGAACTCGAATAGAGAATCTGCCTCTGCTGCTCGAGCCCTTCTCAAACCGTAAATGTCATAAATTCAATGTAATCTTATAGTGAAAATTTTAAATTGTTCCAGAAAACAGGGGAAATCCTCCAACGGCCCCAGGAAAGGCACAATTTTCCACACCAGCTTCCATGATTTCTTATCAAATCACGTCGATACTCTTAAAAAGAGAACACTATGTTTGAGATAATATCTTTAAATTTAGTTTATATAGATAAAATGCATACCATTGTACCTGGAAAATGAGTTATATCAATAATTAACCCATTAAGTGCCAAAACGAAGAAATTTCTCTTTTACGTTTGCGCTTGAATAATTTTATAGAAAAGGCAAAGAATTTATTGTAAAATACTCTTTTCTACTATTTTCGGATACGCTCTACATGATGCAATTGTTTAAAAAACGGAAAATATTGATTTTCCATTATTAATTAACAAATTAAAAAAATCCTTTTTTCAAGCAATTTTTTTTCAATAAAAAAATAGAGGGGAAAGAAATTTTTACCGTAAAAAATGTGCACAAAAGTTCACAAAATGTTTAAACTTTTCAAATCTGTTGAGTTTTTTTATCAACGATTTTTTAAAACAAAATGGCGGCTAAAAAACGGAAACCAAAAATTTTTTATTTTGTCTTATCGCTATTTTTGGTGATTATTTCGCTCAAATCATATAAATATTATTTTATTTCAGTAAAAATGTATTTGAATAGTTTATTTTTAAACAAAATAAAAATATTTAGTGTTCAATAGGTAAAATCATGATATTAATATTATGAAAAATAATTTTTTTGATATTTTATGTTATTTTCACACCAAAATATAATGCAGTGAGTGAAATATCGTTTTTTCCAACGATTGAGTGATTAACTGATATTATTTTTATAAAATTAAAAGTTAATGTTTACTGATATACAATTTTACATGACTCTTCTCTGTAACACTGAAGTTCAAGCATAATAATTGAAGTACAGTGGAACCGCGGTTATATACTCTCTGACTTATATCTTCTCACGCTCATATCTTGAAACTGGAGTGAACTTCAGTGTTACACCGCAGATTCATGTAAATTGTATATCAGTAAACATTAAATTTTAATTTTATAAAAATAATATCAGTGAATCATTCAATCGTTGGAAAAAACGATATTTCACTCACTGCATTGGATTTTGGTGTGAAAATGACGTAAAATAGCAATAAAACGAATTTTATTATCTTAATATCATGATTTTACCTATTTAACACTGAATATTTTTATTTTGTTTAAAAATAAACTATTCAAATACCTTTTTACTGAAATATGTAAATATTTATATGATTTGAGCGAAAAAATCATCAAAAATATCGATAAAACGAAATTAAAAATTTTAAATCAAGTCGCCTAAAACGTCTAATGATTATGAAAATTCACAGTTTTGACAATTGACACCAAATTTTGCATGGGGTGGGGACATGGCCGCAACTTTTTATTAATCGGCATCAAATTCTTCTCCCATATTCTTTGAGCGCTCGGACAGGTCACAAGAATATTGAAGGATGATGGATTTGGTGGAGGGGATTACATTTTCTGAAATATATAGAATCACAGCCGCAGTTTTTTAACAATCGGCCATTTTTTATATTTGAGATCATATTTCTGTTTAACGTTCTCAGAGTTTTTTCTAAGTTTAGTTCAAATTTCTCTGAAGACTACATTTTTGAAAACCAAATTCTCCGGCTTGAGTACGAGTTTTATTATTTAAAATTCATAAACGCCTTTTTCATTGCATGTTTTCAAGTTTTTGATTTTTTTTCGCATTTAGAGTTTTTCTTTAGCTTTGCACAAATTTCATAAGTGATTTTGAATGTTCGGAAACTGAATTCTACAACCTAAATACAATTTTCATCATCAAAATTCGAAAAATACAGTTTTGATGTTCTGTATTCAATTTTGTATTTCTATTTCAGTTAGTAAGTTTTTTTTCCAAGTTCAGTTCAAATTTCAGTATCGACTTCACATTTTATAAACCCAAATTCTACGATAAATACTTAAAATTTTATGTTGATGCCATTTTAGTATTTTATGTTTAAACTTAATATCAAGAGAAAACAGATAAGTAACATCGAATGCAATTAAAAATTTGACTTTTAAACGCGTAGTTCATTTATAAGTTAAGTTAGTCTTCAGTAACAAAAAGTTCTTCATCATGTGTTTTAGATGTTTTTTTATAACTTTGTACAACTTTTATTGCATTTGCGTTTATTCTCGATGTATAGAATTAATTACAGGGGCCTTTTCGCGGCGGTGAAGCCGTTGCCACAGGGCACAGCTAGTTTCGAATAAAAATGGAGCGATTATGAAGCAAAATATTATCCAGGCAAGGATATAAATCGGAAATTATCTTCGATTCATGTAAAGCTTAACTGGCAAGGTTAATGTTTGTTACAGTGAATCTTTTAACTGGCACCAATGTAAACTTTATCTTTCGCTTTTTATGTGCGAAGGCGGCCTATTATTACTCCGACATACGTTACCAAGGTTGTGTGAGTTTTACAACAGAGATCGGCAGGCAGTATTAGGCCGAATTTTATAATCATAGGGAACTTGTCTGGTTCAAACAAATAACACAATATTAGCAGACAAAGAATGGTGGACTATAGGGCCAACTCTAGCCAGAGTCGGTCATAGTTACCACTCTTGGTAGCGTATGTTGAGCCGATTGTTGGCACTTGAAGTCGACCCCGTGTTTGAAAAATTTCCATTTGTTTAAGCATCTGTTTTCAACGAAATATTAAAAATGTACACCTGCTGTAAGTGACATGAACTGTTTGATTTATTTCAAATATCAAAACGGTTTAGTCATTGACTGTTAATTGCTTAAAGACATTTTTCTTGTTAAAATGTAACATTTTTGTTATTTTAATTGTTATTAAGCCATGAAGCCAAATTTCTTTTGGACTAAGCATAACACTTTCGGTTCTGGCCTCTTTATTCTTCTTGGATTAAGAAATTTGTATGAAACTGGTAAGTAATGGATATCTAGCAGATAAAATCGATCCTTCGATCTTCAATTCGATTCTTCGCAAGTCGACGCATCGGTGTATCGATACTTTTCTCGATCGGACCAAACGTCGATCCGCTATATATTTTGTGTGTGAGACTGTAAGACCGTGAGTGAATTGTTTTGTAATTAAAGCAGAGGTGGCATGTGCGTGTAAACATTGGTAAGTTGCAAATGTATAGTTCAATAGTCAACAAAAATAACTTAAACAAGAAAAGTATTCAGTGATTTAAAACGTTATTCTTTTCTAAATTTATGTTTCGATATTCAAACAGATCATAACCTCAAATTATAACCATTTTTATGCGTATGTCTAGAAAAATTCAATTCATTTGTTGAAAAAGAGTTCGTAGTAACTTTAAAATTGCGTAATTTAAATGACTAATCTATAGATTTAATATTTATTCAATTGAGACTCCGGATTCTATAACCACGCATAAAATTTGCCTGGCCGCTTCAGGCCGCTCGAGTTGGCCCCTGATGGCTTGAAAATCAGTTTTCGAA
>NC_046662.1:99830716-99833449 GCF_010883055.1 Belonocnema kinseyi
TTCGAAAACTGATTTTCAAGCCATCAGGGGCCAACTCGAGCGGCCTGAAGCGGCCAGGCAAATTTTATGCGTGGTTATAGAATCCGGAGTCTCAATTGTATGAAAAGTACTTAATTTTCATCCAGTAACCTTTTGCCGAAAATTGTCGTTACACGTCCGAGTTTAGCCAGTTTTTTTCATGTAAGTATATGATTCGTATTCTAATATTAAAAAGCTAAAATGTAGATTTAAAAATTTTAATTATTTATGTAATCGTCCTCGCATGATAACTATGATACAGTAACCGCGATCCTGTAATATATTATATTATTGATAGATTTTTACAGCTTTCTTTTCAATTGAAAAATTATTAACTGAATATGCGTGATATTTGATTAGTTCGAAACTCAACCTAAACTATTTGGGTAACATAATCTTAATAACCTAAAAATTTACAGACGGCTATTGAGCATGCGCTCAATAGCGATCGAATCGACAGTATTTAAAGTATCGAGTATCAAGGATCGATACTTTTTCTCAGGATCGTCCATCACTACTCGCAGATCAATCTTTCTGGCAGTCGTCCAAGGCGGCCAGCATCACAAAGCCATTATACGCTACGATTCACAATTAAACACCCAAGCTGACTTAGAATCTCATAAGAAGTTTTATACTATGTACTCAGCCATATCCACTAAGTAACACTCTTCACAAGTACCTATAAGTATCCAAAATATTTCTTTTCGGTCGCCGATTACTGTACTGGTACTGTTACGCTAGCATACCATGCGTAGCCATTCACTTTACCTATAAGTTTACTCGCTTTGCTAAACGTTCTTCGTCCATTCTCTCAGCATGAGCCAACCATCTCAACAAATTCCTTTCACTCTTTTCAATCAATGTTTGTTCTTCACCAGTCAGCTTTTGATGATTATCCCGATGCAGCAGCATGCTAGTCTCAGTTCCGGTTCCAAGCCTATTTCTTTTTGATTTATGTAATGCCTTTCGCTACTTTCTCGTAAAAATTACCAGTCTAGGCATTTCTTGATTTACCGAGAACCCTGAGTTGATGTGCCAGTGTTAAAAACTGCGCAGCGTTCACCTTGTAAGACCCATCAACGTTTCAAACTGACCCCCCTCCCCCCCTCTCGATTAGGATGACAAGATCATCAACGTATTCCTGGGTATAATACCCTTTTCCATTTAGCCTACGAAGAAAGCCTTCCAATACAATGCACCATAATAAGGGGAACATGAAATCCCCCTTGCTAGTAGACCTTTACCAAATATAGTTTTGAGTCACTTCTGGCGTAGCATGATGACATCTGAAGGGTATTGCTGAAGACACCATTGGTGTCCAAGAAGGTGTCCACAGCATATTCTCCTTGTACAAGATGCTGCTCCAATTTTTATATGGAAATATGATGCTCAGTGTCTGCAGAAGAAGCCGTCTAAAAGACATGCTGCACTCTGTGTAGCGGGGTGGCTAAAGGCTCCTTATCCCTTATATATCTCTCTACCAATTTCTCTAGCGTCTTCATTATGAAGGACGTACAACTAATCGGCCGAAATTCATTAACAGCAGAGTAGCCCTTCTTGCCAGATTTGGGAATGAAGCCCTTTCTGCCTTTCTTCCATGCTGATGACACGTGTTTATGGTCAATGCTTGCCCTAAATAGTTTCGTGAGCAAAGTGACAATGAAGTACATGACCTTTTTTAAGATGGTTTTGATAGACGACATTAGTTCTCAATGGTTTTAAGGGACATAAAGGCTCGATGGCTCAGTCAACCTTTTTGATAGTAACGACCTTTGCCGCGAAATTCCAGTCAGCCTTCTTCCACTTCTTTCCTATATTTGAAGATCTCGTCGATTCTGGGGGAACGCACCTCACACGACAATGTGTCAATCTTTTTAGAGATTTCCTCCTTCAGCATATCCAAATTCCTTGGAGTCGTAACCCGATGAGACAAAAACTTGCACTAGGGCGTTCTTAGCCATGTGTGCAAAGATGGGCCTTGTGCTTTTAGAGCCTTCGGCTGTTTCAACTCCCTGATCGGAGAGTGCCTTTTGAGCCATCCCTCGTCGTGTAGATGCTCCGAACAGGAGGAGTGTCTCCAAATTATTAATAAATATGCGAGACCCCTTGTGAGGAGTCTTCCTTTGCTGCTGTTCGAGAGATGCCCTATGCGGGTTTTTTTCAAGCACCCTTATGGTTTTTCCTATTTAGAGATACCTCAGTCATCTTTTATTCACCACGGTAACTTGATTGCTATCATCCACGTTAATGCATTTCACCGCTTTTGGTAGAATAGCCCCTATGGAGCCATCCCAAAATGGCGGTGGGTTCTATATGGGTATCGGGTCAGAGTTTCTGCTATTTTTGGTTGTTTTTACTTTATTTCCCTTGAATGATTCCACGAGTAACTAGGAAAATAAAGAACAGTTGCTGCAGAGCTGCGCTTGCAGGGGCGTGTCTACGTACTAAGCGATTCGATCCGGTTTACCGAAGTCTCCGTTAAAATACCTGTTCTGTGACTCCGCTGTGTCCAGCTCGACTAAGAGAAGTAGTATCTCGTACATATCAGCGCAAGAAGACTATGAAAAATGGCTCTCAGAGGAGCTTGCGAGATATTGTAATGGAACCAAAAAAAGGTGTACAGTCTGTCAAGTTAAAGCGTGGGTGGCTTTACTCGCAGTCGGTAAGGTGTATCGACATGATTTTGGTGTCAAAATATTAAGAAGAGCTCCCTCT
>NC_046662.1:99833549-99838392 GCF_010883055.1 Belonocnema kinseyi
GAGGGAGCTCTTCTTAATATTTTGACACCAAAATCATGTCGATACACCTTACCGACTGCGAGTAAAGCCACCCACGCTTTAACTTGACAGACTGTATTCTAGGGATTTCACATCTGGTACATGTACAAATAGGACTAATGTACTCTTGAATATAGCAAGAGAAAACACTTGACCAATATGAGGATTGGAGACGAACCTTTTCGAAAGTGTGATTTTCGTCTGTCGCAGCTCATCACATACATTGTGAATATTTCCTCGAACTAGAAGACTTCCATGATATCTTCTGCAAATCAGTGTATGCCTTTATGGTAAAGACTGACGTTCTTGGACATAGTCGAATTTATGGGTATAGTAAAATCAGTTTTACCGCAGTGCTATAGACTCAAGTTTTCTTCTCAGGACTTTGACGGCTATGTTGGCGGTATCACTGCTAGTTTGCCATGCGAGACACATGGGTAACGAACAGGAGAGGGACTGAGAAGAACACGAAAACCCATAAATAATAATGGAGAGTATTTTAAGAATTTTACAAGCTTGTCGCTGCCCGAGGATATTCGGGCCACCCCTGGAGCCGCTGTTGGGGGCCAACAGCTGTGGTAATAATAAGCTGCGAGATGGCCAGGCAGATCTCACTAATCAAACAGCTGTCCAGCAAGCACATCTGCGATAAACGGTAGGCAGGGGAACATCAACTGTGCCTGCTGAGGATTCTTTGGCTAGCGTTAGCTATTTGACCTGGACAGAAATACCGTGGAAGATCATCAAGTGGGATATTACAATAAAAGCAGAATTGGTGCGTCTCTATTATGAAAGTGCAAAGTTTGAAACAAAAATGTAAAAAGGATACAATTTAACAACGAAATTTGCTGCAAAGTATCCTAATATAAGAAAAGTCGCACTAATCTACACATTACAGGCGACCGAGCAATGAAGATCAGGCAATAAGTTGATTTAGCCTAAAGAAACGAAGGCAATGAACATCAGTTAGAGGAAGCCTCCAAAAAGGTGATTAAAATGGACATACCATATGAACAGAGATGTTATGCGCCTTTATTTTTTGGCAGAGAAATGTAGGTAAAGTTTAAGGAGAGAACATCATAAACTCTTCTTACTTAAATACGCCGAGCTAGCCACAAGGATAAATGAGCAGAATCTGACAGATCAAAAACGCTCAATATCTGTAAACAGATTGCTTTCAGCTGTTGAAATAGCTGCTATCCAAATAGGATGGGAACACCAATTTCGTATTGATAAGCTCCTTTTTGGAAGTTGTGGAATAAGAAGATACAATTGAAGCTAAGACATAGGTTCTACGTATAATGAGCATCAAGTACCGTATCCACTAGAACCACATCCTGATAGTAATAACGATGATGAGGACAGCGAAATACTAGAAAAATTATTGCACCTTGAAAGGAGTTTTGCTCATGCTTTACTAAAGTCTAGATATGTACAACCAACACTAAGGCATTCTTTGTCCAAGACAAACATCACAAATGATCTGCGTGCACTAATAGAACACCTCAAATTCAAGGTTTTACCTACGTATTTGAACGTAACACAAACTGCGTTGGAAGTGCAAACTCTTGTATATTGTGTTGCTGTGGCAAATGTTAGAACGCTAGTTAGCAGAACTAGGCCTACAAATACAGTCTTTGTCCCAGCAAGAGATCGAGATCCACCATGGAAAATCAGTTTGGATATGGATGTCAGCAAAGTAAGTTGCAAATTGGGTCGATTAACTCATTATTCAAAAAATTAATAGAACCAGAAGTTGATAAACCATGTTGCTAAAATCATCCACTCTCGGCACCTCGAGACATTAAGACCATTAATATTAGATGAGATTCCAGACTCCCAGCGACAGAGATTTTATATTCGTGCTGCTAGACTATTTCGGTACAAGAAAAGTAGTGCATGAAAGAAACAAGATCGAACCTTTCAGATTGACGAAATAAGGTTCTATCGTGAATTGAGTTTAAAACAAAATAAGCAGCAAGACACCGAAGTCCCTTAATTAGAAGACATGACTAACTACTGGTCAGGTGTTTGTTAAAAATTGAACATATGCGATTCGCACACTGTGCTATGCAAACTGGAGAAAGCAAGGACAAGCAATAGCCCTAAAATGCAGCTGGCAACCATCAAAGCTTTAAATCTTTCAGCGGTCTTAAAAAGGGCGAGTATCTGGAAAGTTTTAGGTCCGCACATGGTCCACAACTTCTGGTATAAGTACCTGACGAGTGTGCATCATGCATTGTGAAGGTGTCTTCAGAAAATCATTGAACACTCAGATCTCATACCAAGCTTTATGATCCAGGATTCCACGTATATGTTACCTCAAAAACCAGACTCTCAAAATCCATCTGAATTTCGACCGAAAACCTGTCTTCCAACAATTTATACATCTCTTACAGCTATCTTTGCAGGTAAGGCATATTCTCATTGCGAGGAGAAGGACATCCCTACAGAACAACAAAAAGAATATTGTAAAAACTCGTGAGATAGTAAAGCATATGTAACACATTGACTACAATCAAGTGTTTCCTACCGTGTGCATGGCTATTTGCTTGAAGTCTTAAAACTTTACAAAGTCTGTCCACGCATTATTGACTTTCTAAGTCATGCAATGAGGCTTTGGGGTATAAGAATCAACTATTTCGATCCTGGAAAACCAAGGATAACTAGATCAATATACATCACGATTGCCATCAAATAACTCATATTCTCTACATGGATGACCTGAAGCTATGCGCCAGTTCAGCCTAGAAACTGCAGCAGGCGTTCGATGTCACAAAGCAGTTTTTCAGTTATATCCACAAGGAGTTCAGACTAAATAAATGCAGAGCAGTGCATTTAGCCAGAGGGGAATTAGGGAGATTAGAGTTGCAAAGGCTGCGGTCGAGACATATAAATATCTGGGTATTCTTGAATCTAAGGGTATTTAGCATGCAATAGTTAAGACAAACAAATCAGATCAGTCAACACCTATGCAATCCCTGTCCTTACGTACTCCTTCGGGCTCATCAAATGGTCTAACGACGACTTTGCAAAGTTAAACCGAAGCGTCCTCTTAGAAATGACGAAGCACCGAATGCACCACATTAATGCACCACATAAATAAACATTGAAGACCCCCCAGACATATAGGAGTTAGGGGCGTTTTAGATCTCAAAACACGGTGTAAGTCACAAGTTATACAGTTGCGAGACTATTTTAACAGCAAACGAGATGTGACGTTCCACGAGGATAGGGACCTTAGAGTTAAAAAATCGATTTTTAGATTTTTGATGATATTCATAGCTTTAAAATCGCTCTTTCTTATTAAAAAAGACTTCAATTTTTATCTGTAAAATTGAATTAATTATTGAGATTCAATCTGAGAAGTGCATCACGTATTTCGAAGCGTGCGCTCGGTCCGAGAAATCCCGCCCCACCACTTTCTACACATCTTTCTGTTCTGTGTTCGTATGGCTCACAAGCCCGTCTGACTCGCTTAACTCGAAGCGAGTAGATCTAGTCATAAGTAGAGGGGTTGAATTCCGGAGATAGTCTTCACTCACCAAGTGTCTAGCTGCAACCGTTTCTTTAATTGCTTCTACTGAAAAATTTGCTGTTAACCCTAAGGTCCCTTTCCTTGCGGAACTGCGCAGATGTTTCGCTTTACAGCTCCATCTGTAAAGCGGATCTTGACTACACGTTCTTAATTTGTACTCAGATGATGTCTTGAATATCAGGGCAGAAACCGTACGGGAACTAGAAATACAATGGAGACAGAAAGCTATCCACAGCGAGCACGCCAAAACGTTAGAGCAACATGAAGTGGATAGTGAAGCATACAATATTTAATTGACCGGTGCTGATTATGTGGAGATAACACCGAATCCATAGAGCGCATTATTCATGGCTGTCGCGTAATGGCTCTGAAAGAATATATGCACAGATATAATGATATAGCGGGCATTATACATCAACTATTCAGTTTGTGGAAAATACCAGTGGCAGCGTATTTATTTCAAGATCTTATTGAGATGATGACGCGTTTTGGTACAGATATGTACCCTTATCAAATCGAAGTTGCATTTCTTAACAAAAGTTTGTTGGAGCTGGAAAAACACGATATTTTACAAATATCATTGTACACTATAGTTTTATAAAGTTAATGCCATGATGTAGTGAAGAAATCTAACCTGTAAAGGGACAAAATATATTTACCTGGTTTTGGAAACTGAAGATAGTTGAAAGTATTTTATAAATAACAGTGTTATTTATAAATACATATTAAAATAATATAGTTTTTAAGAAGAGTTTTTTGTTTGTTTGTAAATGTAAATTGGAGTAACTCTATAACCACTAAAAAATGTTTGAAAGTTTTTTTTAAATTTATGGCATTTCTGTATATTATGTCTCTCTTTGTATTAAAAATAATTTCAGACCATTATAGGAAGGTATTGTTTATAATCTCAGGAGTAAATCTTGGATTATTTTAAGTTGTTTAGTTACATTTTAAGAAAGTAATTAGAGACAGACAAGTGACACTTATGGGTTAAAATTATATAACAGTATTTTAAGGTTATGTAATAAGTCATGTCATAAGTCATGTGATACTGTTTGACCGGGGAAAGAACTGTTTTTTTTAAATTTTAATTTGAGAAATAAGATTGTGATATATAATACTTAGGTTTTGGATGTCAGTTCTCTAATTCTAACCCCTAAGTGTCTTAAAGATTGTCCAATGTATATAGCTTTACCAGGTGTATACATATGAAACCGGTATTTTTTCAAGAAAAAAACACATTTATTTCAAGAGAATGATAACAAATATTTTATTCAAAGTATGCGC